>NC_090677.1:1845000-2152500 GCF_013368605.1 Nyctibius grandis
TTAATACAAGTACCCCCATGCCATTAAAAATGGAAAACCAATCCTTGCAAGAGCAATAAAATTCCTACCCTGATTTTGAACCTGACACGAACGCATTTCCTTTACACTGGAGAAAATTTGAGGTATCGATTGTTCTAGGTAAATAACATACACTAGAGAGAGAAAACCATAAAGTGAAAAGACTTCATTAACCTCAACATACTTCCAGTCTTTTCTCCTATTGCAACTCCTACAGGTTTTATAGCAATCCTGAATGAACATAATTCTAGATTCTTCCTTACTTACTGGATACCAACTCACCGCAACATTGATGTGTTGGAGAACCAGAGCTGATGTCTGCCGTGTATCCTCAACTGGTTATGCAACAGTTGGTAAGAAAATACTTTCCCTACCTCCTTTACTGTGTATTACTATTCATATTTTCAGTAGGACCACCTTGGGTCTTGACAGAGTTGACAAAATTTCTGTAATCTTAGTAAATAATATGGCTATTTGTTTATTTAGAGGAGGATCACTTTTTCCTTTACAAGATACCGAGACAATCTAAGAAGTCATTGTGCTTTTAAGTATTTTATAAAGCAAAAACTCTTTGTGATTGTGATTTGCTAGTGACAATTTCTCCCCCAAATCTCCACATACACACTCTTTGGGCCAGACTCACAACCCTTGTGGCAGTGTAGCTACTCGTCCTCAGCCCACTCCAAAAGCCACACGAGTCCCTGTGAACTAAACTACCACTCGGCATGAGTAATTTTATCAACTCCTGGTCTCTTACAGGTGTGGTAAATTCCTCTGCGTGGTAGCATTTCCATTCGTTAGTATTTCATGGACTGTGTAAGCCTTCAGTAGTCCATCCAGTTTGCAAATTGATTTTAACAGAACTATCAGGTTAGATTTTTGTCTGATTGATAAATAAGCAATGTTCAAATAGGAAAGGATCAAAGTGCATCACTTCGATTAATTTTGCTATTTGTTTCATGATATACACACTTAAAAAAAAAATAAAAGAACTCACTGACACTTTTTAGAGCTAGTAACAAGAACGTAGGCTCACGTCTACAGTGCAGTGGTCACGTTTTTTCCAGAAAGGTGATCAAAGCTGCTGCCGTTTTCTTCAAGCAGCTACATCCCCTTATACGAACAAAGAGGTATCAGAGGTGAAGTTAATTCTGTTGAGAGCTAAACAGATTACATGCCTTCCTGTTACAAATCATTGTCCTCCAGAGGAAAGACAGCTACCGTAGTGACAATGCCAAGGAAATGGAGTTTTAATAGTTTTATTATTTTATTAAGAATCTCAGGAGACGTTTCAGCAAGGCTGCAGATCAAAGATGTAATTATTTTTTAGCCTTTGAGGTTGCTGAAAGTGTGCTCCCTCTCACTGTAGCTTTGGTTTGACTTCTCTAGCAACGACCTTCTGTAAAGCAGGACCGTCTGCTCCAAAGGAGATTGTTCTCTCTCCAAATCGTCTGCTCTCCAGAGACATGAAAGTCCCTGCCTTCATGGACATAAATCTTTGAATGACACACATATGTATTTATAAATAAAACTTACTCCAAAAGCAGTAATTGATTTCAAAAAAGGAATTAGTATTATGGGGGGTGTTTTTGCATCTCAGGAACAATCTTTTGTAACAGAAGAAAGAGTTAGTAAAGGGAAAGAACACCTACGAATCATAACGTTCACAGCCTTACACATTTTGGGTCTCGTATAGACTATACTTTTAGTTACAGGATTATTAACACCAGAAAGCCCTTCCAGTTTAAAGGCTCTAAATCCACATGCTTCTTGTGACAGCCTTGCAGTTGCCACATGGAAATTTCCATGAGACACACAAAAAAACCTGTGTTCTTTTGTAAAAGCCCCTGTTGCATTGCAGGGAATGGAAGTGACAGGCCCTAGGAGGGCCAACGAGTTTGCCTCCTTGCTTGTCATCAAATATCTTCTGGAGATAGCAGGGAGGCTGAAAACCAGCATTTCTTATTAAGAAGTTTAGCTTTTTCCATTGTCTCCCTATTTGAGAATTCAACATTTATCAGCAATGCAGTTTGTATACCACAGATGAGCGCACCCATTTCCTCTCTGCCTTACCTCACACGTTCTAATATTCATGTATTGACTTAACCACCTTTTCCATTTCACTGCTTTCCATAATATTTTGGCAGAAAAAAAAAAATTGATCTCCTGATATCAGAGGGAATATTTTAAAGATTAAGTTTAGTGAGTCCTGCAAAACCAGCAAATTTTCTGTTTAAAGGGAAACATCACACATTGCACCCCTCCAGATAAAACAGAATCAGATTCAACAACTTCAATACTGTGAGAAACGCAAACTTGAGAAATGTGCAAAATGAGAATCTGAAGATTTGATTTGGTACCAGCCTGAGACATTACACCAGTTCAAAAGGTCCCTGAACAACACAGCATTAAAACTTTTATTATTCTAGAAGGTAGTATGTTATCATTCTTACAGACTGATAATTTTCCTTTATTATCCCCTTGACTGCACATATAACACAGCAATATGAACCTACTAATGCCCATAAACATTTCCATTAACAACAGAGCTTGTTATTTAGGCACACAGAATGTGGCACCAGACCAGTGTAATTGATTTTTTTAATTGATGTATTGTGCTACTGTATATGGCTGCTGAATTTTAACACCACCACCAACACAACCAAAGCACTATAGGGCTTTAACCCATAACTTCTTAGCATATTCATTTAGATATTAACCCACCTAAGTTTCTTCATATGTCTCAGTGACAGTGGAACTCTACAATAGGAAGTAAGCTCAAAAATAGATGATTATAAAAAATATGCAACCACAAATTATTTCACTCTAAGCATATACAAGCTTTGTACTGTGATACACACACAATCAACTGAGGTAGGAAATTAACACAAGTATTTACAAAGATGCAGAGTTATTCAAAATTTCTGTAAGCTGCAATTTTACTTCCTCTTCAGTCATACTATAACCAGTATGGCTATTTGTTGAGCTAGCAATAGTATGGCACATGATCTCAAAGAGGTTCACAGGCTGGTACAGAAGGAGCTGCTCTTGCCAAAGGGACTGCCTGCTGCCATTGCCACCACTAACACCCCTCAAAACATCAGGGGGTAGGAGAGACAAATAAAGAATTCTTACCACATGAGTGCAACCCTTGTATTTGGAAATAGATTAAATACTAATGAACAGCAAGAGCTTTATAAGATCCCTGTGTAAAAACATGCTGCAGTGTGGAAATCCCACTCTTTATTCTACACGAAATACACTGATAAATATACAAGTGCTCTACTACTTAGAGACTACTGCGATTCCTTTCTCTTTTATTTGCTCCTCTGCTGACCAATAAATACAGCAAAACCTATACAATTTTCTGTGCCGTTAGACAAACGGCTTCAGGGACAGCTCCAGACCGTCTCCAAAAGAACCAAACAGAATTCTGCTCTATTCTCATCTTTACTGACCTGACTTCTGCAGCCCGTTCACACAAATTTCACCTCCAGCAAAGCTTATGGCTCTGTACAATTTTGCTCACAGTAAAATTAAGAGCTTACTACATTTAACAAGTTTAGCTATTTAATATTGATATCACCACCTCCTATTCTTTTCCTCATAATCCTCAGATTGGCAAAGAAAGCAGCAAATACTGAAAATATTTTATACTTGCAAAACTGGGACTCGGTAACCAGATGAAGATACATTTTGAATCTTCCTGTAGAGACACACTCTTCACAACTAACTGATGTGTGCTTTGATCTCTTGGCTCAGTTAAGAAGAACTGCAGACTGTTATCGAGACGGAGTGTAAAATTAAGGACAAAGCAGCGTGTACAAAAGAGGAGGGAAGCCACCTCTCCTCATCAATAGTGGGGTTTGAAAAGACCAACCCCACAGAAGTGGTTTATGTCTTTTCCCAGCAATAGGAGCTGAGCAAGATCAGCATTGGTTATGTTTCAGAAGCTTTCTTTTCCTTCAGTAGCAGAGCTCTGGAGTGAGCTTCCCTTTCTCTTGAATCAGCCCTGAACAAAACCAAAAAATATGAAAACCCACCAAACAAACAAACCAACCCACCCAAAACAAACAAACGAACAAAAAAACCCATGCAAAAATTGCTACAAGATGTGGAGACGATTTTTTGTCCTCCTTGCTCCCAATATTCAGTACTCAGACAATTATTTGTATTTATACGACTCTCTAGTGTGGGTTGTGAACTGGAGAAAATGTGAAACGCGAAACAAACGCATTCTCAGGACAACTGAGTTCATAAAAAACAAACGCACAAGTGGGTATTTAGTTTGTTCATACAATATCAATATAACATGAAATATCAGAACTCTACCCATGATTTATTCCCTTTCCAAAAATTCTTCACACCCTTCTTCCCCCAATTGTGCTCAATGATGCCCAACTGGCTAAAAAATAAAAGAGAAAAATGCAGGGAAGACAAGCAAACCCACCCCACTTTTTCTCTAGAGCTTTTTGTTACTAAGCAGTTTTCAAAAGCACATGGAAATATGAATTCAGCCAAAATTACCTTAATAACCAAGTCAAACTTCTGGTGTAAATCCCTATTGATTGGCTTTAGGAGTGTGAGTACAGCTGTTGTGAGATTCATATGGAAATACTCCGGATAATCCTCAGGAATACCTGTAAAAAAAGACATTGAGGTTTGAATTAATGCTGTTTCAGGAAGATTTAGTTAAACAATATATTTATTCTACTCATTAGTCAAAGGAACAAAAACTAATCCTGCTGTTATAAGGATAAAACATTGCATCATGTGTACACGGAGCTTAAGGATACCACTAACATTATGCATTTTATATTATTTTCTTACTCTCCCTAACCATGAAGATTCTTCTCAACTGGGAATCCCTACGTACTTGCTAACAACAGGAGGCCAAGCACACCTGCAGCTGGTGGAAATTCTGCTTCTCAGCTTCCAGGAGATATGTATAAATCTAATCAGATAAGAGGACATGTGGAGAAATGAGCTCTCACTGCAAATCATGGCATCGTTTTGGTTGGAAAGAACCTTTAAGATCATCGAGTCCAACCATTAACCCAGCACTGCCAAGCCCACCACTAAACCATGGCCCTCAGTGTCATCTTCCACTTGTATCCACCACATTCCTGAAACCCAACTTGCTAAACATACCACAGATTTTCTCTCTCCAGCTTTGAAGTACGTTTCCCCTGAAGTATTGCTGGACATACACTCATGCTAGTCACAAAGCAGAGAACACTACAAACTGGTTTTGGAGTGCACAAAGCAAATACACAATGAAGTGATGTGACAAAGAGGTTACCACTAAGTTCATGATAGCCACGTTATTGCGCACAGATGATGCCCTGATATTTGCAATTTAAAACGCACATTTTAAATACCTCAGTTCTTGTAGCCCTCTGTTGCACCTATGGGCAAGCTCTTTAATGCATTATTAAGAACATATACATAAGTAATAACAACAGATGTATTATTTTAGAAATCCTTCTTCAGGGAAGGAGCACCAGACAAAACCTCATCTGTGTCTAACAGCTTCCATTTATTGTCAGCAGTAAATATTTTCATGGCTGTGAGCTCCCAGGATACTCCAACCCAGTTAAAACAGAAGCAGTCAGAGCCTGAACACCTTTGTGAACCCATGGAGGGGTTGGAGAGAATGCAAAGGATGGAGACAGCCGTGACCTTGCTGTGCCTGGCCCCTAGGCTGGCCAGCGAGGCAGCTGCAGCCCAATAACTTTCCTGTGATACCGTGCTCAAGCCAAACGGCTCTAGCAGCATAACCCGACACAGGAGGAGGTAAGAATTAAGCTACGGTGATTTCGAGCCGTGTGATTCTCAGAGAAAGCACACAAAAAACTAGCAATGGTGGGGCATGAATTGCCAGGGCAGGATGATGCAATAAGCAGATGGGATACTGTTCAGCAACAGTCTCTCACCTGTCAGGGAACAGAGGCTACACCATTTCTTCCTAAAAGACAAAGGGATGTTCTCTCCTCGTTTGCATGGCAGAAAACTGAATCCACCTTCTCCAGCCTGTGTGGCTCATCCCAGTTTGGTTTAACTGTCTGACTTCCCCTGAGCCAGCCTGACTCTCAGCTGGGGAGATGCGAGAGCACAAATCTGACCAGAGCAGGGCTCCGAAAGCCAAAGTGTTTAGAAACCACGTGAACTCTGGCATCTCACAGCTTACCAGTCTTACTAAAAGTATCCGAAGAAACCAAAATACAGATTACAAGTCTAAGATCTCGACTGATTTTAGGTCTAGGAATAGGTCTGTGTAGCAGCTGAGAGGCAGAAAGCACTCCTGGCTGCTGCTAATAAATGCCCCAGTAAGTCCTCTGAGCTCCTGAGTTACGGTACCTTAAAGCAGCCATGAGAGCAGGACAAATATTGCCGTGCCAATGCAGTACAACAGGGCATAAGATTCAACACAAAAAAGACCATTTTCTGATAAATGATGCTATTATTTGTTCCCCTTTCAAGTGCAATGATTAGAAACTGCTTTTAGAAAGTCAGTAGCTATCCCAGGAGATCGATTACTGCCCAAACTCACATGCAATACTTTAATTTGCAGCTCATCAGATGACAACCAGTTGCTATACTGTGTGTATATTGTGCATATATATATATATTTTGTGTGTGTGTATATATTGTGTGTACATATATACACACACACTGTACATATTCTGCAAATATCTCTGTGTACATGTATGCCACACACCCAGAGAGCAGTAACAGGAAGAACCACTACGGATTATTTTTTCTATTACACCACCAACATAAATGCAGAGTTTCTAGCTCCAAGTCCTCCCTCCCCTTCCCCCTCTTTTTAATTTCAACTCCTAATTAACTGTTATAATTTTTTAAGAGCACTAGGCATCCAGCAGCAGCTCCAAGCTTTTGGCAGAAAACAGATTGCTGTAGTCTTAGGAGGCTGCACATCGCAAGGGCTGATGCTGAAGCTAAGAAAAATTAAGAAAGACTAAATGAAAAAGTAAAACCCAAGATGTTCCCTGAAGGAGAACAAATACATAGGGGAGGACGGAGATGGCTTAAGAGGCACAAAGTGATCTACAGCAGGGAAGATGAAGCTCGTATAGTGTAAGGATGCCAGGAAAGAATCCAAGAAAAAAAAAAAACAAATAGGTAAAGGAAGACAGCGAGGAGGATAACCAGGGAAGTAAATACTAGAGTAGAATAGAGCTGGACTGCCTGAATCCTACCTGATGATGCCTGCCCAGCTGCTGCCTACCACAGGAAGAGTCCAAACTCCAGGGATACCTTAGATTCCAAAAGTAAAGTTTTCCAAGAACAGAGATATCTGCTTCTGCACAAAATCATTTGTAATTTGACAGCGCAGCCCAACCCTCCGTCTAAACTGTTGCCTGATCTACTTCCAGAGAAGAGGAATGTCCTGCTGCAACTATGTGTCTTCAAAATGTGTCGTCTGCATATTACATACAAGTGCTACTGGCCCCGCAACTGTTCACACCACCCCTACGCTGCCAGTCTCTCACAAGTCCAGCCTGCAAGAAGATGTAATCCAGGAAAAGCAGAGAGGTCTAAAGCTCTATGCAGGAGTTCCGAGTCTCCTGCCTCCAGAAATTCACCTGGTCTGTGTGTTTGGAGAGCTCTAGGGTATCAAAAGGTGGTGGGCCAGCACGCACCAGTGGGTCCATAAGCACCCTTGAGAAAGGAGGACAGCACGTGAAGGGTGGCATGTGGTTTCTTTTGCACGTGGAGATGAGACTGCACCATCCACACCAAAAATGACCACTGAGTGCTCAGCACACCTCTGGTCACACTCGTTTCACCCAGGCAACAGAAGCAGCGAGCTGACAGCCCAGGAGGGAACATGATCTCTTCTACCCTGATGACCTAACAGCAGAGGGGAACGTCTACAAGGTGAAGAGCACTCTTAGGTTTGCTTTTCTTGGAGCCAGAGGAGGGCTTTTGTGGGGCACGTCGCCTGCCACGCAAATGCGTCGGGGATCTGGAAAGAAACCTGTGAAAACACTGTTGTGTTTTTTTGGCTTTTCATTTAAATATCAAACAAACAGAACACTTAATTGTTGAAAATTGGCAGCAGAAATCACAGAGACCGTGCCAGGGTCAAAAAATGAAGCTGATGATTTAAAGGAAAAACGTACTTTTCCCAAGAATCGGCGCCAGAGAAAAGCAAGCCTTAAAATTACTAATAAAAATAAGGGAAAACCTTCACACAGGGCTGAGCAGTAAATCCAAGAGCAGCACAGGGCTGTGATGCAGTTAGCGCTAAGGAAAAAAAATAGGGTGAGACTGCAGATGTGAGAAGGGGAGCTGGCTTCTACCCCCTTTTTATTGCACACACTCTACGTACAAAGGGAGGGGGCTTGCTTGTACCAGACACTATACGTGGGTCTATTGCACTGACTCAAATATATTAACACTCCTGAAAGTCAAGGATTGGACACATTTGTGCATGAAAAAAAAAATTTCAAACCATCACGTTTCCAAATGTAAAGATATCGGGCATTTTATAAGAAATGAAATATTACAGTATGGCCCCAGTTCAATCCTCTTCTCGGAAGTACTTCACTGTGCTTTGGAAGGTAGCTCTTTCATCAGGGACTTTAGCCAATACTTTAAATAGAAGACTACAATCCCAGTACTATGCTGCAACTAGTTCTCTGATCTTAGGATGACCCTCAAGAATCAAGGTCTCTTTAGCTTAGAGGAGACTGAGGGGTGACCTCATTAATGTTTATAAATATGTAAAGGGCAAGTGTCATGAGGATGAAGCCAGGCTCTTCTCAGTGACATCCACTGACAGGACAAGGGGCAATGGGTGCAAGCTGGAACACAGGAGGTTCCACATAAATATGAGGAAAAACTTCTTTACGGTGAGGGTGACCGAACACTGGCACAGGCTGCCCAGAGAGGGTGTGGAGTCTCCTTCTCTGGAGACATTCAAAACCCGCCTGGACGCGTTCCTGTGTGATATGGTCTAGGCAATCCTGCTCCGGCAGGGGGATTGGACTGGATGATCTTTCGAGGTCCCTTCCAATCCCTGACATTCTGTGATTCTGTGAATATTTAAGGCCTAACCTATCATTTCATCCGTACCAGTCCATAACTACTTGACTGAGTACACTCAGACATCTTGATATATCCCTTGAGAGGATCACACTCAGAGATCAGAATGACCAAGAAAGCAGAAAATAATGGGCTAGTAACATACTTGGGCTACTTCTTCATTTCTCAAGTGCCTCACCCTCAAGTTACTTTTGTCTTCAGCACTGCTATGCTCCCATGACTGTGTACCGAGACTTCCACACACATTTATCGTTACCTCATCGAGTGGGTTGAACTCCTTTTCAGGGGAACCTGTTGTTGTTGGAACTGGAAAGGTTCACTCATACCCTCCTCGTGGGAAAGATCACTAGGATTTGGCGAAAGCAGCACTGAGGCATTTCCCTGAACACTTTAGCAGCTAGTTAGCTTGCAAACATGACAGGCAGAGCGCTCTGTGGGCACTTAAGGATGAGGTTAGTAAGCCACACCAAGTAGAACTGAGTTATTGCTGCAGTGATGCCAGGCTTCATTAAAAGAAACATGTATTTACAGTAGATCCTAAAGACACTGAGAAAGATGCGCAGATTTCATAGATAACATCCACAGTACCCAAAGCATGTGCCAGGACTTGACTTGTACAGGTGTGCAGTGGAAGGAAGAAAGCAGGGTAAAAGCAGAACCAGATTAGAATGCAGTCAAATCAAATAAAATTCAAAATCATTCTCATATTTGGTAAGTAGCTTATTCTGTCATTCTATGGGCATAGTTCAGACCTTCCAGTGTTTAAAAAAAGATATATCCAGAGATATAAAGAAGCAGTACACTTAGATCTAAAGCAAGGGAAAAATCTGTACAATGAGAAATATCTGCAAGGCCTCTTCCCTGTGAAACTATTTAATATTTTCTGAGGTAAAGGCTAAATATAAATAGCACTGCATACTGGCAAAGATGAAGACAGACTTAAAATCTGTGGGGGAAAATAATAAAAAAAAAAATAAAAAAAAGAGAGCACCTTTCCATTGAAAAATCCCCAGACCCACCCAAATTGCTACAATACATCTTTCTGAATTATTTCTTCAAGGTCAAAACAGTCATTCAAACATTAAAAATATCACAGGTTAGTGACACACAACTTTAATAAGTTCATTCCTGAAGAACTTTACAGGAGTTCTTCTCCTGTATGTATATAAAGTTATGCAAAGAACTTTGAAAAAATCTAAATGTTGCATTAGAGCATAACTGTCAACAGCAGAATTTATAAATAAGCCAAGTCAATTTATAAATAAACTAAGTCAATTTTCAAGCATAAAACCACCTAGTAGATTTACTCTACAAGTACTTACACATTTCCCTACAAAACAGGTTTGCTGGAAGAGGACTAGTTGACAGCAAAGCATCCCTTGGTCTGCCAGATCTGAATCCAGCTACAGCCTGAAGGAATCTAGCTTGCTTCAAGGCTATCCAACCAAAACTTGCTTTCTTAGAGACTGCTGAGGTCTGCCATGCTGAGGTTGATCTGCCACGGCCATGTCCCTTGCCACGGTCTGGGTAGAGCCCTGGAAATGCCTCAAGACCAGTCTGTTGGCACCAAATGGATTCAGGCTCCTGCATTTTGCACACAGAGCTCAGGACTTGCACATTCAGTACAATGGTGCCTGTAGCGATTCATTTGTACCCTCTTGAGATGGCCCATAAAATGACAGACATACCAAGTTTAACACAGCAAACATGAAAAAGATGCGATGCCACAGAACACACAACTTCCAATTCCCACACTAGTCACGGGACACAGAAATTACCACAACATCAGCCTCTGTACTTTGGGAAGAGCAGGGCAGGTGGAGAACTGCAACTGCAAACCACTGCCTTGGGCCCTTCCATTATCAAATCATACAAGCTAAGCAACTGGAAACAAAGGCCAAACACAGAAAAACAGCAGGAAAAGAAATACACTGCAGAATACAAGGCATCCCCCCGACAAAGTGGGTATCTCTGAACTCCTCCTAGAATGGCATTCCTCTCTGGCCCGAAAACAGCACAGTCAACTAAACAAACACTAAATTCCAAGGGAAAGCATGCAAGCTCTCAGGCAGCAAAATAAAAGGTGGATGTGGTAAGACTCTAAGTTGCTCTGTGCCAGAAGACTTTTGGCAGGAAACCCACTCTAATTGCCTTTCTTTAGCATCTTTTATTGTGCCTTCACACCTGTGAATGGGAAATGCATTGCAGGATAGCTATGAGCACACACAAGGCTCCCTCCTTTTGCTTGTTCTGTTGCTCCATTGCCTAAACCAGACAATTCTGAATCTAATCTGAATAAATCACAATAAATAACGCAGCCATCTGAAATAAGCTTCTAAACTGCAATTAAACGTAAATAGGTAGGAACAACGATTTCAACCATCCCACTAACCACAATATGAATTTTTATTAGGTTTCTTCTCTCCCAGCCAGTCTTTCTCTGGCTGGTCATAGTTAAGTGACTGATTGTGAGTGATAGCAAGAGTAGCAGACACCAACCAACTAGGATGGAATAGAGGATGCCCGGTCGATCAGAAGGAGGCTGGATGTTGCGGTCCTGATCTATGGCTTGTATGGGTGGAGTGACACTGATGGGATTCACACGTGCCTGAAATGAAAAATCAGACAGATTGGAAACAGAAAAATTAGAAAGCCAGCAGGCAGTTCTTTAGGTTTAACACAAAAACATCTCACTGAAAAGGATATTTGCTGAAACTGCAGGAGACAAAGTACTCTTAGTTACAGCACATGTCCTTTTTGAAATCGAAATTAAGTAGGCAACGTACATATTTCTGCAATAATCTCCTTTCTTTTGGATACATTTTATACTATAATAGTACCTTTCAAGGAAAGGAAGCTCACAAATGTTCAAGCAAATGCTTGACTGTGCCTCTAGAAATAGTCCCTTGAATCAGACATTTCAGATACCATCACAGCAGTGAAATACAGCAAATGCTTTAAAAAGGAAATAAAAACTGATTTAATTTGATAATCATTAGGAGCCAGAGTGGCTGTGATACATGAATACAAGCCAAGGTACAGACATTTCAAGGACAGGTACATTTGAAAAGTTTGGATGGACACTGCAGTAATTCATACCATTATTCAGAAGTGATCTCGCATGCTGAACGTGGAAACAGAAAGCCAGAAAAAGCACTGGCAGGCTTTCATCTTGTTCAGTATTTGCATGCCCCTTTCATTACCTACCAACTTAACAGCATTCCTGTACCTGCTAATAGCATCCAGCCCTCGCTGTTGCGTTGAATATTTTCTCAAGTTTTCCTATGCCAATACCCTCCCCAGTGGTAACACCACAGCTGCCACTCCCAACTCTACAAGAATAGTTTCAGTAACCTTGGCTGCTAAATCAACTAGAAACGTAGCTACTCCATGCATATATGTGCATCAGTCTTTTCCCTCCCCTTCTTGGAACTTTCATTTCCATGGCCAAAATGTTTAATAACCTCTATGAAAAACCAGACGCCTTTTTTCCACGTACGACTAATCCTGGCAGCCTTTGCCTTGGAAAGCTCTAACGCTCCATGTTCTGCAAGAGGGAACTGGAAATTTAGCGTAGGAATAGGAACGAGACAAGTCCACACTTGGCCAAGTTTTGGCCCAGCCTTTCGAAATCCCCCTGCTGAGATTTGGAAGAAATCTGCAAGAGCTTTAGCGATGCCCATCAATAAACCTAGAGGGAAAAGAGGTAAGCCAGGAGAATAACAAAACAGGAATGGATGCAAGGCAGTTTGCAAGAGGGCAGAGTTATTACCCACCCCTTGTAATTTTGGATATGCAGCCACATGCTCATCTGCACTAACACAAGCCATTCTGCCCATGGCTTGCCCACCCAGAAGTCATTTCCTACAGGTTACTAAGGTCTGATGAGGCTTTTCCAGGCTCATGAGCTAGGGCGTGCAGCCACGCGTGGTCACACAGCTCTCGGCTTTGGGTGCAGAGCACCTGCCTACCAACACGGGACTGGTACCTCCTCACTCTGCCTCTCTGCTCACGGCTTTTTCCAGTCCCCAACGAGCACACGAGGTCCTTTGTCACACGCCTCTTTCCACTTTTGCCTCTTTGAAAAATTAAACTCTTAAAAGTGTAATGAGGAAGACGAGCTCAAAATAGGCATAAAGAAAGAAGATATATGTGACATATGTTTGAATTTTTAAAATGCTTTAAGACTGCATAAAAGTTACATGCTGAGAGATAAGATTATGCATAACACTGTCCAAGACTAAAATGCTATTTTTAAACTTACAGATCAATTGAAGCGCTCTGAGAGAAATCGACACAATAGTTAAAAATATACCCACAACAAAACCAGTCTCATTTGCTAAGGTTGGCTAAATCTTAAACTCACCACCCCAATATCGCAGGCCAAACTGAAACATCCAAGTCTATGCTAGAGTAACAGCAATGGGTGTAGCCTTCTCAATGAGGAGCTCTCAGCTGCACCCAACGGCCTAAACTAGACTAAAATAATAACTGTTGGATATATAACTGTCTCTGTTTAGCCCGCACCCAGGGCTAAACAATAAGCAGTTGTTCTCTCACCCAATCTCCCCTCCCCAGTAAAGAAAGGGAATTGGGAAAAGGAGGGAGACTCCTGGGCTGAAATTTAAACACATTTAATAAAATAAGAAAACTGATATTGATACTAGTATAAAAGACACAAAATCATACTTAGCCCATATAGTGGTGGCAAGTCCCTCGAGGGATGGTAACCGTTGAGGAGAGAGGAGAAGGAGAAAGAGGGAGAGGAGAGCAGAGCAAAGAGTCCACCCATTCCCCAAAACCTTTCCAATTTATAGTGCCCCTGAGGTTAATGTTACAGAGCACACCTGTGGGCCAGCCTGGGGCAGCTGCCCTGGGTTTAGCTGCTGATGGCCCTGATCACCAGCCCACAGCTGGGCACACACTGAACCAACATGGAACAGAAAAGGGAGTCTATAATTTTATCCCTACAAAACCAGGACAATAACTCAGACAGCAAGGACATGCGCTTTATGTTCCAATTCAAGGAGAAGCTCGAGAGCAGCATTTAGAAAACCTGCATTTGAAATGAAACAGGTTCTGCTTGAATGATAGATATTTTATCCCATGCTGTCACCTTTACACTGACTCCTCACAACCAAAGCAATCAACTGAACAGCAGCAAGTTTCTAAGAAAACCAAGACATTTACTTCTTACACAGAAGTATAAGAAAACTAAGAATAAAAGGTGGAATAAAAAATTAATAGATTTCATCCAAGTTGTTTTTCTAAGTACTGTATATACCCCAAAACATAAAACAGAAGATATCATGCAATAAGAGAAGTAGCAATCCACCAAAATGTTCAGGAATAATTTAAAGCTCTTTTGAATTAAATAGGCTCGTGTGCCTTGAAGCAAAGCTAAAGGTACTTTCACATTGTTTTAATAATCTCTAGATAATCTAAGTATCTTTTTCATTTAAATTAGAACTATGAAAACATAACGGCATAGAAGCAGCCATTAAGTATGTTAATGAATGTGTAAAACCACATGTAGGATCGCTTCACAAGGTGTACATATTCTTTTTATGAAAAATAATTATTTAAAAAATTTGTAGTCAAAACATGCTCTGATCAATAGCAGTAATAACTATGATTATTACACGGGGATACTTCTTTCTTTCCCAAGCACTTTACAATGTAAAAGGTACGAACATCCCCCAGGTCCCACTGATGGGGTCTGTGACAGCCACTATTGTGTACTAGATTCAACATCTGTGGAAAAGAGAAAAAAACAAACACCAAAAGCCTATCACTGTCCTTCTCGGCCTCAAAAGAGAGCTCCATAAAAACATGGAAGCTCATTAAAAGGAAAAGAAAACAGATTAATGAGGGAGTGAAATGTCTGCAGGGGCCCACAACTGCTTAAGGACACTCAGTTGAAGGCAAAGAAAAAGCACAAGGGGTTTTATTGAGACAGGTTGAGAAAGGGCACGACAAGTCAGCACAGCTACAGGGTAGGTTACTCAGAACAGATTGATGGCCTTCAAAAACCAGCCACTTCTCCAAGAACATAAAAGGGTTCACAAGCTCTAGCAGAAGCAGGTGATGAAAAAACAAACAAACAAGGAGATCCTGTCAGTTCTAGGGTAAAATATGCAGTAGTTTGTTTGTTTTTTTCCTCATTAGGGAAGAGGTCTCTCAGTTATTGGTTTTGGTATTAAGAGACTTCCAGGTGCTTCAATGAAGCAGAATACACAATCAGGCAGGCAAAAAAAAAAAAAGAACCGAAGCCCAACTTGCAAATGTTCTCACAAATATTAATAAATTTTAAAAAATAAACCCTTCTTCAAACAGAACTGTGACAGGAAGCCTGCCAGGGAGTGTGCAGGGCCAGGAGATGATCAAGGGAACAAAAAAAAAAAAAATCTCAGAGAGAATAAGGTAGTAGCAGAAAACCTAAATTTTTTTCCTCCTTTTGTGTTCACCATGAAAGGACTCGGATGAGTCCCCATGGCAGCACCTTCTCTGTGTGGGATGCCTTGCAGGTCCCCCCAAAAATCATAATATTCACAGAATCACAGAATCAACCAGGTTGGAAGAGCCCTCTGGGATCACCGAGTCCAACCGTTGCCCTGACACCACCACGTCAACTAGATCATGGCACTAAGTGCCATGTCCAGTCTTTTCTTAAACCCCTCCAGAGATGGTGACTCCACCACCTCCCTGGGCAGCCCCTTCCAATGGCTAATGACCCTTGCTGAGAAGAAATGCTTCCTAACGTCCAACCTGAACCTCCCCTGGCCAAGCTTGAGGCTGTGTCCTCTTGTCCTATCGCTAGTTGCCTGGGAGAAGAGGCTGAGAATGTCAGAGACATTATGCACTGAACAAGCCAAATGAAGAGTAACATGAGGCCAAGAGCAGATGGGTTTCTAAAGGAAGGGAACAGTGAATCATACAAACTCGCTGTGCTATGTCATCTCCTGCTTAAATGTGCTTTGGTACCTGAGGAACAGCAGATACCAAATGTAACACAATTAAAATTAAAAAATAACACAATTAAAAGGGTCTCAGGGTGACCCAGGGGAATACCAACATGAAGCCTGAGGCTTGTACCAGGAAAAATTAGCAGACGATATAACAACACTCTGAGCAAACACATAAATAAATACAATACACCAGGGAAAGTCTGGGTTTCTGCCCAGGGAAATCCAGCCTCTCTGACGTACTGTGGTTCCCTGCAGGAACCCCCAGCACAGGTACACTACAGAACCGTTCCATACAGCGCATGTGTGACAAGCTCCCTCACAAAATACTCTTATGAAACTTTGGACAACAGAAAATGAGCAAAGACCTGTGTAACCAGGAACAGTCGGGTTAAGAGACATGAGGCAGAGCAGGAGTAAGCTTTCGGTTCCCACAGGGAGAGAGAACCCACAGGGATGTGTGTTAGTACCAGAGCTGCTCAGCTCACTCCTCAATGACCTCAGAAACACGGGGGAGAACTCAATACGAATAACTACAGATTACACTGAATTATTCAGAGTAGAGAGTAGGAGGGTCACTTGCCAAAGACTGCAGTTTTAAGCACTGAAGGCCACATACTTCATGAATTACCTCAAGTTTTTTCACATTTTCCTTTTACATACTCAGTTGTTTTATGAAAAATCACCAACCAAAACTCTCAGAGAAATCTTCTCAGCTCTGTTTGGGAAGGCAATGAGTCAAAATGATCCTCCTTTTCAATGAAGGCAAACAAGACTTGACTGCTTAGGGGCTATGAGGACAGAGCACTGGCAATCTTGCCCTCAGCTCTTTTCAATAGGAAGATCTCTCGTAATTCATGATGAAATGATCAGTGCATAATAAAATAGTTATTCATAAATGTCATAAAAGAGTGCCATTCGCCTCCCCAGTCACCAAACGATACACACTTCAAAAAGCAGCAGCATCGAGTTCCTGTTATGGGAAAGATGGAAGAGACGACTGGAAATGAGCTGAAGTTACTATTATAACATTGAAAGGGCTAGAAAAGAAAAATACCCCAAGAGCAAATATTCATTCAAATGCTTTCTCTTAATGCATTTAGTGTAGCTGGAAAGTGCTTACATTAATTCACCACGCTCTTTGTATGTCTCACACTTTGACCTGTGTGGTTAGCCAAAATTTGGCTGCAAATTGTTTCTGTTTAGAAGAGAAACCGATAATGGAGCCAGGTCTGTTTTGAACAATCCTGTTTATTCAGTAGAAAGGCAAAAGCCACGTTTCCCTGGAGAGGAGAGAAAGTGAGCTTCCAGACACAATACTCCTGCTTACATTTTTGAACATACTTCAACCACAAAACCTCTTTTTGCTTTTATTCAGGACCTACCACACCACCACATCTGAGCCTGCCTCTGATGTCTCCCTCTCCACCTGCTTTTTTGGCATCCCCACCTTCTTAACGCAGTGAACCTCTTTCAGCTGTTACCTCTGTCTCAAATGGTGACACGTGACTAGAATACAGATGTCTAAGTGGGATAATAACACGATAATATGATAATAATAAAATAATGACTGGCAGAAATTTCTCTATTTTTTTTTTCTTACCTGAAAAATACATTGAATAATCTAAAGCAAAAGGCCTTTAAACCAGCACATCGCTGACTAGTCCCAAAACTTACAAATTAAGCCATAACCTCTGCTTGCATTTGTGCAAGAGTGTTTTAGGCTCCTACTAAGGACAGTGAGGAAAAGGAACAACTGATTTTTTATTTTATTTATTAACATGGAGCTTAATAAATTTAGAACTACGGCTGCATTCAAAAATCCAAACAGGATCTCTAGGTATCTGCATATTGTTGTCAACATCACATGGTTAATAAAATATAGAACAGTTAAAAGGGAATTTACAACTGAGGTGCAGAATATGCATTTTGTACTTTCAAGCATAATAAAAGTGACTTTTTAAAAGAGTTACATATTTTCTAAAGATTTTGTATGTTATTTTATTTAAAACATTTTCATGTGTCCACGAATGCCAGACTTTCAATAGAAGGATATGTACAATGTCATATGCTTTAAATGCAATAACTTAATTATTTGATTAAAAACTGAAATGAGGTTTTTGTCTTCTTTTATGGACACTTTTGATTGACTGTTCAAATGACTCCACTGCCTCCTCCTCCTCCCTTAGTCAAAACTCCCCTCACCATCCTCCACCCCTGAGATTTTTCTCATCCATTTTTGAGGGGTAAAACTTTGCTTCTCAGCACTGCACGAAGCCTTTGGAAGACAGCAGCTTAGACCTTACATCTCTGGGAAAATACTGCTAATGGTTTAAAACCAGCACGTTGCCAGAAAGCCCAGGGGGTCATTTTTGCTAAATAATGATTAATAAGCAAGAGAAGAGCAACTTCAGGGAACTCACAGAATCACAGAATCAACCAGGTTGGAAGAGCCCTCTGGGATCACTGAGTCCAACCATTGCCCTGACACCACCATGGCAACTAGACCATGGCACTAAGTGCCATGTCCAGGCTTTTCTTAAACCCCTCCAGAGATGGTGACTCCACCACCTCCCTGGGCAGCCCCTTCCAATGGCTAATGACCCTTGCTGAGAAGAAATGCTTCCTGATGTCCAACCTGAACCTCCCCTGGCGAAGCTTGAGGCTGTGTCCTCTTGTCCTAGCGCTAGTTGCCTGGGAGAAAAGGCCGACTCCCACTCCACTACAACCTCCCTTCACGTAGTTGTAGACTGCAATAAGGTCACCTCTGAGCCTCCTCTTCTCCAGGCTAAACACCCCCAGCTCCCTCAGCCGTTCCTCATAGGTCAGACCCTCCAGACCCTTCCCCAGCTTGGTCGCCCTCCTCTGCACTCGCTCCAACACCTCAACATCTCTTTTGAAGTGCGGGGCCCAGAACTGGACACAGGATTCAAGGTGCGGCCTCACCAGTGCCAAGTACAGAGGGACGATCACTTCCCCAGACCGGCTGGCCACACTATTCCTAATAGAGGCCAGGACTCACGTACCTTTCCAACAGAAATGCTTTCCTTTATGTTCACTTGGGGCTCATCTTCCTGATTTCTCAAGCCATGCAGGTCAGAAATACTCAAAGTTAATGGCATAAAAACCAGTTCCATCGCTTAGGAGTGAGAGCTGAACTTAATGCTGCATATCTCTGGTTTTACCCAGACACCTCCCCAGAATACAGCAACTTCATGCATTACTAAATAGTAGCTCTTAAGTGATTTAAAACCTCTTAGGTCAATAACTCAGTTCTTCCTCCATCTAACACTGTTCTCTCCATATTGTCTGTTACTAAATAACTACAAGTCAGAGTCACCAATGCCAGAACCTAATTAAACAACAATTTAGGACTTCAAACTAGCTACCCACGCTGTACCACATACAGCACTATGCTGAATTCAGGTTGCCATAGGCTTGTTTGAGGCACTGATTCCATCAAGCATTAAATGAGAAAAGAAAAAAGCACTGATTGGTATTTGCTACGAATTACAAGTTTAGAGTTTTTATTTTTTTAAAAGGACCATAATAATTGTTTCACAGCTGATGCTGAGGATAGTTCTGCTTTAAAAAAAAATTTCTCTCTTTTCCATGGTCTACCTGAAATGCAAAGCTAAATTGTATCTATTTATGGAGAACTTCTTCCTCTATTGAAGATAAGAAGGAAACCAGAGGAACTGGCACACTTTTAGAGTTAGAATAACAACACGATTTTCTGCACAGAGCTGGTTGTTTTGTGGGTTTTTGTGGTGGTGGTTTTTTTTTAATTGCTTATTACCACAAAGATGATTGTGTTCTAGGAAACTGAGACACAGCTAACCTTACTGACCTAGAACAGCGTCTGTTTTTGAGCAGGTAATCTATTAATAAGAACCGTCTTTTACATGACTGAAGACAACAGACCACGAACCAGCCCTAGAGTCACAAACTGGAGTGATTCTGCTTTGATGATTCACAACCACTTCAGCTCCCACCTGCCTGCCCTGAGATGCTCCTGGGAGTCAGCGGTCAGGGCCACTACACAGGCAGCAGCAAACATTACCAACTGCTGTAAAAGATAAAAGCACATGAGAAGGAAGAGTTCCCAAACTTGGGTTTAGATCCACCAAGGAGAGTTTCCCACCCACAGTGCTCCTACGTCCATTAGCCTGCAAGAAATCCACTAGCAGAAAGGACAAAATCTACATCTTTGGAATGTATTAGCGTACTCAAACACGGTGAGGCATTTTCTACCCACTAATTCACATGGAAAACTAAGTTATTAAGACATACACAAAGACTGCTAAAAAATAAAAAAAAAAAAGGGAGGAAGATCATGAAAATGTGCATTACTCCAAGCTGACCCAAATCGCAGTGCCTTGAGCAACAATCCACCAGAGAAAGGAGTGTTTGCTTGCAGTAATATTTCGATCTGCCAGCGTGTGGTGGCATTTCTTTGGCAGACACACAGTTAACTGACCCTTAGCCAATATAAGCAGTGCTAACATGGCTGTGAAAACCTGTCCTAAATCACAGTCCTACCAAATATATTGATATTCTTGTAAAACGATTTCCTAACTCATAGTAAACCCCATGTTATGTATTTGATTCTCCTAGGATCAATAAGGCACTCACACACACGTACGGTCTGTTCCACGGAGGTGTGCAGGACGCTTATAAGATGACCAATGCTGAACAGTTAAGCATTTTCTGTAAGGAGTTCAATAAATTGTCTAATACTGGAAAGTCTGAAATGTCTCCACAGGCATTTTTCTCTGAGAACATAAGAACATATATTCAACTGTAAAAAGAGCATATCTAATTCCTAAATGTATTATTCTAATTTATTCAGATTCAGCAGATTATAATTTTCAATAATTGGGGGGAGTAAGAAAGATACTTTTTCCTACGATGGCACATAAGTATTTTGATCTGCATCAGCTCAACTGACAGTGTTGCAACAGAGATTGCTTCCAACACTAGACTGATGACATTATGTCACTCAATGCCAGCAACCCCTGCTTCCCTGCTGCCTCTTCCAGATGATCAATCCCCCCCGACACCTTGTGCTGCCTTCCTGTCAAGTGCCATGCACTGACACCCCAAGGAACACCAGCATTTTTATTGACTGGTAGCACCAAGTACAGCTCAACTACAAAAATCGAGGCCAGAGATTCGTGTACTCAAGAACTCCCCTCTTTCCCCAAGCTGTGGGCCTGAAAGTCATCCAGATTTCTAGCCAAGGACACGTGAAACTAAATTCTGCACCGATTAATTGGCTCAATAATTTTCAAGGAAATAAAACCAGAGTTCCCTGCTCCTCTGTTGTCAGGTTAAAATGAATAAAAAGTTTGGCAAACTGGATTAAATCATGGAAACACACAGGCTATTTCTTGTGTTAGACAATTTGTACCCTCTACTGCCTTGAACAAAACCAAGGAAGATGCACGCAGTGCTTTGCAACATCCGAACTGTATGAACACACACATGCAGCATTCTCCTCTTTCCCCACGTTTTTGTGTGTACCATGTTATTTTCTAGGAAGCACTGAGAACTGTAGAGTGTTTCAGAATGATAACTTTTCTGACACCACAAAATATTCCAAAAGAAAGCAGTGCATTGCATGTAACCATCAGTTTTTCTTGGGCTTCTCTGATAGCGTAAAGCAATAAAGATACATGTGTTTTATCCCAACAGGGTGCTCAATATTAGCACAATTAGTTAACACAAGACACTTCATTCTAGCATTTTAAACCCTGAAAAGTATTATTTTTTCAGCTTTAAAATCATAGAAACATAGAATGGTTTGGGTTGGAAGGGACCTTAAAGCTCATCCAGTTCCAACCCCCCTGCCACAGGCAGGGACACCTTCCACCAGACCAGGTTGCTCCAAGCCCCATCCAGCCTGGCCTTGAACCCTGCCAGGGAGGGGGCAGCCACAGCTTCTCTGGGCAACCTGGGCCAGTTCGGAAGCTGTAACTGTGCCCAATGGACTCCAAATAAAGCTTAGGGGCCTTCAACACACATCACACTCATAGCTTAGCTGATAAATTTACCAACCAATACAGCAGAACACTCATCTCTACGCAAACAAGGGTGAGAAGCTTTTTGCTGGATAGCAAATGTTAGCAAAGCCACATACATCACCCCGTGCTGACATCCAGAACCCCTTCAAAGGGAGCCCTACAATATTAAACCAACAAAGCTTTTGATGAATTAATGAATCATTATGGTTACACTGGTTCCCCTTGTGCTTTCCTGAGAAACACGTGAGGTTAGAATCCAAGCTGTAAATGGGAAAGTAGCTAAGTTACAGCCAAGCCGTGCAGAAATGCGCACACCGTTGCCAACACACAGCACTAAAACAGCAGGAAGAATTGCAAAACCCTTCCAACATCGTTTCTTGCTGCTGCTTCAGACGCTTTGCCAGTACAAGGGCTGTGACAGAACACTAATGAACACAAATCCATCATAACGTACGTACTTGCATGTCAGTAAAATGCAGAAAATATTTCAGTAGAGTTATCCAACCACAAGTGAAGCACATCCAAAAAGCAAGAGACACCCTAGAAAAGGATATTCAGCTGAAGATACTACCAAAACCTTGTCATTACTCACATTATGTCACACCAAACCTCCTATTTGCAGGATCTCACCATTCTCCCTTTCTTCTTGCCTTCGTATTGATAGCTACAAGTGCCTACAGACGCTCCCTTCGATCAGGGAGCAGACACAGAGAGAGGCAGTGCCTGTGGGAGAGGAATTCCCTGTGCTACTCTTTGAGGGCTAACGTGATGCAAAGATGTACAGGAACACAGGTGGAACGGGATTTTTCTGACCCTCCTCACACAATTTTTGGACTAATATCTCAACTGAAAGCCAATACAAAGAGAGAGGAAGAAAACCCCAAGCACAGATTTAAAATACACTGTGAAGCTGAAAGAGAACGGAGAATAAATCCTCCGCATAAAATTGTTCTGATCAAACTGTCACAGGAGCTAACCAGGTTTATATTGCAACAATTCTGTGCCTCAGAAACTGCTTCCCAAGAAAGTGCAACCTGAGGAAACCAACCCTATCAAAATCTACGTTGCTCAACCCTAGAGATTTGCAGCCAATTCAATTAATTGATGCTTCTTACTTGTTTGCAACATTGTATGTACATCTGAAAGTTCACACTCTGTTAAAATAATACTTCTTGCCACCAGATGATGGTGCAGAGTCCAACCAGACTGTGAAAAATGGCCACACTTGATATGAGTCTGAAATATGAGCAGCATTGAGCAGCATTCCTGGAGATCAGCTTTGCTGTGTAGCACTTGGGTGAAAGGGAATTTTTATCAATACCATTAACTAAAACAGCAACTGGAGTTGATCTGCAAGTTTAAAATAAATCTAACTTCTCTATTTTTTGTTTTACTTTCATTTCTAAAAGCCACTGATAAAAAGCAACAGCAGGTAATTTATGCAGTTGGCATGTCTGAACTAACCTCTCATGTCTCCTCTGAGGGTACAAAAAGCGTTTTACTAACTGATGGGAAAAACTAAGATGCAAGATTGATTATTAAAAAGGGACCTGCTTTCTAAATTCAGCACCTTAATTGTCAAATAGCTTTTAGCACCTTATTTAGCTGTTCAATACAATTCACGGTTGCTGTGTTCTCAGTTTTCTGTTGTGTCCCAATGTTTATGCAGTTTACTAAAATGAAAATGTAAAATTCAAACATCCTGACAGATCATGTTGCTAACAGAGTAAGCTGTCAAAAACCACAATTCCTTTCATTTATTTGTAAAAACAAGCCACCTTTGAGGGAAAAAAAAGAATTGAAAGAGCAGCACGATAGCGCAATGAATCAGAACAAAGAGGAAAACACAGACTATTTTTATCAGTGATGTCTTCCAGGAACAGCAGGTCCAAAAAAGAATTGAATTTCATCAGGATCTGATCACAGCGCTTACTGAATTGCCTTTTCTGTATCTGACATGCTTTATAAGAAACGTCTCCAACAGAGAATCTGTGCTAAAGACTAACCAAAACGCATAATGCAATGGGCCTCCTGCCTTGGCACACACGTACAATCTCTTGTGCTATTCAGGCAAAAGCAAGAATTCATCGGGAGGTTTTACTTGTTGCAATGCGATGACTGTGATTAAAGAACAACAGTCTTCCTTTTTTGATATTTCACTTTTTTCCATACAAACTATTAAGTCTGTTTCCTTGATTATCTTTCAAATTCTTGATGGCAAGTTTATCATTAGCATGATTTCCGTTCAGTATTCAGAATGAGGGAAGAGAACGGCTGCAGAAAAGCAAGTTGTAAACCCCAAGACAAACACACCTACTTCTGCTTGACACGAAAAATAGAAAATATTTACAGATCAGTGTAACACCACTGTAATGGCTTAAAGATTTTTTTTTTTTAATTTCTAAGAGTTAACTTCATTACAATACAAAAGTCTGTGAGATATTAATCCCATCTTGTTTTCTTTTAAATGCATATTTTTCTGAGATGGGAAAAAGGAATACGGTTGTCAGCTGTGTCAACAGTTGCTAATTTCAGCTGAGGTTGCAAACACTTAATCTTACTTGATACTGTTAAGGAGAAGAGGCTGATGGCTCCTCTATGCCTTAGAAAAATTAGCACAATATACTATACTAGAAAAGGCACAAGAAGTTACGATCAAAGGTACAATCAAAAGCAGGGCATAGCCTGAACACATACAGACTCTGGCTTAGCAAGTGCCTTTCAGCTTGAAAAAAAAAATGACAAAGAAGAAATATGCAGAAGGGCTCTCAAAGTGTGTGTTACAGAGTGTGAACTGATCAACTGCTCACTGCCTCTTGCAAACCACCGTTGGGAACATCTGAACAAATCACCTGGCTCAACATGCGCAGAACAAAGATCTTCACCCAAATACAGGCATGCGATGGTGCTCCTTGCTACAGGCACCAGAGGTGCTAAACCTCAGCTCAAATATCAGACAGGTTCACAGAACAAACAAACAAAATATATCTACTATCAATTTTTATGACAGTGCTTCCAATTGCGACATGGGAGAACCCTTTGGGGAAGTATAACCACTACCACTGGTGGGATCTTTCTTACGTTCATCTGTATGAAATTAGACAAAAACATCACTGAGAATCACAGAATCAATCAGGCTGGAAGAGACCTCTGGGATCATCGAGTCCAACCATTGCCCTGACACCACCATGGCAACTAGACCAGGGCACTAAGTGCCATGTCCAGTCTTCTCTTAAACCCCTCCAGAGATGGTGACTCCACCACCTCCCTGGGCAGCCCCTTCCAATGGCTCATGACCCTTGCTGAGAAGAAATGCTTCCTAATGTCCAACCTGAACCTCCCCTGGCCAAGCTTGAGGCTGTGTCCTCTTGTCCTATCGCTAGTTGCCTGGGAGAAGAGGACACTCTGAAGACTCCCACTCTGCTACAACCTCCCTTCAGGTAGTTGTAGACTGCAATAATAATTCTGTAACAAAACAGTAATTTATTTAAAATTCAAAAACAAGATAAACATAGAAATGAATAGGTCAGTATTTCATCCAGATCCTTTGTCCATTGACTGATTCATTTTACACATAGATTTTATTAAGGTAATTAAGTTGGTTTGGTTTTTTATTTACACATTCAGTATCTTCTTTCAGAGGCGTTGCTTTGGTAAAGCCATTTTTCTCACCTGGAGGAACAAACAAGGCCAAAAGTCTCAAAGGAGAGGAAATTTTAGACGTATTGAATCTGCAGCCAAGCAGTGTGCCCAGGTCAGGCTGATACAGGAGTTTAACATTTGGGGTTAGCAAATACCACCATGGACCACCACTCTCAGCTTGAAGAAGAAACACTGACATTTTCTTTACTGATTTTTTTTTTTTTTTAATACTTGCAAGTAAACGGGCACTTTTCTAGTTCAGGCATGGGAATGTCAGCTGCAACTACCTAACACTCAACTTTATTCAAATTATATCCACCACTTATTGTTCTCATTAAAGTTTGTCACCCTGCCAAGAGGTAATTTTAGGTAGAGATTTTGTGCCGAGATCCAGCTACAAATTCTATATCATCATTATTATATGCACTTCATTACGCTGCTTTAATGGTAACATTAACAGTGGCATTAATGCCACTTTTAGATTGAAGGTTACAGGAAAAAATCGGTTCTCCTAAGTGTATTTTGGATGCTTTAATTTTCCACAGATCTGTGCAGTTGTGCAGATATACCATCCGTGTGCACACACACACACAACCTGCAATGCTCACATACTTCATCCATAAGCTCATCCTCACATCTTTTTATGGGATAGTGAAATTTTACATTTGAATGCTTCTTTTCTCAAATCCCAATACTCTTCCAGAAGGAAAAGCAGGAATTAATTACAAAGCAAACTCCTACCTATCTACCACATGAGTGGCTTTAAACTTGATGCAGAGCCACACGCAGAGTAACCACATTTTCTTGTTTCAGAAGAGGGCGTTGCAGCTCACCATGAATTTCCTCGGGCTCTAGCAGACAGACTCTAGGATTTAAGCAAGGTTTTCTACAGAAGCATCATCAATAGCACAGAGCAGAGGCAAACATAATCACATTGGGGATGATGGCTGCCCCTCCCTACCCTATGCTGCATCGTGCCAGCCCACAGCTGGAGGCAGGGAAACGCTCTTCGGCACGGCACAACACATTCTCTCTGGCTCCTTCACATTTTAGACAGGGGCTCAGGGCACTGGGGAAAACTGAGCTGCTGGATGGGGACAGCAAGGCTCCTTTGGCTGCTCCCTCCCCAGTGTGACCCCAACGTGGATGGCACCGCTGGGAAGGCTGCTGGCCCCTCAAAGGCAAACACTGCCTTGGGAACATGACACCAACAACAAGGAGAAGGAGGGCACATCTGTACTGCAGACTGTGGTGGACCGAGGAGACTCCCAAGTTAGCCTTAAAAGACCAGGGACTACCAGAAACCCCGGTAGCGCAGCCCAGGGTGAGCTCTGAGCTGCCATAACTACATTGCTAGCAATAGCCATACCGTAACACCAAGCCTGGCGAGGAAGTCTGTGCCACATCATGTGCCCTTGGGTGTGGAATGCCACAGCACTGCTGACGAGAAGGTGACAGCAAACCCTGCTGCCCCCTTTCTGAGCAGGGCCACAAGACCTTGTGGCGATCAAAAGGGAAGCAGCACTCAGAGTGCCTCCCGCAGCCCCCCAGGGCTGCCACTTCTGCCCCAGAGAGGAAGCTCCTCTGCTACTTTTATCTCCCATTACCTGCAAGTGTCCTTGCACATATCTACCAAACCTTAATTGATGAACCATTAATTAACCAAAGAACTAATATAATCTGCACCCTCTGCACTATGACAAGCTGAAAAGAGGAATCTTTCTTCCCGACCCTTAATGAACAGCTAGTATATAGTTTAATGGGATAGCCTAGCTATTGAAATGATAATTATCTCTACAAGGATCAGTGTTATGACATAGATGAGACTTTTTCTGAAGTGAAGTTCACTGATAAAGCATCACTGCAAAAGTATTTTGTCTAAATGTCAACATTTAAAACCTTTAAAAATTTCTAAATGACATTTAAGGATCAAATAAGTTAATGCATACACTTCCTCTTTGACAACAGCTCCACTTCATGCCGTAACAAACATGCTTTTATGAAATAGAAAACAGCCATGCACATTGTGAAAGTGGCTTTTTTGTCATGGCAGATATCCAAAACAGCAATTAAATCTCACAAGTAGTTGATTGTATATTCAACATACAGACCGGAGCTCAGAACGAGACAGGGATGGTACTTTCTCAGGCACTCTTTCCTCTCCTGCAGCTCTGCTTTTGGAGGAGAGAAACAGAAAGCAAGGCAGTTTCAAACTTCAGGTTGTGGGACAGCTCACAAACTTGAGGAATCACATGTTTCTACTGTCCTCAGGCATTTATTTTTGTAAGCTGTGTGATCTCACACATTACGCTGAAGTCTTCTTATTACAAGGCAAGTGGGTTTTTTTTTTCCTTCTTCTTTCTAACTAGCTTGAAAATGAAAACTGGAGAATGAACAAAGAATACAACAGGATGAAACAGCAAGATCTTTTTAACTAAGACTTTCACTAATTGAACAGATTTTTAGCCTTGGTTCTGCCACACAACACGAAGGTGGTTTGTGCTAGTGAACCTGTACTACTGCACACATCAAACCCACCCAGGAACCCCGGCGCTCTCTCTCAAATTATGTATTTGGCTGATGTGCCAGACCAAAGGTTGAATCAAAGCAGATCATCTTCACTTCTGAAAGGAAACGTCTTCTAATCACAGCTCCATAGTTACTTCTTCCAAGCAAAATCAGGACCCTTTTTCATCCTAGTTTCTGACAAAGCTCTAAGAATTGAATATTTTCCCATTAATGTTCCCAGCAAGTTACTAACCACGATGATAAATATCAGGCAATTAATGGAAGATTTTCAGATTTAGAAAAAAGAAGAAAATTATGTATATGATAAAATCAGTCACTTTTATCAGTTTATTCCCCCTTTACTCTTGATAATAAAAGGAATCAGATTGGAGATTAACTCTCTAAAATTTCACTTTACAGCTTGATATATACCTAGAAAACATGCCTGTTTTCACCACCAGCCAAATATCTAGCCCGGGCTGGGTCTCTGGTGAACTACCAGAGCTCCTGCTCCTCCTGAGCCAGCAAGGGAGCCCCAGAGCCACTGTGTATCACCAGTCACTCGATAACCCAGTCCTAGAAATAATCAAAGTGTGTTTCTCTCACCCCAAACACAATTTCAAAGATGATCTGCAATTATATTTTTCATTTTTTACTATACATTGTCCAAAACTTCTCAGTTTTCAGTCAAGCTTGATCCTTTTTCCCTTCAAACCTCCACTTGTGCATTTTAAGAAAGATTAGTAGTAGTGAAAATCTAAAGCATGTAAATCATGCCCAGCCAATTCTCTTTTCACATTATAAAAAAAGTCCATGTGTCTTCCTGTTCTATCTTTCTATGAAATTCACTATTTTCCACCCCTTTTCCAGCATGTACCAAACATACAAGTCAAGGTCTCCACCATAGTAGCCTCACATTCAAAGCAAGTTTCCTGCAGTCAGAGCAAACTGTGACATATTACTTTATTCCTACCCAGAGACATCAACTCTATTTCTGAAACGCAACTTGCTTAAAATCACCAGCAGGAAAAGTATCTTTTAGACCATATTCACTTACTCTGCAGCCTTGTTATAATTTTCTCAACCAGAAAGTGTTTTCAAACAACTGAAACATCTGGTTTCTTTAACCATTCATCATATTTTATAAGTTAAAAGCATGGTTTTGTTTGTTCTTGAAGTGAAAAGCAGCCAACTTAACTTTTCCTTTATCTGAAATACATCTATATTTAAAATCACAAGTTAGTCTTAGATACTGAATGGTGATTGTCCCACCTGATCAATATATCAAGCAACTGAAGTGCTCACCTGCCTGCTAAGAGAGATTATAGAAAATAATTCTCAGGTTCATGTATTCCCATATTAAAGTCACTGACAATTTTACTGACAACTCTTTTTAATTAGCCATGCCATCTTGGTATACTCCCAAATATATAAAAATTAATTACCTGGAACATCACATCTTTGTAATTTTAACCTTTTCATGCTTCACTACTTTTCAGTGACATTTCTTTTAAAAAAAAAGGCTCTACTTATCAAGACATTGCATATGGGAGACAGACAATCAATCACAAAAATGGAAAAGATAGGGAAAAATCCTAACAGAAGACTTAAAACACCTTTTATGACTCCTTATCATGCACTAGCAGATAATCAATAGCTTATCAAAGCTGTCCATTTTGACTTTGCTGAAAGAGCCATTTCCATAGAGTTAATTCAAAATCATCCATATCAAGTTATTAAAAAAACCTATGCTAGTAAATCCACTGTGAACGCTATTGCTTATTTAACATTGTCCATTACCTTGAACTTAATATCAATCTGGTGACCTCTGTATGGCTGCAATTAGAGTGAAAAGAGTGAAAAAAAATGCAAATGAAAAGTTTATCCATAAACTTTAAAGGGGGAACTGCACCCAAGAGAGGAATTTATCACTGCTTTTGAATTGCTTTCCAACTTCCAAAGCAATTCAAGATTGTCTATCAGTTCATCATACATCTATGCTTAAATTTAATTGGAAAAATTGCTATCTGCTGCTCAACTACACTGCAAATAACTTGGCCATAACAATTTGCCTTTTTCAATAAAAAATACACTGACAACTACATACGTGTCATGGAAATCAATATTCATTTTCCTTTCCCTAATCTGAGTTTCAGGTTTTACCTAAACGGCTAATGAAAAATTAAGACCCGAAAAATGGGTCAATTTGCTTGTCTTTCAGCCAGTGGCAAAAGGACTATTCAAAGCCCCAGACATGAGAGAGCTTCTAATTTACTGAACAAGCAGCAGCCCAAGAATGTAGAGATACAGCCCCCATTTTTAAAGCATTTCTGGTTAGTTCTTGTCGTATGGCTGAAGTGACACCACTGGCCTGTCTCCCAAGTCATTTTTGGCTAATAAATACACAGGAACTCATTCATCTTACAACTCGACAGTTGACAGCATATGCTATCTTTCACCGAAGATTTTGGTCTAATTAATACCAATTGCCAGGCTTTTCTAAATAAATATTCTAAGATATAGTATCCAGATAAGAAACTACATAAATCTTTTTGCAGCAAATAACGATCTGCCAGTGCTATTTTGTCTAACATTTGCTCAGATACAGCAGTATTTGTGAAGAAAAGGCAAAATGATCATGGCATTAAATATGAGAACGAGTTCATACAGAAAGCTGGACAGCATGCGCATACAGTAAACCCAAAAAGTTAACAGCCTAGTCTATAATGTACGAGAGGCCTGATTTTCTGTGCTCTGGAGTTACATTAGTTAGAGAAGGACTACAGAAATGTTAAACAAAATATAAGCTTTTACCTTTAATCATTTGTTGTATAGAAACTCTGAAATAACAGTTGATCTTCTCAACTGAACAGTTCTTTAAAACTAAAGTATGATTATTTCTTTTTCCTATCAAGCCCCGAAACCATGAGATACAAAAACCCCCGAGATCATTACGCCAGGTCCCACCGCAGAGCTGGATGCTGCCTGTTGAAAACACAAAGTCACTTCTTTCCTTACTAAAAATATTTGTATAAAGAGAAACGTGCAGTACTCTTAATGATGAAAGCTCTATTTTCTCCAGAAGCCACAAACCCAAGCCACGCTTTAAACATCCAATTATGCCAGCAGACATAATTGTGCTCAATCATGGTCTAATTCCAGGATGAAGTCTAAATACCATCCCCTAACAAGAGCATTTAACATCAGTCCCCAAAATGGGATAGCATCTATTTTGCTGAGAAAGGAATAATTAGAAACAAATAAAAGCTCAAGTAATTTCCTGATGCTTGATGCAACTAAATCACAAGGCTTGTAAGACTCTACAGAGTAAGCCAAAGGCTGGCAAACCTCTTTCACGATGTTTCAATAGAAGATTCCAGACCTTAGTAAAAATAAGGCAAAGGAAAAAAAGGCGTATTGAGATACAACTGCTTCAGAAACTAACAACTTCCTAAATCAGTTGAACATTTGCAGTTTTGAATGTAACGTATCTAATGAAGAAAAAAATGATTTGGCCAGAAAAACTGGCAATCTAACGTGATTTTTTAGTTTTCTGCAGTTTGACTGTCAGTAGGGGTAAATTCACCCCTACGCACATTGAACTTTAAGCAGTCACGCTTACAAGAAAAGGCAAGAAAGAAGCCACTTTCTTCAGGGGGAAGCACTCCTGGGGTAAGCATTCCTCCTCTGAGATTTTACCCTTCACACAGGTCTAAGAGGCATCTTCCTTACCCAGTGACAGGTTTTACTGAAGTTGATTTAACCACACATATTCACTTCAACTCAGACTAAATTTTTCATTTACCAAATTATGAAGACTGTGTGTTTCAGTGCCACAAAAATCTTACTTAGTATCTGTGTGGAAGCTCTGGTTAAGCTAGCAAGTCCCTCTCAAACCTTAGGGAAGGTTATTTGCTCTTGGTTTGCATAGCAGACACCTGGACAAAATGTCTTCTATGGGTAGGTATTTCCTGCAGAAAAAAAATAGAAATTAAAAAAAAAAAAAAAAACCTAAAAAAAACCCCAGAATATTTTGATGAACTTTAGTTTTTGACTAATACCTGTTATTATAACTAAGATGGGGAGATGCTGTTTCCAGAACTTTCAGACACTTTTCCATACAGTTAGCGAAGTTACTGGGATTAATTTGGGATTTTTTTTTTGCAGCAAGTTTTATATTAACATGTATCTATAAGAAAATTTCCAGGACGTTTTCTCTTTGGCAGGAATTGGGATTTGTACAGTCAGATAGCAAGGAACTGCAATGAAATTACTTGGAAAGAATTGTTAAGTGGTTGTCAACCTCAAGCCCATAGGTATTGAAAAAACACACAGTGTTAATTAGCGATCAATAATATGCACAGAACTGATTTGTACAGTATGTCACCCTACGATGCTGAGCTCGAACGCTGCAAGGGAATGGGAAATGGCTTGGAGAAAAACTGTTGGGATTGCCCGGGGAGTTTCAGCAAGAAAGGAAAAGATAAAATACAAGTTTTAAAAAGCAGCTGTAATTTTTGATTTAACTATCAATTGATGCAAACCCCATTTTTTTTATAGCAGTCTCCCATTCCTAACGGGAACTCTTCAAGTGACTCTGGATTCCAAGTAAGACGTACTTTCTTTCAAGATATATCGATGATGTGATGAATTTACTGTATAGCCACAATTCTTAATATTATGATGGTTTATTATGGTTTCCATATACAAAAGTCAATGAACTTTTTTGTCCCTTGCATGAAGTATTCAAAACCTTCCTCCTCAGAAAAAAAAAAAAAGCTTGAAGTGATCAGGAAAGACTCGCTTAGTTTTAAATATAAAATATATCATGACCTAACTTTGCATTAAAAAAAATTTTAACTCTTGATTTTTGTGATATTAGAGCAAAACTGTTCAATTGACCTTACCATCAAAAGTCTGCAGCTCCCACAGTTTCAAAACTACGTGTTACAGGATGCACGCGGTGCTCTTCAGAGAAGACTCACTCCCTGGCTGATCAAGCAAGGCTTCTACCCAGCAGGATTACAATACCACCTCTTAGAAGTTCCCTTTTCTTCCCCTGAAGCCAAACTAATCTAACTAAAGAGGTCCTTCCTGCTAATAAAACCCTGAGGGCTTCTAAGGGCACTTCCTGCTCTTCAATGTCTTTTTTTATCCCCTTCAACCACACTGTTCTTTGGATAATTTTTATTTATTATTTTTATTTCAGCAGTCCTCTGCTCGGACACATCTCCTTGAGTCTCCCCTCGGCACGGCATCTGAGCCCACACACTTTGTAAGGTCCCTGCTGACACAACTCCTAAGGATAATTAGTAGAAAAATAAATATTTTCCACATAGGAAGACACATCAGTGGTGCATTAATAAGCAATGTCTCATAACACAGCTAGGTGTTCAATCTTGAATTAGCACAAAGAAAGACTCGTAGGTGTCATGGAGTGTATTAGTGCTCATGTGGACTGGTAATTACCCTACGGAACCTGATAATGAATCAGTTTGTTGCAAAACTAGTCCAGTAACTGATTAAATAAACCTAATCTGTATTTTACTGCTAATTGGCTTTCCTTCTTTGCATGACGATGGAAAAAACTGAGTATAGAAATGGACAAAACCTTCACAAAGCAAGCACGGCAGGAATAGACTCAAGGGGAAAGAAGGAGGAGAAATTATCTTTCCAATGTTATGAGATGTTCATGAGGTTATGTTTTTTAACTCCATTTGATGACTTGCACGTACTGTTAATACATGCTAACTTACTGAAGTCTTCCTGAGACAATAAAAAAAAAAATTACTTACCACATTTGATCACACACAGAAACACTAAGGCAAATATAAAATTATGTAACAAAAAAAAAAACCACCCCAAACCAACCAAAACCTAACAAACAAACCAGGTTTCCTCAGAAACAGAAATTTAGCTAACAATAATAAATTCATTCCTAGAGAGAAAGTAGGACGGCGACAGTTAGGGCAAAACAAAGAGAAGTATGTGGGCCAACGAGCAGACACAGGAGGCTCATACCTGCATCCTTTCATCTAGCACAGACACCTCTCCTTTTTGTTATAAGGCAATATATTTGGCTTGTGAAACTTGAATTTTGAAAGGTTTATGCTAGCTCATTGTCAGATATCACCGAAGCAGTACTTTGCATTCCCCTGAATGACATTAAGTCTAAGATTTTGCGCATCTGTTATGAGACAGAACTTCAAACAATGGCTTTGAATGCTGTCTTATCGTGGGCTTTGGTGTCTTTTCTGCAAGATAATAATTTTTGCAATGATTATTAGAGGACTCAGAACTCGGTAGACTTATTTCTTCTCTCTTAGTCTGGGAACTTGTGAAGCAGCTTACTCCATCACTGTCACGGGCACTGAATCAGACTCAACAGGTAGCACTTCACAAGCAAATCACTGCCCAGGGAAGCAATGCATCATCTCAGGTGTGGATTACAGGCTGTTAACTTCTGTTTCAGGCTTCAGCAGTGCTGAGACACTTCAGCCCTCACTTACGACTCACCTGTCACAGGATTAAGCATTCAGAAGAGCTAATATGCTATAAAAACATCCAAAGTTTGTTTACTCCAAACTATGAGTTTCTGCCTCCTCTACAAAGTCCCAAGAGCACCTCACAAGCATTTGCTATCAGAGACACTGATGTTTGTATCACCTTAGCTGTGATCAGAGAACTAATGAGGCCATCGCAGCAATTAATTACAGTAGCTCACTGGTGGCACTGCAGCAGCAAAACCAGGCAAGCATCAACGAAAAACATCGCACCTCGTGGCAAAGCTCAGCTGGCCACAGCACCCGGCTGACCGAGAAGACACTATCCCAGCATTTCATTCTGTGTGCACACCCAGAGAGGACCATCAGATAACCTTTGGCTCTGCGTGGAAGGATGGGCAGCTTTGGGGGAGTTTATACTGGCTGTGCAAATGGCAGAAATGCAAAAGAAGTTTTTACAAGTGTATGAACAGTAATTACACAGCACTCTGTCCAGCCTGGAGCACATTTAATAATATTATTAACACTGCTATGAGTCAGACCAACTCTCACAAGGCACAGTGTAAACCTTGATATCGTTCTTCAGGAAAATAAATTGCTCCTCTGGTAACAAAGAGATCCATTAATTTCGCTGGCCTCTTCCATCTCCGCCAGCCAAAATCCATAAACAAAGCGTGCACTGTATGGATTCTTCATTGCCAATGTATCCAACTGCTTTAGAGTATCCAAGGGAAAGAAGCTTGTAAAGGAAATACGATTTTTACCTCAGTAAATTCATAGATGGAGGCCAGATAAAGATAAGTAATCATGTAAGACTGAACAAAAATATTATTCTTACCAGTTGTATTAAATTCTTTACTTTAGGGGTCAGCTGGGATCTAGGGATCATATCTTCTAAATGAATTATGAATTACGTACTTAGGGATCATATCTTCTAAATGAATTATAATTTAGAAGGCAAGTAAATATTTGAGGTACCAAGGTAAAATTTTGAGTTCAAACATCCTTCTTCCACTTACGTTTATCGAAAGAGCTGCAGTGCTACCCACAGATAAACAGCAAATAGCTGGGAGTTTATCAACAGAAGCAGTTTCTTATTTCACAGATTAGATTTCTCAAGGTGCACTTCAACGCAAAAAAGCCAAAAAGCAAACAAAAAAGCTGACACCTGAACAGATTGTAGCTTATGGAATTGAATGAATACATTTTGCAACTAAAATTAGGTGCAACATTTGGCACCTAATCACCAGTCAGGTTTTTCCTAGCCTAGACACCCTCCTTAGCAGACACCGCTTCGTGTTCCAGCGCAGAGGATGTGCCTGACCAAGGGCAGGAGTGGAGACAGAGCTGGACTCCTTCCATCTGTGAGAGCTGTATCATGAAATCTGTATGACTTGCATTATACCTTAAGATAACCAGATAAAAACCAAGGTAATGACCAAACACTGGTTATTCATAATTTCTGCCTCATCTGCCTCTGTACTGGGAACTCTATCAGATCTGTGCAGACAAAAGGGGGGCACACTCTGTCATCTTCCACAGTAGCCCAATGACCCTGATGAGGCCACACACTCAGCTGGGGAATGACTTGAAGCTGCCCAGCTAACTTAAAATGACACTGAGCCCAAGTCAAAGTAATGTAAAATTTAAAATAAAAGGGTTTATTCACAAAGTCTAGAACAGACACCACCATTACAAAGGGTTATCAATCACCAAGGTGTAGAAGTGAAAGAGAGAGATGTGTACCTCAATATAATAAGGTTAATCCTGGAACGTCTCTCTCCTTCCCTTTCCCAACTGATGTGATGCTGTCACAGGCTGACTATTTCAAGGCTCCAGGCTTACTACACCTTACAAATCAGGCTGCAGGTGTTAGGAAGAGCTTCTCCCGTAACGAGAAACACCACCGCCTTTGGAGGTGTACGTGCCCTGTAAGACCCAACCTTCCTCCAGAAGTTTGCCAAGGGGTCCAGACTGACTTATACCACCTCCCTGAAACTTGTTCTGACCCCTTCCTCATCCAGAAGGCACACTAATCGCACATCTTGATTACAATAAGCCTTACGTCACCTCCTTGAGATTGTACTGGTTATTAAACCAGAGCCTGTACCATCAGCCTGTGCAGAAGCAATTGATCAACTGCTGTATATCAAAATCAATTTCAGGTTGTCCTAAAATGGATAAAACATCTGTGAGAGATTCTGAAACTTGCTAAGAGCATCACCTGAACCAACCAAGCAGGGTGGCGGCAGCGCTTGGCACCTCCGCTCAAGCATACTTGCAGCAGGACCCTGAGGCCAGACAAGGCAGGAAACCACAATGTGTGGAATTGCAAAAGACCATGAGGCACAGGACAGCAAGACAAACAAGGCAGAGAATAGCAGGAACCTCCACACTTACAGCCTCAACCTCCCCTGTCTCCTGGTCAGAGGAAGCACAACAGAGAGTGTCCCCTGCAATGCACAAGGGAAGTCATGATCTTAATGTCAAGAGTCAACATTATCTTAATGTCATCTTAATGTCAATCTGGTGGGGTAATGCCTAGTGTTTCAATTGGTTCTTCCTTTTTAGATTCTTAAATACATGAATCAAAGGTCATACTTCAAGATCAGTTAAGAAATTCATATTTCTGTTTCACCCACCACAGAGATGCACATCTCCACTATACCAAGCAGCAGTTCTCCGGTAAGGAAGGGGAGCTGGCACCATCATGCATCAAGAAACAATAAAGCTCTCAGCCTCCTCCTTTTGTGACTCGCTGGGCATGTTCCAGTGCAAAATGAGCCTTACGCTGACCTTTATCCCTATCCTAACTGACGTATTACCTGACACATTCAGTACAAGCATCTCCATGGGATAAACACACGTTACTCTTTAGTGCCTCTTGACTGAAACTAGATAATAGCAAAAAATAACCTTTTCAGGGACTAGTGACTAATGCTTCCTCTTCCAAAAATTTTTCTCCTAAGGTCTGTAACAATCCTGAATGGAATAACATGTCAAGTCCCATCTCAAAAGTGCTGCTTCAGGGTATCTCGAGAACAAAACATGGACACATCAGGAAAAGCAATTCCACAATGTACTGAATTTAATGAGACTCAGCCCTTGGAGCAAATGAGCAGTTTGCCATTGTACCAAAGCTAGAAATTCACCATCTGTTCCTACATGTATCTTACCTTGGTTTTGTTCTGTTTAGCACGTAAAACGTGGCATAAAGCATACGTGACCTTTCTAGTTACAGTTCTCAACTATGTCCCCAGAAAAAGATGACAGTTGCTTGCAAAACAAACATATAAAGCTTGCAAAAAATCAAGAGGACTTACAGGATCAGTTAGTTCTGGCAAGCTCGCTTGGTAGGTGAGAGGTCTACAGTCACGAGTATTATTCACCAAGACGCAAGGAAGGAACATCGGTCCCAGATCGTCCCCGTCAAGCACATCTACTGTCAGGGTGGTTGTACTTGTCCTTCGCTCATTAAGATTTTGGGCTCGGTCCTGTGGAGCAAACGAGTTACATTTGGTGAGACTTTCTGAATTCAAAATCTGCAAAAAAAGTTTAAAATTAATGCTAAGGGCAAAACATACAAGCACCACAATTATCCAGGTTCTAGGAAACAGCTAATTACAGAAACTTCAGCCTCAGAGCCACAGCCTTTAATTTCATTAAGGCTCAGAAATACAGTTAAGAGGTAAAAGTTTACCTCTTGAATTAAGAAATACTGTGAGACACCTATCACTCAGAAATAATACAGTTTTGAGAAATTAATTCTCAGGAAACATGTGAAATGAAGACACATGTCTTGTTAAATCTCCAAAAGTGCAGCATATTTGTATAAGATAAAGTCCCTTGTGCCTTACTTACAATCTGAAATACACTCTTGTGTTGCCTTGTGTAGCTCTGCCAAATCCTATGGAAAGCATAAGCAGTAACTATGTCTGTTCAAACTGGCAGTGGAGAGGCCCTGGACTGTAATGCCCAATCCACCTCTGCCCACCACAACTTAAGAAAGATTTAGCACCTCCCGTCCCCCTGCCAAAAAAAAAAACCCAAACCAGCCAGAGGACAGCAATGAGACTGATCTAAGACCTCCATGTGGAAAGCTGATTTCTCCAGAGAATGAGTTACACTGCTCATGTTTTAAAGACTGAAGAACACTTCTGTCCACGAAGAAGCCGCTACAATGCTGCATCCCAAAAGAAGTCTCCATGCTGCATGACAGGCTCTTTTCAATGTCTCATGTGTATCATGGTTTGGCTCATTTTTTTTCTTTAAATCTTTGCATACGTAAGACACCATCGAGTATTGCAACTTCTGTACTGTCTCCTTTTTTTATTTCCAGATGGTACAGAATAAAACTACACTTTCCTGAAGTGTGGGAACCACGCAGATTACTTTTATACACTGAACAACGTACACACTAGCAACACTTCACCTTTTCTTTCTTCTTTTGTTATCGTAGTGAAGAAACAGCATGAATATCCAATATTCTTTTTCAAACAAAAATATTTCCATTTTCATGGATTAACTGTTGTGATAGCTTTTCTTTACAAAAATAAAGTCTTGTGGAAGGAATATGGGCTATTACCTAAGTCTTGCCCTCCTATCCTAGGGTAACATTGACAGAAAAGCAAAAAGCAATTATTTTTAAAGTATTTATGCTGTTTAATATCATCACCTGTGTAAGAGCAACAGGTCATCCCTCTAAATCACATTGGATACACTTTTTTTTTCCTATTTTGCAGTCCACTCCTTTCTTGGGACTGCTTTACATTTACAGTTGCTAAATATGGGAATTTCTGAATTCAGCTTTCTCCCCAGTCAACGATGAAAAACAATACAAGCTACAAGGAGCAGCCTTCATCATCAACTGATCTTTTTTGTGTTCCCCCAATATCTGCCTTTGAGTAATACTGGATCAAAGCAGATACAGCGTAATTAATTTCACACAGTATCTTCAGATGCAAGAACAATAAATAATCACTGCTAATGTGATCAGCAGAACAGAAGTATGATTGCATAGTGCATACAATAGAGAGAATTAAATACAGTCTGAAATATTTTGTAAAATAAAAAAAAATAGAAGGATGCATACAGTAAGCTCCTGACAAAGCTGGGCTACAGAGCTTAATTAGAGCCTGCCTTTGAAATCTAGTTTCTCATCTGTAAGAGCACTCAAAACTTTAGTGAGCTCAGTTCCCATTTGGGTATGTTTGAGAAAACACATGGCCTAGCAAGACATTTCAGTCATGCAAGCTGCCCCATTACATAGTGTCCTGGTTTTGTGGGGATAAAGTTATAGACTCCCTTTTCTGTTCCATGTTGGTTCAGTGTGTGCCCAGCTGTGGGATGGTGATCAGGGCCATCAGCAGCTAAACCCAGGGCAGCTGCCCCAGGCTGGCCCACAGGTGTGCTCTGTAACATTAACCTCAGGGGCACTACAAATGGGAAAGCTGCTGGGGACGGGGGGCTCTTTGCTCTGCTCTCCTCTCCCTCTTTCTCCTTCACCTCTCTTCTCAATGGTTACTATCCCTGGAGGGACTTGCCACCACGCTATGGGCTAAGTATGATTTTGTGTCTTTTATATTAGTATCGATATCAGTTTTCTTATTTTATTAAATCTGTTTAAATTTCAGCCCAGGAGTCTCCCTCCTTTTCCCCATTCCCTTTCTCAGTTGGGGAGGGAGATTGGGTGAGAGAAAAACTGCTTATTGTTTAGTTCTGGGTGTGGGCTAAACGGAGACACATATAAACATGACACAGAAGCTATAAGCACAGCTCTCGTCCCAATCCCGGTACCACAAAGGCGACAATTTCCTGCGTAAGGACGTATGTTGAAAGGAATGAACCAACTAATACAAGATTGTGTTGTAGTACTGCCACCGCGCATCCCAAGCTGTGCCTTCACCAGTTGCTCCTGCAGCGTGACAGGTCCCCTCCTCACACGAGGCGTTCGTGCTGCTGCACGCCGTGCCTTTCTCTTGGAAAACATGACCTGCTCCACTACCCCAGTTACTTTCCTAGGAGCGCAGCATCTCATGAAAGTCACAGCTCTGACATCAAAGGAGAAGAGCTGCGAATACGCAGTGGTGATCCGTGGAATACATTATTGATAAAACAACAAGCCAAATCATTCCTGCGCCTTCCTGTATTCCTGTTCAAGAGATCAGCAAGTTACGATACCCAGGTAAAACAGCTTGTTCCAACAGCCATAACTGTGTGGGCCACGAAGCATCTTTAGATATATCTAAGTGCAAAAAAGCATTGAGACACACCTGGAGCCGATCTGCTGTCAGGGGAATGCTGAACATGCCACAAAATACAGGAAAGTGCATTGTAAAACGTATCTACAATTCTGTGTCAGAAAGATGACGGTAATAGAAATGCGTGACTTCAGGAGCAAGCTATCTTAAAGTCTCTTCAGAGCATTCTCATTTTGCCACAAATTAAGTAGTATCACAACAGAGGAAAAGTTTCCATTTCAGTTATTATCAGAAGGACAAAAAGGGAAAGAAGCTTTCACAGCCTTCAAGGGCATCAAAAAACTTCTCTGATGACAGATATACTAGATACATTTGAAACATCACTTTTCTTCTCAGTATGCATTATCCACTGCCAGCCACTCTGTAAAACTCTCTGACACTTGCAATATGACTTGAGAGAAAAATCACCTCTTTATAGAAAAATGCATTTCAAACCTGAACGACACAAGTAAACTGTATCCATCAAACTCATCTGAGATCAAACTAGCATCACTAGATTTGTTAGAAACTGAACACTTAGTGTCACCAGAATGCACTTTTCTGCATGGGCTGTGCTTCAAATTTGCAACTTGTTCCTTGTGCCAAAAAGGTTGTCTTGTTACACGCACTGAGCAAGCTTTTTTAACCAGTAATAATATGCCTGAGCTTTCAGCGACCTAAATAGATCTTCAGGAGAAGAGGGTTATCAGACCTGGTATTTCAGTGAGATTCTTCCTTTCCTTGGAAAAATCTAAATCTGGAAACTAAAACCCCACCTAAATCAGTGGCACAGAATGCCATTAATGAGATCTATACTTACATTTGCTTGAATAATGACAAAATAACGAGTCTTTTCTTCATAATTTAGTCTTTCCCGCAGAACTACTGCTCCGGACAAAGTGAGAGGAATATCAAAGGTCCTCTTGGAAGTCTGCAAAAGTTAAAACAGTATGACAAAATTGAACATGCTTCAAAGTTAAAACATGTTTCAAACAGGCCACAAGGAGATGACCTATTGGATGGCATGTCCAAATTGCATGTGCTTGCCAGATTAGAGATTTTAAACAGTTTTCCATGTCTTCTCCCCACCCGATTTACTCCATAAGAACCCCACAATGAACAAGCTGTACACAACAAAATTCTAATTCTTTGCACATACATTATTACTTCCAACCACAAACTCAAGTCTAACTATCCTGCTTCTTGCAGAGTTGCCACGCTGAATTTGCAGTGGTGTGTCCAGAAAAGCTTTCCCTATTTGTCAGCTGAGAGTTCAGGTCCTCAGTTTCTACACTTCCTCTTGCCTTCATCTACTTTTTCTCACTATTGTAGAAAGTATCAAGTATGAGAGGTTAAGAAATCCACATCATTGTACTTACTACCTCCTCCTTATTCTGCTTTTCATGAGGGCAATGAAGTAGGAAACATGGGGAGAACATCTACTCTCCCCACTTAGGTGCCAGTTTCCAGTGGCAGTTAATGCACATGCTCACACACTGGTAAATTCAGATTTCAGGGCAAATCAGGATGGGTAAATCAGGTGAAATTCAATTTGTCCTGCATATTTGCTTAAACAGATGCAGATTACAAAGCTGTGGCATCGAATGGCAGGAGGGTACTGCTGGGGTGCACATACCTTTAAAGGATTCACTTTGACTAATGACTCATTTTGGAAGGAAGGTTACAGGCACAGACACAGGTTCAGCTGTGAGATTTGGTTCCAGTTCTATTATCAAATTATTCTCATCAAAAAAATCCTTTCATGCTTCATCTATGTAGAATATAGGTAAGTATGTTGAATGGGTAATAGCAACACAATATTCCAAAATCTCTCCACAGAAAACACGGCAGAGGTACAGAGCACTATTCCTTCCTCAGATAACACAACAAGGCCTTTTTTCCCCTCTATAAGTTGAAACATCTGCTTAAATTGCAGTTTGTTTTTCAGCAAATAAATGATAACGATTGTTAAATTCATCATGTTGCAGATATTTGCGGTGTGCAGGAAAATAAGATTGAAATTACGTCACAGACCCTGCCAAATAACTGGAGACAGTTTGCTTATGTCTGAGTTTAGGAACTCATCTTTTTGGATAAAAACACATAGTTCCCACTGGAAAAAAAAACACAATTACAATATTTATACTGAGGCAAAACAGGAAAATAGAACAGACTCTTACTGTCGGAAGAAGGAAGAACCAAGCAGGGTTCACTGGTTTTGCCCCCCTCTTCCTTTCTTGTAATGGTATTTGCACAAACAAACAAGCAGGTTGTGAACTATGCAACTACCAGGTAATATCTTTGCTGTACAAGATGATGCCATGTGTGCACGCACATACACGCAAACACACGTGTGCCACTTCTAATTCATGAGGAAGATTCTCCTAACTGCTTTAGCCCATTTATCTGGTTTAAAGTATCAGAACCAGCTGGAAAAGACTCTGCAGCTGAGGATCAGCCAAGGCACACTCAAAATAACGGCCTTTTCCTTGGCAGATCTTGGCATGAGGATGCACTGAAGTGGAATGGTACAATCTGAACTGTTAGGAAGCATCAGCACAATTTCAGAAAAAACAACTTTGACCTCTTCCCAAACTGCTTATATCTGGAGTCCCCCATTGCTCCAACACAGCACAGAAATACAATTGTTCAGTGGTGATTTAAAGCTTCACTTCCAGTCACGAGTTTGTGCACAGCTCCTGAAGGTACCACATCAGATAGACCCCGTGACCCCTCTGCAAACTCCAATTATTTCTGCTGCAACACAAACCGTAACGAAGCTCCAAGGCAATTAAAAGATGTGTACAACACCATCACATCTCAGTCGCGCTTCCCTCCAACACTGAAATGAGCCGGCACATGCTGGAAGTCAGGAATATCAAGGCACTGCTTTGTCACCTGCTTACTCCAAGAGAACAAAACCGGTTCTCCTCTCACTTCAAAACAGAGACAACAACATGCTTTTGTACAATGGTTTTCATAACTTAGAACACTTGTTGGCCCCCAGTCTTGAATATAGGCCAGCAAATTTAAAATGGGGAAAGTCACCAGGACAACAATTCAATTTACTCCCCAGAGAGATGGTATGTGAAAAATCAGTATAGCAAAAGCAATATGCATATTCCCTAACTCCAGATAAACTCAAAATGTTTTATTTTGGATCCTCACCAAACACAATACAATGAATCTCAGTAAAATTAGCTAGTAAGGAAGGAGTCCAGACTTGTTTTGAGGATGCGTTTGTCTTAATAACCTTCAGGTATAAATAGAGCCCTTGGAGATCTAAAAATCCACTCTACATTAGGAGACAGAATCTTTTTGGCAAGTTAATTCACTTAATCCTTAGTTTTAACAGCTAAGAAAAATTTTATAGCATTTCTTTACACAATAGCTAGAGCCCAGACTTATGTCAAGTATGATTTGCATTCATTTTGCTACTTGGCTTTTATATCTCATCCCAATTAAAGAACAAAATAATCAAGTTAAATTGCATTTCTAGAATAACACTTCTTGTTTTTACAGGGTTTTTTTCAAATGCCTAAATTAGTCTCCAATGGAACTTATGAGCTATAACCAGTCTGCTTTTTCTAAGGCAGGAGACTCTCATTGGTGCCAAACAACACTGCAGGCATCTTCATCAGACAAGAGAGGTGGATCCTAGAAGTAGAAAAGTAGAGATATTTTGCACTAAGCTGCACACATAATTTTTGAGTGTAGTATAATTGTTTCCTGGGTTGAGGAAGAAAATCCACTTGCAGCAGATATTATGCAGTAACTTTGTGGCAAGTTGACAGCTGAGATGAAGCAGCTTACAGTGATGAGCAGTCATCTCTGTCAAGCACACACACAAAACGCATCGCAAGGTAAAAGCCGTATTATGCACACAAAGGCTATCTACAGATGAAAGGATCAGATTTATTTAATCTGGAATACAAAAGTAGCATGGCAAAGATGCAATAAAGCAACTAACTGCTCCAAGGAAGTTGTTCCAACCAGGGAAATGCCTCACTATTCTTCACAGTCCCTGGGAGAACAAGTAAGTTTCACTGGGTAAGAGAGGAAAAGTAGAGTTTTAGGAAATGTTTTTGAACTCTTCCTGTGGCAAAACACCAGACCAAACCACTTAGGGATGCCATAACGTCCTTCCACTAGTGGTTAGACAAACCTCTGCGGGACTTGAGACTACCGTGGTTGTGGGACATGCTTTTGGAATGATTTCCCAGGGTGCTTTTCAGTAATATAATGCTACAACTTAATAGTAAATTACATACAAAGCAGCTCTTCTATTTCACTGTGGTGCAATATATTTTAACAGAAATTATATTTTAAGGGGTTTGGTTTTTTTTATTTATTAGTGTTTTCGGTATACCAACATATTCACTGTATGCTAAAATGTTTAATTTCTTTAAAAGACTTTAAATTTTCTAAAGTTATCTGCAAGAAGTATTTTCTGGAAGAGGTAGTTTCTCAGTGTGACCGTTTTTCATACTCTTTATTGAAACAGAAGAAATTATTTCAGGTGTTTTTGTTAAGTACTATAAATGAAGGGTAAGAAAAAAAGAGTAGAAAGAAAAATTCAAAGCCTGGGGTTTTTTTTTTGTGAATTTGAAACTGCTTGTCCATTCCTGCCACTCCTTTCTTCCTTCTGCTTACTTTTCAAATATCTGTGGTGGCGAAATAGCATTTATTTATAACACTTCCACTATGCAAACAGTTAAAAGATGATGTTAGCATAACATTTTAGTACTCACCATTTCCATAGAAAACCCTTGCCTTTGTTGATAAAGTTTAGGATAGAAACACTTCAGTCATACATACCATCAGTACAAAGAACAGCTGAGAACGTAACACGATGAAGCCACGTGTCGTGTGTTAGTAATTTTACTCATTTAAGTAGTCTCACTGAAGTAAGTGTCTTACTCAAGAGACTGCTCAAGTCTGAGCAATCAATTTAATCTCTAAGAAATGACTGCAAACATTTAAAAAAATTAAATAATTCCAAATATACACAACATATAAAGTCAGATAATTCCTTATCTCCCAAAAACCTAACATCACAATTCCACTTTTGTCAAAAAGATGCTTCCTTTTGCAAAACAATGCTCCCCAGAAAAGACTGTGGCTTAAGGTGCTGCAAAGTTTCTCAAGAAACCATCTCTGTCCTCAAAATACGTAGATACAGTAAGTAAATATTACGCCTCAGCATGCAGCTATGCAAAAATCAACAGTTAACCCAGTGAAAAGTAAAAAAGTAGGCTCTCATATCATTAGTGCACGCAGAATTATTCCTTGATGCTGTCACTATTCCACAAAATTCTACCTCCTAAAAAGTATAAGCACCAAGTGTAAGTCAGCAGATACTCAAACTTTTGTGGACTTCACTGGAAAAAGGACTGAAGCCTTGATGAGGTGTACAGCTTAAATGGGGCAAATTGACTCACAACTTGTGTGCCCACACTTCTAATTAAACTGAAAATCAGATTGCTGTTTTTCCACAAAACCATTTCTGCTCAAATTCACCATAGGTAAAAGCTGGGAATTTCAACAAGAGGCTACGAAGTCTATACACTAAATTCCCCCCCTGCCCTGCCCCTTAACATCTGTGTCATCTTTGGGATGAATACAACATCAGGTTAGCCTGCTTAACAAACTATCACACCAGCTGATCCACTGTAACTGTGCCCTTAACCCACAGCAAAAGACAGCTTGGTTTGCAAAAAAAAGGACTGCTAAAATTACTTTGAATTTGCTACAAAAATGCATATGGACACTTCACACAAATCACCCATGTGCAAAAACTTGCTATAATATGAGAAATTCACATATCTGACCCTAAAGAGAATTTATTTTAATACTTTAAGCTTTTTGTCTCTGAAAGTTGTGTGTTTGCAAAGATAAGAGGTAGGAATCACTAGTGTTTTATTTTAATAATATATAACCCTCTTTTTTTTAAAACAGTGATCTTTAAATATAAATGGCTCCATGAGACAAGTCAGAACGCCTCCTTTGAGAGTAACTCAGCCATGCCTGTGACTATTTCTTAGCTGTGAATCTATTAGGTATAAATGTGTAGGAGTAAATACAGCTACCTACCACGGACTGAAAAGGCATGTCAAAACCAAGACGAAGTGTGTAAACAACACTGGAGAAGACGGGGGATTATTAATGATTGATACTGAAGTAATGCAGCTGCTAACAGCACGGCAATGAAAAGGAAGGTAAATTCAGCTGTGTTTACAGGGCAAGCAAGGCTCACAGGCAAAGAGGATATTCTACATCACGAAGGAAAGAATTTCTTTATGAAGTCCAACAGCAACCTCTTGTTCATCTGCTGCTTCAAGGTGTGTGTATATATACACACACCTGAAAGAAAAAAAAAAGCTAAATGCACTTACCTTGTCATTAGGATTGTACTGGATGACATATTCTATCTGGCCGTTCGGACCATCATCAATGTCAGTAGCACCATTGTTTCCAGAAAATCCTGTAAAGATGGTTGTTCCAACTGGAGTTAACTGCAAGAACAGAGATAGACGAGATAACCATTAAAACCTTAAGGTATACAAGAAACAATTAAAGAACTGTTTGCAAAGTTTGTATGAGCAACTATTTAGACACAATGTACTTTAGCTGATGCCAAACGTCACACAGAGAGCAAAACCAATTTCCATTTTTATTCCACGGATTGCCTGCATCAGGACAGAACCCCATTTGTTTTAAAAAAGATGAAGACAAAAAAAAAAAAAAAAGTCTTAGAAATGAAAGAATTCCTGAAATAAATATAAATAGATTAAAAAAAATAAAAGCTACTTGTTCACACTCAGGAAGGAGAACAAAGATGAGCTGCAGAAGCAAACAGAACTTATTTAACAGCATCTTCATAACAGCGTGAATAGCGCCAGATAAACATTATTACATGCAAACACAGACACCCAGAGAGCTTTATGGCTTTAAACAAAGACAAGAATGATGCTGTTTCTCCAATATTTTGTTGGCAGCAATTAAATACCCATAAAATTATATTTTGAAAATGAACCAATTTATAACGATCTTACTGTAGCTGAATAGTGTGAAATCAAGACCCATTGAGATCAAGGACAGAAGTCCAACTGACTTCTTGGGAGTCATCATTTCCGAATTTTAATATTCAGAAAACTTGGTGAGTGACCAACCCGAAAGAGAAAAACAAATGAACAAACAGTTCTGGATTCAACAGAGACGTTGCTCCTAGCCATGCTTCCTGCTGCTGCTCTCATCACACCCAAGTTTTTGGCCCTTGAATTCACAGAGACCCACTAACCCCTTTTCCTTCCTCCACATTTTACATTAAGTCGTTGCACATCTTCAAACCTATAGGGTCTAAAAAGGTTTGAAATGCTGTAAAAAGAGAAAGCAAAGGACAAAGAGTCAATGAAACATTTTTTGGCAAATGTGGATGCTATTTCACTTTCATATTTTGTATTTCACACCATAAAGCAAATAATTAACTGTCCATTTCTTCCTACAGTCATAGTTCCTGGTCTTGTTTTATTTATAAAGCTGCTAATTACTTTAAGAGTTTAATGGCTGACAGAATTCTCTGAGAAATATTTTCTCAGGGCTGAGAATACTGAATCTTTGAAATAAAAAACACCAATTCAAAGCCTTTTTTATGGTAAAACAGATGGGGCTTAATTTACAACACTTACACACATTATCTCCACTTACGCCACAATAACAAGGTATGTTTATGTTTTGCTACAAACTTGACTTGCCTACTATTGGTATAGATAGTAGAAGTGTCACACGTGGGTGTAGGAAGCTGACTGTTCCCTTGTGCCTACTAATTGCAAGATAATTACCTCGCAGACAGGCTCTGCCCTGTATCTCTGGTGCAGCAGCAGCCTTTCAGGAACTCGGCAGAGCAACCATTTCGGAAACGCGAGCCTTGCCTGACAGCACAAAATCAGAGTCAAACATCACAGACCAAGGGGCATAACTTACTGGTTAATGACAAAGTGCATGCGTAGGGGGAGGAGGGGCTTTCTTGTGTTTTTGTAAGGGGACAGAAGAACAAAGCAACCTGAAAACCAATTTGGGAGATTGAAAGGAGGGTTTGTCGGGTTTTCTCCTCCACTAATGGTGGGCCGGCCTCCAGATACCCACCCAGGTGCCCTCTCAGGCCCCTCCTCAACAGTGCAGGGGAGGAAAAATCAGATGAATGTGCTCGAGGGTCGAGATGGGGAGATCACTCACCCATTACCCTTACAGGCAGAACAGACATGACTTGGCGAAAATTAATTGAAGGTATTACCAATTAAAAATCCATTTGGATGGTGACAAACGAAGACAAACCAGTGCCTTCCCCTACTCACCCCTTTTCCCAAGGCTCAGCTTCACCCCTGCACTCCCGACTCTTCTCCTCCTCACAATTTGTTCCTCACTCCTCACAGCATTTTCCCCTTCCTTACCTCCGTCTCCCTGAGGCACCAGCGCCCTGCCTGAGGGGCTGGGCTGTGCCCTGGGCTGGGGCCCTTGGAACTGGCTGGAACCAGCCGGAACCGGCTGTTCCCACCCTGAGGCAGCCTCAGCCTCCCCTCACAGAGAGCCCTCAGCCCCGGCCTCCCCTCACAGAGGGCCCTCAGCCCCGACCTCCCCTCACAGAGAGCCCTCAGCCCCGACCTCCCCTCACAGAGGGCCCTCAGCCCCGACCTGGGCATGGACACGCAGTACAACAGTACATAAAACAGTTTAACCAATTAATTGTTGGTTAAATGATACAGTCTCGTTAGCGGAAAGAGCTGGGCACCGCACTGGCTTGTCAGGGGTTGGCACGCGAAGGAAAACTTGCGTGCGTCTGCTGTCAAAAGAGAAAAAAGCCACCGTGCTCCCCGACGAGGCAGAGAGGAGCAGCTTTGAAAACATCCTGCGTGTAGCAGGCTGGAAAGCGGGGTGGGGAACAGGCTGCCGAACCCCACGCTCGGTAACTCCGCCGCTCCCTCAGCCTGCCGACACGTTCCTCAGCCCCCGCTGCAAAGGAGTGCTCCCTGCTCAGCACCTACACATGGCTGCCCCACCAGCGTGCTCTGCGGAGAGGGGACAACTTCCCACTGGAAATCAAACGCCAGATCTCTCAAAAAAACACTGTCACGTCAGAACACCCCCAAGAGCACAGACACCCGAGGAGGTGTTGGTACCACTCCTTCTAGCCAGTCGCTGTAACTCCGTGTCATAGAATCACAGACTGGTTTGAGTTGGAAGGGACCTTACAGACCATCTAGTTCCAACCCCCTGCCATGGGCAGGGACACCTTCCACCAGACCAGGTTGCTCCAAGCCCCATCCACCCCTTCCAGAAAGAACACGTCTATGGCATCACCTGTTACTCCTGCTAGATTTTCCATAATTATACTTGTGTTTGGAAAGCTTGGGCCTTATTAACTCAAAAATTATCTGGTAAATGCAAAATAGTTACAACTTTTATTTGTCTTTGAACCAATTTAAGATCTATTTTAATAAATTTAATGTTGTTAGGTATCCCCCCTGCAAAGCAACTACGTGAAGAAAGAAGCAGGGGATGAGACAAAGGACTGTTTGACTTGGCACCCTTCAGCAGATGGTGGTCACAGAGCTCCAGCGCCATGTCCCAGATGACGAGGCTGCCCTAACCGGGTACCTCCACGCTGCCAAGGGGCTGAGGAACGGCTGGACCAGCACGAGTGCTCACAGATGAAGGATGCTGAGAGCTGTGTTCCTTCTCAGAAGCATGTAAACGCTTGGTTTCCATTGCATTCAGCCAGCAGCTCTACGCAGCAATAGGTATTTGCTCTGTTTCATCCAGAGCAGCTGTATCAGGGTCCTGACAAGGTGCAGATAAATGATGACTAAAATAAAAAGGCTACAGTGCTGTAAAGCACATCATTAAGTGATAACAAAGGAGACAGCTGTAAAAATGAAATAGCAGTAAACACTAGAATTACAATTGTGTGCTCTTACAGTAAAAGAAGTCCAAGCTGAAGTCTTGCATTTAGTGTATTATACCCAATATAACTGACTGCAGATTTGCAGACCTTCATGTACCTAATATGTAGGTTTCTATTTTATCTACTTTTTCTTTTATGCAAAACAATTGATACTAGAAAAGACACTGTAAAACATCCCCTGCCACTCCCTCTTCCTGTAAGTTAGGAAAAAATTAACTCATTTCACTCAACTTTCCAGCCTGCCCCAGATCTCACATCAGAGATTACTGCAGCCTTTGGAAAAATTCAGATGACCTCAACTAAATGTCTCAAACTCCACTTCTAATCATTTGAGAGAAGCACTCAGCATTCAAAGCTACACAATATTTTTACACTAAGATCTCAACATTGCGATGATTTACCATTAGACAGCAATATCACTTTTACCCACAACTGATGAGGGCTTTCTGATAGACTGCTGTCCCCGTTCACTTTATTGTTGGTACAAAATAAGGAGGGACTCAGTTCACCTTAGAAAATGTGACTCTCTCTATAGTACTCTCTATATATAGTGTATATATCACAGAATCACAGAATGTTGGGGATTGGAAGGGACCTCGAAAGATCATCTAGTCCAATCCCCCTGCCGGAGCAGGATTGCCTAGACCATATCACACAGGAACGCGTCCAGGCGGGTTTTGAATGTCTCCAGAGAAGGAGACTCCACAACCTCTCTGGGCAGCCTGTGCCAGTGTTCAGTTACCCTCACCGTAAAGAAGTTTTTCCTCATATTTATGTGGAACCTCCTGTGCTCCAGCTTACACCCGTTGCCCCTTGTCCTGTCAAGGGATGTCACTGAGAAGAGCCTGGCTCCATCCTCATGACACTTGCCCTTTACATATTTATAAACATTAATGAGGTCACGCCTCAGTCTCCTCTTCTCCAAGCTAAAGAGACCCAGAAGGGAGATGTTCCACTCCCATAATCATCTTTGTGGCTCTGCGCTGGACTCTCTCTAGCAGTTCCCTGTCCTTCTTGAACTGAGGGGCCCAGAACTGGACACAATATTCCAGATGCGGCCTCACCAGGGCAGAGTAGAGGGGGAGGAGAACCTCTCTCGACCTGCTAACCACACCCCTTCTAATACACCCCAGGATGCCATTGGCCTTCTTGGCCACAAGGGCACATTGCTGGCTCATGGTCATCCTGCTGTCCACTAGGACCCCCAGGTCCCTTTCCCCTACGCTGCTCTCCAACAGGTCTGTCCCCAACTTGTACTCATACAGGGGGTGGTTCTTGCCCAGATGCAGGACTCTACACTTGCCTTTATATACTGTTCCTTTATCAACATGAATCATCCCACTGTTCTTGTTTAAAGAAGGATTACTTATTATGTGAACTGCATTCCTAGAAAGACAGACAGGTAACGTAGGAATGAAAGGTGTATTTTTCCAGCAAATATTATAGGGTTATCTAAAACACATATCCAAAAGCTAAAAGAGCAGGTTGAAAGGCTGGGTTTGATCTCACACAGACATAACATGGGCATGCTATTTCAATACACGCACGTGCAAGCAGAACAAACTGGCTAATCAGATTTTTGGCACTGGTGAAAAGCAGAACATCGAGATGGTTTTGTATTATATACCATATAATATACGTAATTTCTCAAACCGGTGATCAAATTCATTCTTTAGTAGATGCGCACACTCTCTAGACAGTAAAGACTTATCTAGAGCTCAAACCACCCCCCTCACCATTGCTAGGTCAACTGTAGCAGAGAGATTCTGCACAGCACCTGTTTTCCCCCAGTTTCCAACTCAGTTCATTCTCTGAAAAATCTTCCACCACCAAGTCTTCTGGGAGATGGGGGAGGTGGAAATATGTCTACAGAGGGGCTCCTGGCTCCTTTGCTTTGCTACTCTCAGGACTCAAAAATGGCTCCAGAAAGTGTTGCCTGAGCTGTCTCTAGAGCCCCACTTGTCCCCTTCCCATTAGACATCCCTACTTCAGAGATTACCTTGAGGAGGAATTTTGTTTCTCCATATTAAAATTTAGTATCTCCTGCAGAAAGGGACTGAAGTTATGTAGTAATCTGTTTGACCACGCTGAGTGTCTTACCTTATGCAAGATAAAATGTTAGGAATATGTAAAGGAAAAATGTTACGAGTGTTAGTGACAGTTTGAGGATAATAATCTCTGTGGGAATTCAATGTGGTGAAAAAGAACCATGATGACAAGAAACAAGGAAGATTTCAGAAGAATGCAATTAAACAAATAGAGAGGAAATGCACACAATAAATCTTACTCTTCCACAGTCAACAGCTGCAATGCTTAAAAATTTCCTTCAACATGATTTATGTCTATTAGTGAAGTCTAGATGCAGACAGAACCATCCAACATTTGCATAAAACATTTTGAAAATAGATTTTCCTATTATTGCCTATTTACAAAGTTAAAAATGAATAATTTTTCACAGTGGCCCCAAAGAGCAGAGCTAAGTAAGATTTCCAGTTAATCATTCTGAGCTAATATTCTTTTGATGATGTCTACCTGCAGAGATTAATTATTTCAATGCCACAAGGAAAAAGATATGAATAATTACACCAGAAGCAATGAAAACTCAGCACAAGTTATAATTCTCAACAGCCCAAAGCCAAAGTTTTAAGATGACTGAAGTTCAAGAAACACACTCATTTTGCAAAGGGTTCCCATCTCTAGCAACCTGGGTGGGGGGACCTGGAAAAAACCCGAAAAGAAACCAACTCTAAAATTTTGGTTTACAAGCAGTAAACTCTCACCAGCTCTAAGGTTATGCATGTTTAATAAAGCAACACTGACTTCAAACAGTATTCTAGTAACTCCACTACCATTTCCAATAAAAAAACCCCTGTTACTAAATGTTCCTGAACTTACTAACACCTCTGTAGCACTCAGGTAAGGCTCATGTGAAAAGTTAATACAAAAAAGTCAGTCTTACAAAACCCAGGCAATGCAGAATTAGAGTTGTATTACCTGAGATAAAATTTGGTCGGATAAGCTGTGTTTAACACAAAACACAGGCAACCACAATTCTGCCTTAGTAGTACAAGATTTTAGTTTCCAGTCCCTGTATCAAGGTTATCTGTATTTAAAACCCTTCTGGCAATACTATAGATTTGCCTGTAGAGCATTAACCGAGTTGCACAATTCTTCTGAATTTCAACCTAACTATAGAACTTTGTTTTAATATACTGCAGTAACTCATATCTTTAAGTCACTAATACGCATGGTCAAATCTAGCCCCAGGCTAATGTCATTTTGTCAGGATTTTTTTCTTAATGAATAATGATGTGACGTTTTCGTATGAATAAAAATACATAACACGCAAAACAAAGGCAATAACCCTGCGGAGTATTTCTAATTATCATCAAAATTTTAACATCAACCTTAACTCATTTTTCACTTTTATGAGGAGATTCATAATGCCATGGACAGCAGTTGGGTTTGCTTTTGGCTGAGACACTTACATTCTTTGTCTTGAAAAAGGATAACAAAGGGAAAAGGGAAACTGTCTGAATTATGTCCCAAATCTGCTTCATAACCCAGACAACTATAAAAAGTCAATAGCTTAATTACCACCTCATTTTCTTGACTATAGCTTAGGCCAGTTAATTTTAAGCAGATGCCTATTCTGTGTCTGCATTAGCCCCCGATGACTACTGAGAGACATTGGAGACTTTTTATACATATATACATATACACACAAGTGTGCACATAAATACATATGTACACATATATACGTGTAGGGTGTTTCCTTTGCTTGCCCCTACCCCTTGAAAAAAAAAGAGCAGGGTGGGGTTTTTCATACTAACTACCTCTAATTAGCTATTTCATTTATAAATGCTCAGATAGTAACACTCTGCTTAAAAAGCACATAGTTATTCTAAGGAAACAGATGTTCTATTTTATACTTTAAGCTAAGAAGCTGAACTTTAAAACCAATTTTAACTCTACCTTAATATGAATACCAGCACTGCCACTCGCCACCAAGTCAAACAAACATTACAGGCTCCATCAACACTAACAAGCACGAGAACAATCACACTGCAGCTACATATGAGAAGTCCACACTTTTAGCAGAATAAAGATCCTCCTGAAAAAAGTTTTTCCTCAATAAACATGTAATGATAATTTTTGTACTTCGATGCAAAAGATACAGTTTTCAAACCACACCTGCACGTTAACTTCTCTACACATTTTAATTCTGGAACACTTCACCCAGAGGTCTTCTATACATCCAAGTATGTGAATGACAGAAGAAAACACTGAAATCCTTAAGGATTGGTTGACAATACGCAGTACAGAGCCAAATTCCACAGACACTATCTATGTATAGAGACCTCTCAGGATTTTTAGGATCCAGATGAAGACATCTGAAGCAACAGAGTGAGAAATTATGGTATTTTTCATGTCAGTATCTGAGATGAGACCTGACACGATGAAAAAAGGCTTTAAAACACCTTGAGTAAGGGCAGAAGAGACCATGGCTTTTTCATCAGAGAGACCGCATCGTTACGGGATTAATAAGCACATGTATTTGGAAGGATTTGGGAAGTTTGCCTTAAGGCATGGAATTTTGCTCTCTTCATGCTTATGCACTTTAAGAGGAACGTAGAGGTAGGTGAGGGAAGACCGCAGGGAGTATGACCACTCAGAAATACTGAGGTTATCAGCAAATAAGTGTTACTGATAAAACTCTCTACTCCTAAACTGAAAGATGGCTTTAAAAATCAAGTAAATGCTACCGTGGTATTTCTGAACTTACACCCATGCAACTTCTGATGCTGTGACAGATGCCTGTGACAACATGGAAGAGTTTGATACAGATTGGTCAATATTTCTTGTAATAAGACTTTTAATATATACATTTTCACAAATAACTGGGAAAGAAAAAATTGGGCAAGAGGGCCACCGACAGAGAAAATACACTGGATTAGAGGAGCTTTTGGTGCAACTTAGTACGGCCATCCTCCTTTTCTAACGAACCAAGTATAACAACTGACACACATTTTGGTATAAACCAAGACACTACCCTACAATCCATCTCATTCTAAGCCTTCTGGAAAAATACAGGCTTCATTTTAAACCATGTCTTTTGATGTGCAAATAGAGGAGATGCGTGTGAAACTAGGATTTATGTTGGTGTTACAAATACCCTCAGCTTTTTTTACAAATTAATTTGGGTACATTGTGGATAGTTCAAATATAAAGAATATTTGACATAAAACCCATTCTGTTTCTCCAAAATATAATTTTACCCCTTGACATTTCTGAAACTGAAAATCTACCTTATAAAGTAATATCACGGTGGTGTTGGGTCAAAGGCTGGACTCGATGATCCCACAGGTCTCTTCCAACCAGGCTGATTCTGTGATTGAGCTACAGTTATTTGTCTTGTATTACAGGTGCCAATAATAGTTTTGACTATTTGGGAAAATCTTTGCCCTAGACTTTACTCCCTAAAAAAAAAAATAAATAAATAATTTTTTAAAAGGGGTAATTGCAAGGCTGACATATTTTTGCCCAGGATTTCCTTACTATAGGTGTATACAGGAAGCATGATGCTTTTGGGAGACACTACACCTACAAAGCACACACCCTGTCAAGCTGGTTAGCACAGGAGTTGTAAATCCAACGCGCTCTGTGTATGTGCAGATGGATTAAACAGCACGTGTGGAAAGCCCACCTCATGTTGTGTACAAGCACCACTGACTGCAGTGTGGTTATAAAGCCACAGTGCATGTGTTCTTCATCCCACGTTGGGCAGCTGACAGGAGAAACTGCCAAGTACAACCCTATAAAGCACTTGAACAAGTCCTCAAATCGACACAGATGAAATTTCCTGGCTAGAAAAAATAGGAGATACTTGTGATCTCACGTGTACGGTAGCTGTAAATAATAAAACCTACTTGTCCTTTGATTTGCTTTATGTTACTTATGTAAGAGAAATTTCTGTACTTTTTAGTTTACAAGCAAACTAAAAACAGAAGACCAGAGGCAATCAAAAAATAACCACAAAACCCTCGTTCCAGCGCATCCCTGTAGTTAAATTCACTAGAGGCAGTGTCAATTACTAGCAGAGTAAACTATCATTAAAAAATGTAATCAGTCACTAAAACCTTTGAGACAGTCTGAGATGCTTTGTGAACTTTTTTTCTTTGTTAATTAATGCGAGCATTAACCCACTGGGTACTGCTGAAGGGCACAGTGGTGCCATGTCAGAAGCTATAAGCATTACAGTGATAAAATGAAACAAAGCAGCTAATTAAATCAGGCCTTCTAACGATGGAAAATCCTTGCTTCCGCAGTATTACAGCAATGACATACCACCTGCCTTCAGTTTTACTGCAAAAATCATGCAGGTCTTAGAAGTGACCTGGGACCTGCATCACAGCCCATACAGACACTTCAGACTAATGCTTATGTTGCCTTTACTCAAGGCCATACGCAGTCCCTCACCAGGTCTGCAAAACCATAGAAATTACAATTACCACACAAAGGCCAACTTGAAAACAATTTAAAAGCATAATGGGGACTTCACTGGTACTCATACAGACAGTATTTTGTGACCTCCAAATCCTGGTGGTAAGAAACATCCGCAGATGGTTTGCTGAAAAACTTGTCTGTGGGGAAACAATCTCACTTTAAAAGCAGAGACAGATAAAAGTCAGGAGACCACCAGGTTTGAAAAACTTGTATATCCTTATCTCAACTTCAGGTCTCTACTCAAAAATTATGCGTGAGTTTTGGTTTTGTTCCTCCATACTTTTGGCTTAATTAGGCCTAAACTCACCAACCAACTCTCCCACTCCTTCCCTGGTGCCTCTGAGTTCTCCTGGCACATCACTACACGCTTGGTCACTTGGAGCAACATAGTGATCGCAACAATATGCAGACACATTGAAAAGCTGAATGTCCCAAAGACACAAAACTATGAAACCTTTTTTGAAACAGCAAATCAATTCTACTACAATCAAACAACATGAAAGCAGTCACACTCTTTCACAGAAACAACCCACCCAAAACCAAACCCCAACAGGGACACAATGCACACTACATATCTAACAGCTTTATTTTCTCAAATGCAACTGTAACTCTTCCAATCTTTACCTGCAGACTGACCCATCTTTCAATTCTTCTCTTAAGTTTCAATGTGGACATTTCCACTTCTGCATCTAAGTTCCCACTTCCACTCTTCATCACTAAAGCCCCAGGACACTAACTTACTGAAAACAGAGACCCTTTGTACTGGTTATTAGCAGATTATTAAATCTCTAATAGAATAAAAAACTTAATTGTAAAAGTGAAATGAAGTTGTACAAGCTCAAGAAAGAAATAAATTTTTTCCTTGAAATAATACAGAGAAGTCCAATCCAGAGCTAGATCATAAAAAGATAAAGTGTAAGAATTCCACTCACAGATGTCATTTAATAAAGAGAAACAGCAATGAACCAAAACTGAACGTCGCCAAGCTTCAATATTGTTCAAAAACCCTTTTAAACTATTTGCTTTACAGCTGTTTTTCATAAATACATTTGTTTTACTTCCAGGTTTGTTGATACAGCTGCATAATGCAGTAAAACAGTTTGTAAATTTAACAGACATCAACGCTTCGCTCATTGAGACGACGCTTCAGATTCTAGTACCTTCTGCAACAGCACAAGCGTCCTGATGGAAAGTGTGCTTGTCTTTTTCATTAAGAGAAAGGAAGAACAGCTCACGTGCTGAAAGCTTAAGTACGCTGTCTGTGCTGGTTTTTTCCAAAGCCACACAAACGGAAGGGACTTTACACCAACTGAATTCACAGGGTTTTCACATGAGAAATGGAAGAAGCCAAGCTGGCATTTAGCAACGACACCACGCAACACAGAGGAAAAGGGACGCGGTTCTGACCTCGTTTACTGCCACGTAGTATCGCTGCTGCTGGAACCGCGGCGAGTTGTCGTTCCTGTCTCTCACCACGATCCGTACCTCATGGTTGATGATGGTGCCAACCTTCTTGTTAACGCACTGGACTTGCACCACGATGGACTGAATGGACATCGGCGGCTGTAAGTGAAAATACATTTTGATTATACGTAGTCAAAATCCCAACTAACAGTTAAGTTTTCCACTGACGTTAACGTTGCTCAGGTTCACTTACAGCCTGCCTGCGTTACGTTTAACGCTCTATATCTGGATTAAAAAGCATCCCTGAGAGTGCCCTGACTACAACTCACACTGGCAATATTTTAAGTAGACCTACGTGTCTCCAAGCTGTAGTTTGCAAGCTGAGCTTTGCCAGCCGCGCGTGCTAACACAGAAATAAAAATCCCCAGCACGATTAGCCCTTCACACTTCCCTTGAGCACACACACAAAAAGCACATCTTTTGAACATCTTCTGATTATTGAAAGATACCCAGAAAATGTCACACGTTTTAACCTTTGCTTTATTAATATTGGAATTGAAAGGTCAAGTCAGAAATAAATTCAACATGCTACCACTTACATTGACCAAGTAATTTAGAACAACTTGGTCCCCTTTAAGTGTAGACAATGCAGAGTCCTGTTGTTTTTACTCCAGTGAACATAATATTCAAATAAAAATAACTCCCAAACTTGTTGAACGGGTAAAGAAATTTAAGCTGGAAAGGCTACTACTGCTTACCTGAGTTAATAAAACGATTCTAAGAAGAATAAAGGCAAAGGCACCTTTGGTTGAAAGGGAAATTCAGAGAGCCTGCTATGGAAACACAGCATTCCAGCACGGCTTCTCTTCGCAGTGCCCCCAGCACAGCAAGTGCCAATTTACATATCTGAAGCAACAGCCTGGCATGTAAAATATTGACAGCAAGTCCATTTTGATTTTGTATCTCACACTCAGCAGAGAGCGAGCAAGCACGGCAAGGGACAAAATGAAATAATTCTGTATTTATTAACCTCAAATTCTTCAAGAAAACAAACAACTCAAAAACGTAACTTAAAGATGTCTATGCCATACTATTCTGTACAGTGATGGCAAACAGGTTTTTGTACTGAGATTCTGAGACTTACAATTATAATTATATATCTACGTAATTATGCTTTCACTCATGCTAAATGCTACAATTTCATCAATTGATTGATTTCTTCCAGTTTTGCTCTAATGGATTTTAGAACCATATCGCTTGCTTTGCCCTTCAGACTTTGGCACTAGTCAGTTTTTTAAAGAGTCAGCAGACTTGGGGAAAAAGGGGGGCTTTATGGTGGTGTTGAGATCTTACTTTAAATATCTATTCTTCCCTACACATTTACCCTCAACTTTCTCTGCCATGAAGTACAGCATGAATTTTTAACTAAAAGTCCATTCTCTTTGCTGTAAAAATCTGCAGCCAGCTATGATGCGGTTCTGCTTTTATCAGTAGAACTTCTAACACAGGTAGGAACACACCAAATATCATCTGTAACTTAAATTAAGCCTTAAATTAATCTCCATTTATTTTTCCAGCTGGCATTCTTTGCAAAAGACCCAAGAATTTTTAGGGCACCTTTACTAAACTTCAAACGCTACTGAGTTTATCTATGTCTATGTTTTAGCCATTGGAAGGGGCTGCCCAGGGAGGTGGTGGAGTCACCATCTCTGGAGGTGTTTAAGAAAAGCCTGGACATGGCACTTAGTGCCCTGGTCTAGTTGCCATGGTGGTGTCAGGGCAATGGTTGGACTTGACGATCCCAGAGGGCTCTTCCAACCTGTTTGATTCTGTGATCTAGATTTATCAGTAATGCCCAAGAAAAACATAATTAGTTGTAATGATAGATACATACATATGTGATGTTCTGGATTTGGTCTTTTTCACAAGAACATGGGAAAAAATAGTTTGTTTCCTTTGGTAAAATATGATTGAGGACCAATATTACTTTCCCATACATACAATTTCTGCTGGGTCTGTGCTTAGATTTCAAATCAGATCTTAAAACAAACACTCATCAATCCCAGCATTTATAGACAATAAACTTAAATACATAATGGCACAATGATACTGGGGGCAAATTATCCCAACACCTTTTAGCAGTTCCTTTCACCTTCAGTTCTGATTTATCACTACTCACCCTTCCTAAGTACTTAAAGTTTTGGAAGAAAAGTCTGGAATTTTCTTTTTATCTGATTTTGTTTGGAAAACATACTGCCAGTCTTAGTAAAATCAATCAATGGAATCTAATAAGATTTTCTTTCAAGAAAAGTAATAAAAAAGAACCGGATCAGGCTAACTGAATCAGCAGGGAGTTGACAAGCGGGCACATCAGAGAGAAAAATGGGAAGAGCATCCAAATATATTGAATGCAATTGTATATGCACCATTTATGAATCACGGAGTACAATTTCTGCTCTGTAATAAAAAATTGAATTTTAAGGTTCAACTTAATAAAACCTCAAATTCTATTGGTACTACTAAGTTTCACATGGTTTTAACTTGAAAGATGAGAAAAAGAGTTTATTTTTTTTTAAAAAAAAAAAGAAGGCTCCACACACACTCCTGAATGTATTTGCATTTTAGGGGTTAGTATAGCTCTGGTTCTGAAGGAAGGCAGGCTGGAAACAGCCCTTAGGTTAAGAGCCATATCAATCAAGTCCATGACATGAATTTCACATTTTTACTCAATCAGTGGGGGTTTGGGGGGTTTGGCTGTCATTTTCTTTGGCTTGTGACTTACAGCAATTTGTTGAGACCACAAAAGATGGCTACAGTGGGGCTCACACCTAAAATCACAATTACCTTCAATCTCAGATTTTCTTTTCATATCCCAATAAACTTAACACAAATAAGCAATTTTACCCAGCACTACAGTACTAGGGATAAGAAATGTTATAGTTCATAGTAAAAAATGAGGCAATAACCCCTTAAATACCAATGCAAAACCACTATTACCTATAAATAAGACAATGTACACCCTCTACTTGTTTCCTTTCAACTTGAGTCTCCCTCTTGCAAAAAAAAAAAAAAAAAAAATAATCACTGTAAAGTGCCCATGTGTATTCATAATAATATAAAGTCTCTGTGAGTTTAGTTAGACTATTTCTAATATCATACTAATAATTAAATAATTGGACAAGGTTGTTTTGGTAAAGCATCTAGTTAAATTCAGGTAAAGCAGCTTAGATGAATGATCCTGCAGAGAGAAAAGTGTCACTAAAAGGGGCATTGAAAAAAGAATTAGCATGGATGTAACAGAAAACAATTTTGTTTCCTACTACCATGTGGATATGCAGCCTTGTGTGGGCTGAAGAATTGACCCTACATTTCCTAGAGTGGTTCTTAAGCCTCACCTCCTGTTAGGGGCTCTTGCTTTTTGCTCTGACTTAAAATAAAACTGAAAAGCCAAGCCTGTGCCAGCACCTGCCTGTCCCCTCAAAGGCAGCCAGCTCTTTGGCACTTGAGGGAATGCCGACTCTTTGCCGATGCACGGAGAAGTCTTCTGCCACCATGTCCCTTCTGCACACCTTTTAATTCACAAACTGTTCTCACACGTGAAGCAAACTAAATTAAGAACAGCTGAATTCAATTAGATCTTCAAGAAAAACCTGCATGTTGTTTCTGGTACTTAGGAATATATCTCAAAACACATGGAGAAGACAAATTAATCAATCAAGCTAATACAAAACATACTTTTATGCACTCCAGGGAGAACTCCTGATCTTTAAAGCACTCTTTCCATGTTGATTACAGCCTCTTTTGAGCCAATTTTCCTTTCAGATTCTGAACTGCAGCAATGCTATAACACTGTGAAAAAATGTCTCTATTTTTAAAGTGTTTCTCTTCAATGAAATTAGCACAGATGAGAACACTCCTAGTTATTATCTGCTTTTAATCTTTCTTTTATAAAAATCAAACTTAGCCTGACAATATTTCTTCAATGCTATTAGGAATGAGCACACCGCATGGATTTTATGCTGCCTTCAAACAAGAATCTAAACTAGCACATGCTCAACTGAGTAAGTTTGCAAAGTGAACTGCAATATTCACAATTCATTTGCTCTCTCTCACATCTCGTACGTCAATGCACACAGCTAGAGCACGCTTTTAATAAATATCACGGGACACAAGGTGAGCAGCACTTCTTCCAGTCAAGAGCAGCAAACCAGAATAAAAATGGTTTTAATTCAGTAAACAAGTCAAGTTTGGTTCAATATATATTTCTGTCAACCCACACATCTATTTGTTCAGTCTTAATTGTTGTGTTGCTCCACATACAATAATTGTACACACAGTCAAGCTTCTGCATGCTCCCAATAAGCCCTAATAAAGAATCAAATTAACTCTGTTCACATCTGTCTGGGGACAAAAGACAGACGCAGCTATTATATTCCAGCAGGTCTTGTGTTTATGGTCTTTCTATGAGCATATATGGATTTAGAAATTCATGTCCATGGGGAGAAAAAAAATCCAACAGCAAACGCCAAACTTACATCTCTGTCCAGAGTTCGGCCGGTGCTGTTCAGGTATAAGGTCTGGCTGATAGGGTCGAGGATCACCCAGTAATCGACGTTGTCCTTCAAGGAGAGCTCAATGGTGGGGTCCGGCCCTCCTGCTGTCCCTTTGATCAGCATGTTGTCAACCAGGATAGTGCCTGCAGAAACAATAAACACACGAGGGAGAAATTTAGATGTGCATCTGCATTTTTATGTATTTTCATAACAACTGCAACACTAAAAAACCTGTTTTCTTACTCAGGTTTCCAGCATTTTGTGCTTTGAGTGATGTTTAAAGAGTCTGAACCTTATTATCTGTAATGAAAAACCGCCTCTGACACTGAAGTTATTTCAGACAATACCAGAGGAAGCACTTGCAATGCACAATAATTTAAGTTGACGATGAGACCCATCATACACATCTATCTATTTAACATTATGAGGGCTTTTTTCTCCATTGAGCAATCATCACCCAATCTCACCTCGAACAAATGAAAGCACTGGAATAACAACCAAAACCAGAATAAATTTTCTACAGCAAGAGTGACACATCAAGGTGAGGGGGAAAAAAAGTACAGTTACATAAAGCTCTCCAGGAAAAGAGGTTTTATACCTTGAGTTGCACTGCAACAGAAAACTAAATTGCAGCATAAAGACATGAAAACACTGTCTACCAAGACAAAGATAGTACTTAATCAGGACCAGCCATCTATTCAACATATATAACGGTTTTTCTTCTTTTCTTGTCCCATCTGTCAGTTAAAAGTCTTGCCTTAACAGCTCCATTAGTCGGTTCACAGTACCCGCAACTACATCATCTCCTGTGTAAAACACTCCAACTTACTTCCCAAATGTCAAGCACTTCTAATGACCCTAAACTTTGCACTCCGGTGCCTCAAATTCGCATGCACAGTATTTATAAACACTGCTCTAAGATCTCATTTGTCTGAAAAATTAACACTACCCAGTTTTCTTCACACCGAATTATTAAAAGAAATGATCTTTGCTGAAGTTCATCAACAGTTACGAAGAGAATCTGTGAATGTCACTAGGTGCAGAACGTTTAAATTAGTTTAAAACATTTCTCATGTAACCTCCTGTGTTAAGGGCCCAAATAATTTATTCCGAAGTGCACAGTAAAGTTTCTTTACACCTTCACTTTATAACAACAACGACTGTATAAACATATTCATCTGTGGGGAGCGGTTCTGAGTTGGGCCGATGCCTTTTCTGGATAAAACAGTAAAATTAATTACTGGTCCTAACCACAGCAAACTGGTTTACAGTCCTGTCGAGGAAAACACCCCAGCAAGGTTTTTTCAATCGTTTATTTTGAAACTACTTTTTATAATACAATAGAGATGATGGGAAGAAATCCTGCCAAACATCGTAACTTTGCACCAAAGACTGGTTTCCTGTTAGAGGAGCAATACCTTTTTAACCACATGAGAAACACACTTGCTGCCCACGTGTTTCATGGCTACCAGCACCATTTCTGGTGCAACATCATCCAGTAGCTTGAACTGGCGTACAGCTTTTGGGAGACCACCACTAGTTTTAATAACAAGAGGATTTCACCAGGAAAAACAAGCTGATTACCAACAGTTCAAAGTGTTTATGTCTAGTCACCAATTTCTCCAAAATCTATAAAATCCACCAGCTTCTGTGTATTGCCCTCAATGATGATGCAAAGAAAGGTCAGCAAGTCAAATTTGAGCTCATCTAAACAAAAGGGAGCCAAGAAAAGCCTCCCTGAAAAAAAACACCCAAGATAACACCGCAATCACCTTAATGGCTTCAGTTGGTTTGATTTTTTCCCAGTCGTCTCGTTCAGACCTGAAGGCAAAGCCTAAGTTCTGGCTACACCTTCACCCAACAGAAAGCTCTACGCCTCCATTTGAATGGCTCTCGAAGGAAATAAAAATCTGCAATTTCCACCTGTAAACAGCCCAGCATCAGGCGTTTCAGCAAGAGCCGCCTGCGCGTAGCAAATCTGTAAGGTGGGGTTTATGGAGAATATGACATGGGCAAATTCTTGCAGGGAAAGGAGGAGCTTAAGGGATGGAAGAACTGGGGCACCTGAAGTAACCAAATGACACAAAAAAGGGAATAGAAGAGCGTTGTGAAAGTAGTGGGAAAATATTAGGGATTATTAGGAAATAGAGGGGAAAAAGCAGCAACAGCTTCCATCTTCTCTTCCATGTTGAAGACTAATAAATCCATGAGGAGCAAAGGAGCATCACAGCACAAGTGAGAAGGACACAGAGCTACCCCAGCTGCCCACCAACACAACACTTTCAGATGCTTAATCGTGACGTATGAAGAGGGTTTATTTCTCTCCTCAGAAAATTGTTTAAAAAAAATAAAAAATAACAATTGTCTTATAATGAAAACTGGTCCCTGGTTTCTACAAAGCTCAAGATCACAAATATAATCTAACATTAGGAGGACTGGATTGAAGTGACAGTAGCAAAGGGAAATTAGAGTAATCAGAGGAAAAAATACATACCTCAAAGGCACGGACAAATTCCTCATGGCACGGCGTGCCTTTGGAAGCGGCAAGATACAAGGGCCTTAATACCAGAAGCACTTTCCGCATGTTAAGGATTGCAAATAAATATAATTTTAGACTGCAACATCTACATAAAGAGGAAAGTGCAGCAGAACAAGTCAGCAGTGGCCGTAACAGCGTCCTTACGGTGGCACACACCAAATATTTTACCCCCTGGCATTTGCAGGCAGCTTTGGTTCAGTATAGGCCATGTAGACCATGGCTTGTTGCTCGTTGGACAAGGAGGCTTCATCCCCCCTTGTCTAGTTTCTAGAAGATTAACTTCTGCCAAACTCAGCCTTCTGCAAGGGCTAAAGAGCTCAAACAACTTTAATTTTTAACGAACCTGAGAATAAATGATTGCAATTACATACTTTAAAAAGTATTTAATCACCTTAAAATCTTGATGTGATGACAAATTTTGAACAGTCTCTAGTAAACCACTGCTACTTGACTGACCTCACTGCTTTGAATTCTGCACCTCATTTGACTTTCCTCTGTTGCACTCTGTAATAGCTATTGGCTTGATTTAACAAAGCACTTCTATTTGGTTTGTGAGTCTTTCGTTCTTAAAAATGGACTGTTTTTTCTTCAGATATTCACGAGGCGCTTGTACTCTCTCTTCAAGAGACAGCAGTTTGCAAATAAGCCTTTTAAGAGCCATCCTTAAAGTATTCATCTTCTAATTTACAAAGAATCTGGCAGTGTGGGTCTTTTTTTTTCCCCCTTTGGATATCTATCACTTTGCTCCTCACACCCTGCCTCTGTCCTTGGCCTAAAACGTCAGGGAGGCAACCTACCAGCAATAAATCTGAATACACGTGGTTCGATGTGACTGCAGCAACAGTTTGTCCACTGACTCTCCACACATGCGAGCACAAAGGCAAACAGGAGAGAGGTGGGCCATGGAGATGCACGTTTCTTTTACCAACTTCTGGGAAGTTACACTGAACACCCAAATGTTCAATAGTGTTTCAGCACCGTTCCCTGCACTTCTGTCCTGTGAGCATGAGCCATTGAAAAGGACACCAGGGACTATAATTAGTGATGTTTTTCCTGGCTGATTGAAAAAGACCGATGTGAAAGTTAGATTGCATGTCAACACAAGGAGATTTTAAGAATAGCTTTTCATTTTGTGTGGAGGCCATAATTTCACAGCTTTTCCACCTTCACTGAAGCCTGATTGATGACCGAGATATCTTGTGGAAAGACCACACAGATTTTCAAGGGATTAGTACAGAATAAGCCTCAAGAAATCAAATTCAAGCAAGATGTTGGCTAAAAAACAAGGAAAAAGCCAGAAACCAACAGCGTGTACAATTATTTTCAGGTGTAATATTATTTTTCTGAAAGTAATGACATTTACTCAGAAACATTATCTGAGCTTGTTGGGAATTATTTTTTCAGGGCCCTTTTTTCAGGAGTCGGCGAATTACGAGGGGTCTGGGAATAACCCTTCTGCTGGCACATGAATCAGAAAACAGGATCTGGCAGAATGAAATGCGTTCGCGTCAGTTGCCCAAACGCTCGGATTACAAAACAAGGGGGTTGTTGACTTCCACCAGCAATATTTCAAATGGACGAAGGGACTGAGTGCACGCTCAGCAAGTTTGCTGATGACACCAAACTGGGAGGGGTGGCCGATACCCCAGCAAGCTGTGCTGCCATTCAGTGAGACCTGGCCAGGCTGGAGAGGAACCTCAGGAAGTTCAACAAAGGCAAGTGTTGGGTCCTGCACCTAGGGGGGAATAACTCCATGCACCAGTACAGGCTGGGGGTTGGCATCCTGGAAAGCAGCTCTGCAGAGAAGGACCTGGCAGTTCTGGTAGACAACAAGTTCCCCATGAGCCAACAATGGGTCCTTGGGGCCAGGAAGGCCAATGGTGTCCTGGGGTGCATTAGGAAGAGTGTGGCCAACAGGTCAAGGGAGGTTCCCCTCCCTCTCTACACTGCCCTGGTGAGGCCACATCTGGAGTAACTGTGTCCAGTTCTGGGCCACCCAGTTCAAGACAGACAGGGAACTGCTGGAGAGAGTCTAGCGGAGGGGTACGGAGATGATTAGAGGACTGGAGCATCTCTCTTACAAGGAGAGGCTGAGGGAGCTGGGGCTGTTCAGCTTGGAGAAGAGAAGACTGAGGGGGGATCTTATCAACACTTACAAATACTTTATGGGCGGGTGTCAAGGGGATGGGGCCAGACTCTTCTCAGTGGTGCCCAGCGACATGACAAGGGGCAACGGGCACAAACTGAAACATGGGAAGTTCCATTTGAATATGAGGAAAAACTTGTTTACTTTGAGGGTGACAGAGCACTGGAAGAGGCTGCCCAGGGAGGGGGGGGAGTCTCCTTCTTTAGAGATATTCAAAATCCACCTGGACACGACCCTGTGCAACATGCTCTGGGTGACCCTGCTTCGGCAGGGTGTTGGACTGGATGATCTCCAGAGGTCCCTTCCAACCCCAACCAGTCTGTGAAAGCATCATATTCTTCCTACATGAGGCAATAACTAAAAAGATGAAAGAGTCAGGATCCGGGTTTCTCTTTCTTCAGTCACTGAGCTCAAGGCATGTGGAGACGTCCCACTTCCCCACTGATGCTACTAAAGGAGTACACCAGGCACAGGCTCAACTTCGTGCCTGACTCCACACATCATGGATGGTCAGTCCCAGTGACGCTGAAGAGATGTACCTAACTGCAACCAATTAAGCCGTATTTCCGCAGAAATACAAAACCCAAATTGGACAGAGCTTACCCTCAGCAAGGCTCTTGTACATAACAACAGCGTGTAGCTTTCCACATGCTCAGTACTGGACGGGTTGTGTTCAGAGCAGAAAATTGTGAGAGATCCCAGAAGCCCCTGAGCGCTCCCAAGCTACAGGGCTGAAGCCTGAAGGGAAACACATCTGAAGCCAAGGCAGAAGCACAACAGCCCCCTAAAGTTTTTACCATCCAAATGTACTTATCCTGCCTTTGAAAACAGTCTAAAGCCTGTTATTCTTACTTTCCAAGTCGATGGAAAGATAAAACCACCCACAACAGCATGATTAACCTCCAACACGGCCATATTACATTAGCAGCTACTTTAGCTGTATGATGTACAAAAAGGCCAAATATAATAAAATAATCATATTCTCCTGTTCACACAGAACATATTTTTCAATTCAGCACATTAACCAAGTCTGAATAACAAGTCCAAATACCATGTCAGGGAATTTACATTAAGCATACACGGTGTTTCCTACCCGAGAACACCAACTATGAAATTTTTCAGCCAGTGGTATTTAGCCTGGGAGAATTACGCATGGTACCCGTGTGGAAGATGTGACTTTAGGAAAAAATGAGGTATCCGACGCACTGTACCCACAGAGGCACGGTAATTACATGAGCAACATCATATATTACTTATTCACTCAAGGGAAAGGAGGTAAACTTCCAAAAGACAAGTGAGAAGAAAAATTGGTACTTAAAAGGCATATATGAATGAATCACAGACTGGTTTGGGTTGGAAGGGACCTTAAAGATCATCTAGTTTCAACCCCCCTGCCACGGGCAGGGACACCTTTCCTCTAGACCAGGTTGCTCAAAGCCTCATCCAAGCGGCAGCTGGGCTGATGTCCAGGTGAGGACATTCACTGGAGCTGGGAAACCTGATGTCAGACAGACCAAGTGGTGAAAAACCTTCTGCTAAAGGGTGAACGTTTCCACTGGTGCCTCTGCACTTCCATCTTGTGTTGGTCAAGTTGAAGAAAACAAAGCAGGCAGAGGTAGCTCGGAAATTCAGGAAGGTCTCCATGTGCCAGTCCCACCTTTGTCTGCTCAGGACCATTAAAAACATGCTGCAGAACCTGAGTTCCACTTGCACGCACCCTATGACAGCTTCTCCTCCCCTCGGTGACTCCTGAACAGCATTTACACGGTGTGCAATACGCCAGGGTTCTTTCAGACAGAGCAAATGTGCATTAAAACCCACACCTGTATCTCTGCACTGCTCTGCTCTGCCTGCCCCTGATTATAAAGCAATTTAAAAATGAGGATTATTTTCTTATAGGAAGGCATTAGATGGATCAGTTGAAATGGTAGTTGCTTTTTTTTTTTGATATTCTACAAAGTTTTCGTAGTTAAACCTGGATCATAAACTTATTTTTCTGCATGTGAATGTGTACGTCTATAGGTAGGATGGATTACATAGCAATAAATTAGAAGTCAATGGAAAATGAAAAGCCTTATTGCAGAAGTAAATTCTCAACATTATCATGAACTTACTTAGACCTGCGCTGCAGGTTCATACACAAAAATAGGATAATTCTACAAAGCCACCTCCTGGATTACGTATTTCCTATTCTCCATCCTCACACCATCAGTAGGGATCTCCGAGAAGTTTCCAAGGTTGTTTCAAGATTGTTTTCCTGCCGTCCTGGCCCATCTTCTCCCAACCTGCTCTGCATGTGGCCACAGCCCCCAAGCAATTACAGAGCCAAGCTAAAACCAGCCCATTATTTTGGCCAAACTAGGAGTTTGACAAGTTCACGTTTAAGGCTTTATTCCTATAGTCCTCCCCACACAGACCATATGCCTTCCCACCTTGAGCCACTGGAGGAATTTGTGTATTATGGGGAAAAGGTCTGTCCTTCAGATGTTGTTTGGGTCCTTTGTAAGTGAAGGTGACCCGTTTTCTTGTTTTAGTGCTTCCCAGACAGCGTGAAGACAGAGCCCCAGTGCTAATGACTCCTGCTCCAGGCTGAAACAACGCTGCAAGCTGATGGAAGATGTTTCAGCAGCAGCTCCCGACTGGGGAAAGGCAGAGGCACTGGGATCACCGTCCGTTCAGAGCGTACATACGCCTGTCCTGCAGGACACGAAGAATCACGGTCCTTCCTCTCCACATTCACAAACAACAGGACCAGAGTCCCATAAAGCCGTGGAAGAAGCACCTCAGTACTTCACACACACGACTCGTACGTGACTGACAAATCTGACCCACAGCATTTACACTCTACATCAAACCATAACACAGAATCACACAGAATCACAGAATCAACCAGGTTGGAAGAGCCCTCTGGGATCATCGAGTCCAACCGTTGCCCTGGCACCACCCTGTCAACTAGACCATGGCAAAGGAGGACGCAAAGAAACCAAAAGAAGAAAGCATGATGGTCAAATGCTACCTACTAAATTCACTAAATAGTCAGTACTTGCCTTCCGAGGTGTATAAACCCAGATTAATGTTTTCATTAATTCCTCCCCCCACCTTTTAAGAGACTGAGCAAGAGGTGAACAGATAGGACTGGGGAGGCCAGAGGCCTGGTTGGGGACAAAGCCTACATGTTGCAAGTTTACTCTAAGTCTCAGGTCATACATTATTCTGCACAAAACCCCATCCTGTAAAATTATGACAGCAAAGGAACATGTCAGACAAGAACAAGCACCATATCTTGCGTTGCATAATTTGAGAAAAAACCTGAAAATTATGAATACTAAAGGCTTAAAACAGGAAAACATGCAAACAGTTGGTCAGAAACCCTTTTTTCAAAACCAATTTTTTTTTTTTAACGCTCAGGGCTGCAGCAGCAGGATAATTGCTTGGTTCACAGAAGGGTTCTCTTGTTCCTCCTTTCATGTTTCACGGGTGGAAGGTCACCACCAGGCCCCACGCTGAGGCCATGGACATTGCTCTTGTATTCTCCTTCTGCAAGTGCTTCTGACAGAAAGCCTCTTCGTGCTGAGAAACCCAAATTAAGCAGGTAAAGCATACCAGTGTCCAAGCACTGACTCGAGTTTGTTGATTTTTAACATACAATTATGTTATTTCTCCACCACTCAACAGAACCCAGCACTTCTACTGAGAGGTTAACTCTACTTGTTAGATCTCAACGGACTCCGTTTCTCCACCATACTGCAAGAGCAAACTCCAGGGTCCTACTCCCAATTATTACAGCAGCAATCTTAGGTAAAATGGAAACCCCTATAGAACAGAATTTCCGAAGGATTGTTTTTAAGATAAAAAAATTTCATACTTCACCATCTTAAATATATATATTTATAAAATTGCATATGCAAAGACGTGTACAAGACCCACCTAGCCTGGTACCCTGGTTGCAGCAGAGGCCAACAGGCAATGCTCAGGGCAGATCTAGACCTCAAAGTGACTTACAGCTCCCTCCTCCACACGCTTCTTGGCTCCAGATCTCCCTTGTCCTCTGGCTTACTGGCTTTACAGGTAAAAAAAAAGACATTTGAGGCATTTACAAAGCACACAAGCCCTTCTTCAAAACCTTTTAAAAGCTCACAACTGTGTATATTGAGAAGGCATCAATCATATTTTGCTCAAGGGACTATTTCTAAGTAGCTAACTATGCATACGTTCAAAACATATCGACCTGCTAACTGAAGAAAAACAACAATCTGACCTCTCTGCAAGTCAGCAGACACAGATATGCAGAGCAGCAGCAGTTCTCCAAACAACTGGAGGGCAGGTCAAGGTTGCTGGCTGTGGGGCAGCCAGGAGGATCCCCTCCAGGGGCTTTTCTAGCAGCCTCCCCAGGCCCGGACCGCCGGCTACCTGCCAAGTAGGCTGCTGAGTCTCTGAGAAGCCCACAAGGGTAAAATGTCTACGGAAATAGAATTTTGGAAGACCTTGAATCGTGGGATTCCTCTTTTATGTTTTATTTTAGCAAATAGGACCAGAAATGGGTTGCTAAGGTTGACATAAGATTCTCCATTATCTATACAAAAAGCTGCTAAGTGTTGAAAAAAATATTCCCAGATTGGTTTTCTCGTACCAGACACAAAGAAAATGACCATTAACAAAAATGTTACCTTATAAAGTACCCCCATACACAATGGAAAGGCTATTAAGACAAAAAAAAAACCCACAGGTTAACATTTCTGGGAACATTTGGAAAAGAAAACATTCCTCTTCTTACCAGACAGCGCAGAAATAATAAAAATGCACATACTACAGTGAGTGGTGAGATAAAAACTCTTCGGGCTATTCCAGCAAACACTTTGTTTCTTGTCTCACTTCCCACAAGACCTTGGCAACAGCATTTCTTGAAGGTGATTTGGGTTTTTAGGATGCAGCGCACAACAACAACACGGATACGTATAAACAGGCCGAATGCAACCACTTTGAGTGAGGCTTTTCAGGGATGAAGCTATCTGGAATTGGAGAAACTTACTCCAGTTACACGTCACTTGATGAAGGAAGTGTATTAGGACTAATAAGTTCCCTGTAAGTTTTTACTGTACTTAGACAAATTCTTTTGTGAGAAATAAAAAACAGCATGGGAATCACCCTGGATTCACCCCTGAATCCAGCCCCGGATTCAGGAACTGGAATAAGAGCCAGACGTACGAGCTCCTCACCTGGACCCAGGAAAGATCATGAAGCTTCTAAGAAGAGATCTTCAGCACTGGATGTCTTGAAGAAGACATCAGACAAATTTTCATCAGAAAAACCCCAACCTACTCTTGGAGCCAGAGGAATGGACTGACAGTTTGTTATTCTATGATCCTGTTATTTTGAGAGATGGAGCAGAAGCATCAGCGAGCTTTTCTTCCATTCCCATAGTGGACCTCTTCCTGAATTTGTCCCAGTTTATGGAAGTCACAGTTACTCTTTGCTTTACTGAACACTCAGAGATGAGGGAGAACCAGTACAGGGAAACCTTGGAGCACAGCGGGGCACGGGAACATGAAACTTCACACAATCCCATGGCGAGGTTCTGCCACGACTTGCAAGGTAGAAATTACCTCGAAGTGCCGGACGTTTCTTGCCACGGTACCTAACTCTACAAACCAGCTTTTCCACTGGAAGTTATCCCTTCTGAGAGTGAGCTTATTACACCTCGCCATGGTGAAAACTCCTGGGTTTATTTTGGTACTTTGGGGAAAAAAAAAATATGTATATTAACAAAGTTTGTGTATATTCCCAGCCAGAACTGAGCTCCTGGGAACACAAATTCTCTGTGTGCATCGAGACATTAAGCTAGGTACCTTCAGACAAAATTATTTGCATTCAAAAGGAGTCATGTTCCCAGGGATATCCAAGCCTTCCCATTTAAATATCTTATCACAAAACCAATCTCATTTCTATTTCAGACCTGGTTTATTTTATTGAGACCATATTAATAAATATTAATAAACGTTGTATTTATTCTTCATCTGCCAAGCAGGCACCAGCCAGGAGAAAGTAAAAACAATTTTAGCCGTGTGACTAGAGAGAGAGTAGTGGAAGCCAGGACACACACAGCAGCTATCTTCTAGCACAACACATTCCAGATTTAATCTACTACATCTGTGCAATATGGTCACACTCATAATTCAGACACACCCATGCATCCCAGACATGGCAAAGCCACCATGCGCACACAACTGTGTCCCAATTTTATGCCACGTGCTTGGGAAGTCCCAGCATCTAGGAGTCCAGTCACAGTTTCTACCTGCAAAACACTTGGAGGAAACGTGTTTCATACGGCAAACAGGATCAGTGGTGGCAGCAGAAAGACACCGTATGTTCTCATGGCCTTTGCACTGCAAAGATCACCTGCAAAACACTCCTCTGGTACCTTCCTTCTCCAAACCTATGAATGGACATCCTCACCTGCAAGCACACTGCAGTTTCCATCACCCATTTTTTTTGTTCATCTAACCCAAATGCGTGACATTGCGTTCAACCCAAAAGTCCAAGCACTTTCCTTTAAATTTACATTCACCTTCTTTGGGCTTTCTCTTCCCAAACCCTTCCTCACGGTAACAAGTTCTTTTTCTTGGAATGTGCTCAAACTACACCCTGTCATACTGAGTGCAAATATACTAGATTTTAAAATCAGAAACTCAAACCAGCGGCCCTTATATAGTGTACACTGACCAGTCCTTAAATGAGACAGAAATCTGCATGTATAGGTTGAAAGAATTAACCTGTTCCTGAATTAATTTAGTGCCAACTGCAGTGACTTTTTTTTTTGAGGCAACTACAGACCATGTGTGATAAAGTTTGTATTTGCAGTCCTTCTGTTTCCTCTCAATATCCCCAACTGATAATTTTCTGAGAACACTATTTTTAAGTTCCTGGAAATATTCCCTTATCTGTCAGGTTTGACAAATGCTGCTGCAATACAAACAGGTTTTCCTCAGAGATCTGCCTCTTTTTTTTACTGTCTCGGTAGCTGGGAACACAAGACCAGGTTGTCAGTGCCCATATGCACCAGGAACACAGAGGAGCCTGAGCTGACATCTGTGGTGTCACCTTGGAACAGCTCAAATGACAAACCTGACCCACATATCCCCCCTGGAGCACAGGGATCTCCAGGGTGAGCCCGTGGCTCCTGAGCTCCAGGGCAGGGTGACCAGCGAGAAGGGCTGCAGCCAGGGCTCTTCAGGCTTTTAGGTTCCTCCTGCCAAATGGCAGAACCTGCAAGTCCCCAAAACTCAGCGTAGGGGGAAACAGCCAAGTTGGAGCAATTAGAGTTTCCTGGCTCTTTCCCTGCAGATAAGCTTCAGGATCTTGGAAGATGCATGTGAAGCAAAGGTCCTCTGGTTCCTCCTCCTTGACCAAAACTTGCTACCTGGGCATCAGCTTTAGGCACAAGACGCCTGTGAATTGGAGAGACTGGTTGTTCTGTTTCATATACATTTTTCTGAGAAGATACCATATTTCTATTTTCATTCTACAGAGAATAGAAAAAATATCTAATTTTCATTCTGATTCTAAAAAAATACTTATTTGGAACTACAGATTTTTGTCACTCAGGAAACATCAAGCTTTGGCTAGGATTGCCTCTCAAAACAGGAACCCATATTTCAAAATTAACCTAAAAGACATCTCGGGGATTGTGCAAATAGGGTGGGACTTGAGCTCTCAATACAGGCAAGCAAGATTGATAACAAGGAGGCAGACGTGTGCGTGGGGGGTGTCTTTGACCAGTGAAATTCTAACGCAAATTATTTTATCAAAGTGAGTGTTTCAGCACTCAGCCCACGGAGATGGAGTGCGGGGCAGCTCTCCATTCATCACATTTCCTCGGGAAAACTGCATGTTCAGGTAATCTGGTTTAGAGTTCTTGGGCACAGTTCAGAGTGTGTCAGATCACAAATATATATTAAAAACTGGGTTTGTAAATCTTGTTTGCTTTCCAGTTCCTTTAGCCATTACTCAAGCAAATCAACATCAGGGTTTAATGGTTCTCTGTTTAGAAAAGTCTAATTTACACTTTAAACACTCAAGGACTTCTAAACAATGAAACAGATCAAGCGTTTATTTGAGAACACTGTGATCAGACAATGGCCACTGAAGGTGTGAATTAAATGACTTGAATGTTTTCACCTTCATTTGGAGCCATCCTAGGGCATGTTTGCATTCTGTTCTGAGAAGAGCAGCAGGAGCCTGTAACACCCTGCTCTAAAGCTGAATTATTAAAATTATAAAAGGCCTACCTAAACATCGCTTATGGCTATCTGCATAAATTCTTTTAACATTTCCTAGGCATCTACTGTGCGCTGTGATAACCACATGTACCTGTTTTCCCCTTACAAAGAAGGCAAAAAAACGACAACTTACTGACCCTTATCCATCCTCTCTACGTGCTCGTGCTACTTTCTGGCAGGATGTATTCTGAGAAAATAAAATGAGCATTGCCAACAAAACTGGCTTTTCTTGGTGCACTCCATCCAATAACAAAAGCAGAGCAATTAAAGCCACGGTCTCCAAAATCCTGCCCCAACATGACTGCTCAGGCTGAGTTTGGCTCTAGTCTCCCAGCTGCAGATGTTGGAAAGCCACGGCCGTTGCAACCTGAGCCTTGAGAAAGGGGAATAAAAAGGTGAGTGTGTGGGAAATGCAGGGAAAAGCCATCATCAACACCATCTAGGTAGAAAAATCTATTACAGACCTACATCTGCATCTTTAACTAGATTTGGATACAAGTCTTGTTAAACAGAAATTCAATCTTCAAGCTTTCTATGCATTACTGCCTACCGTTCCCCTTCTATGAGGACGGGGAACACATGCTGCTTTGTGGGGACAGAGAAATCCTTTCTGTCCCTGGGAATTGCTTTATTACAGAAGTAAAAGGCGTAAGAAAAGGACTTTATTATGGAATCTAAAAGACCATTTGTAACCTACAGTTGTGCATAAACTTCCATAAATCGAGTTGATGTCAAAGAATCAGAATTTCAAAAAAAGAGAGTGGTTAAGGAAGAGTCACACCACCAGTTTTGGAGCAGAATACAGAATCAAGTAAATCAGACAGCAAGCAGAAAGAGTGATTGATTACAACGGACACACTAATAAAAACATTAGTCTAACATCCTTCCACAATATTTTATTCTCTATTCACTGCACTAAAACACACAAAATCTAGCTGAGTTATGTCACTGGTACCAACTCATGGTTGGCTTTGCAAACACCAACACAAAACTAAGAAAACCAGAAATACTTGGCACTACATCCTGCCTAGAAGCAATTTTTTTTCCTCTTAGAAGACATTCAAAAGCAAGTTCTAAGCTGTCTTGTTGCCTCTGCAACCAAGCACGGGATTTGAGTTATCAAGAAGCCAAAGTCCTTAATACCACCAAAATGTTACATTTATTGGGGGGGGGGGGGGAAGCGAGGACGTATCCAGCTTTGGAGGGTAACATGAGGATCAGGTTTAACCTCTTCATCACTTCCCTTCCAAACGATGACTGATTTTTCCCTTTTCCTCAGACAGACCTGCTCCTTCTTCAAAGGGAAATCACGCTCCCTAAAAGGCTGTCTGAACAGGTCCTGGCATAAAGAAAAAGTCACAGAGTAAACTGAAAACAAACGTTTGGAAGAGGTTGCTAGAGAGCTCATGGTATTTGATTTTGCTTGTAATCTGAAAGCTCTCTTAAAAAAAAGAAAGGCCGATAAATGGAGATAAATGGGGATTAAAATGTTAACGTATTTAATAGCCCAAAATAAGAAGTATTTCTACAGATTTAAGCAGTTACTGCACTCATTTCAAGGGAAATCATGTGAATCTTTGTGAGCGTAATTTCACTCACGATTTCAACGTGAATATTGCTGTCAACAATATATGTCTGAGACACTAACAAACAACACTAAAAAAAGCTTAACTCTACTTCTGAGAGATTAATACTGTAGGAGTGTCATCATATTTACACACAGAGTAGAACCACAGCAGTATTCTGCCCAAACAGCTGGAAATGAACAATTTCCTCAGTATTTTCCCAGCCCTTACTGCTGGATGTCCCATCCCCAGGTCCCCCCTCAGACACATGCATTTCCTATACAATAAATAAATGCAGCAAGAGAGAAATAGAAATAAAAATAATCCCTTTCTGTTCTGTAAATCACCAGACTTTTCTTTATACTCACTCACAGCTTCGTTTATGGCCAGATCTTAAGTGGGAGTCAGCCTCTTCTCCCAGGCAACTAGCGATAGGACAAGAGGGCACAGCCTCAAGCTTCGCCAGGGGAGGTTCAGGTTGGACATTAGGAAGCATTTCTTCTCAGCAAGGGTCATTAGCCATTGGAAGGGGATGCCCAGGGAGGTGGTGGAGTCACCATCTCTGGAGGGGTTTAAGAGAAGACTGGATGTGGCACTTAGTGCCATGGTCTAGTTGCCATGGTGGTGTCAGGGCAATGGTTGGACTCGATGATCCCAGAGGGCTCTTCCAGCCTGATTGATTCTGTGATTCTGTAAATGGGAACTGGCCCCATGAAACCAACGTCCACTCCACTCTCGGATTTCCCCCATAACAATTTCAAAACCCCTTGGTCTGTTTCACCCAAATGTAAAACATGGCTGGAAAGCTCAAACAGTGGGAAACGAAGGGTTTGGGTTGAGGAGACCTGCTCCTCCACAGAGGCAAAGCCTTGGCTCTGGTAACTGGAGCACACAGCTTGGGAGCCCATCTCACGCGTTGCCTTCCTACAGCAGGGGACAAGAGGAGATAAAATGAATGACAAAGGGCAGATATGTACAGAACAACCTGTGCTCGTGGCAGATGTCATGCCAGAAAATAACCTGTCAGCACAAGATACCTACACAGCACGCATTCCTACTAAGGGCCAAATACTTTGGGCCAAACGAGTTACATGTTTAACACGACTTTTTGCAGCAAAGCTCTCGAAAGAAGAGACAGTGGGGATAGAATAAACACTTCTTGAAAGCAGAACCAAGCTACGCGTGGACGCACCCACACAGGCCACCAAGCCTGCAGAATACTAACAGTAACTGGCAACTGCTACGGCTATGATTATTGTTTTGCATCCAATCTAATTACGATCTTGCAGAGTTTATTGTTATGTTTGCTGATAAAGGTTGGTTTGGCGGCCCTTAAGATCTGTTAATACTTCAAGGCTGAGGAAATCGGACTTTCAGTGACATCTTCACACGCTCATTTTCTTCATGTTCTCACAAGAGTTGTTCTGAGCCATGAAAACAAAAGCATCTACATTTTCAGCCTCTTTTTTTTAAACACAAACAACACAAAAGACAAAATAAGAGCTTCCGATGGCAGGAAAAAAATCATCTCAGAACCCTAATGATATTTTCGGACGCTTTCTCAAACGCAGCATGCTTTTACCTTTACAGGGAGCAATTCCACCAACACGGTGTAGGAGCAAATTACTTGCGCAGCTGAGTGTTTCTTTCGGGGGTATTTCTCAGTTTGTGCCTTTCCTGAACGCATGCTGCAATCTCTGCCTTTCTTTTGACAGAGATACTAAACAGCAGAGGATGTGAGCAGGTTTCAAAGCTAATTGAAAATAAGAACATAGAGCCTAACAATATTAAATCAAAAAACCTGTCAAGTTTAGCAACGGATCATTTGCATCTCCTTTATTTTGTTGTACAAGTTCTTTGTTTGCATACAAAAAAACCCAAAATAGATGTCAACTTGCTTTGTAGATGGCTGATATCCAATAAAGATGAAAATCGGTATCTCAAATGCTAATGAAGCACGAGCAACGTTTATTTGCCAAGCAAATTACTGAAAGGCAAGTAAGCCAACTCTGCCACTAGCGAGAGGGAGGCAGGGCAGTAAGAACTGACCCACCTTCCAACCTTCCCACATAAGCTTAGTATTTTTTTACTATATTCATGGTGCCACAGCACAGACCTGAGCACTGGAGACCAATAGTCAGGGCTGGTAAATGGTTACCACGCTCTCCAGGATATTTTTGGCCCTGGCCAGCTAGTTCTTGCCCAAACAACAGCCAGGCATAGCTTGGGAGGTGCCACCACGCAGGCCTGGATGCAGGTACTGGCTTTGGAGGCCAAGGGAGCGTAATTGTACAGACATGGTCAGACCATGCCAGTTGGCTTCAGGGCTACGAGAAAGGCTTTCGCGCTGCTTAACTTACCAGTATAGATGTGCCCACAGAGCCTCAAAACCTAACGCTCCAAGTGTAAGCAACTAATTTAAAACTTTGCCTTCATCACTCATATTGCTTCCAGGTCTCAGCACTCAGTCACTGATGACTTAAGTGAAACCACCCAGCACCATGTGCTAGAATGGTTATCTATATAATTCTCCTCCCCATCTTCTCCAGCTTTCAAAGGCAAGGCTTGAAGCAACATGGGAGTAGAGTCTAAGGTTTTAAATGAAGTTTGCCCCTCCCTGGAAGTGTTTAAGGCCAGGTTGGATGAGGCTTTGAGCAACCTGGTCTAGAGGAAAGGTGTCCCTGCCCATGGCAGGGGGGTTGGAACTAGATGGTCTTTACGGTCCCTTCCAACCCAAACCATTCTCTGTTTCTATGAAGTTGAGGCTTAACTTTACTCTCAGACCTGGATCCAGCTGTAACTGCATTAGTATAGAGATCTCCAGCTCAAGAGAGATGCAGAGATGGTAAGTGGACACAGAACAGGACAGCTCTGTCGCACATATCTTCTATGAGCAGCCCTTTTATCATCCAAATAAATCCAGCAATTCACTAACTAGTGCAGAAACTGCTCCAAAATCAGTTCCTCCTCTAAGAGGGAAGCGTAGCTGTGCTACACGAGGAGCTGCAAACAGCACCGCAGAGTCAGTCCCTTGCTTGCCTACGTATTTTACCTGTGATTGCAACTGCACTTCATCGTGAAGCTTTCTAGTCAAACCATAGCATCACAGACTGGTTTGGGTTGGAAGGGACCGTAAAGACCATCTAGTTCCAACCCCCCTGCCACAGGCAGGGACACCTTCCACCAGACCAGGTTGCTCAAAGCCTCATCCAGCCTGGCCTTGAACACTGCCAGGGAGGGGCAAACTTCATTTAAAACCTTAGACTCTACTCCCGTGTTGCTTCAAGCCTTGCCTTTGAAAGCTGGAGAAAGCTTTGAAATTACATAATTTCACCAGAGCGGTTAAGCCAATCATTTCAACTGCACACTCGTTGGGAAGTTAAAAGATACTGTAGATACTTACGTATCATCTACATTTAACACGCAACTAAAAGCCAATTGCTCGTTGTCTATTCAGAGCTTAAAATTAAGCTCACAGCTGGGGCAGCTCACCGCATCTCCAGTCAGATAGAAGGGTGGTTGTTTTTATTCAACAAACAGTTAATTTTCATTGTAAGTAGAAGGGAAAAGGGCAGTTTGGGAAAAGCATGAATTTCCCATAGTGTAAAGAAGTGACTAGCAGGTGGTTCTGGGCACACTTGGAGTAATCCCGAGTGCTGGTTATGGCAGCTCTGATTATTTGGCTTTATCTCGTTATTGCTAGAAGCTTTTTGCAACACTCCCCTTCATTTCCAGCAGAAATTCGCCATACGTACTTTGCTGTACTACACCTGCTCCTACTTACGGTTTTATTTTAGTACATTTCCATCCTCTGAGAGTCTGCATTTATGTTCCCACTTGGAAATATTAAAAAAATCCATCCCAGCAGTATCAAACCTAAACGTGCATCTCTTAGAACAGTACCGTCAGATGTCCAAAGAACAGACTTCAGTATGCTGCTATAGTTTTTAAGACTTCAAGCATTAGTATAAAAATCTGCATATTTGTTCTTGGTCTAGTTGCTCGGCTGGTCTAATTGGAATAAAATCTTACTTCCCAAGGCTCTTCTTCATTGTTTTCTACCCGAAGTGAACCAAACTCTACCCTATCCCCATGTAAGAAAGCTGAGTTTCAATGATTTCCCCCACAGAAGATGAATTCCCTCAAAGGGCTCATTTATCAAAACCATTCATTCCTCAAGTTCCCTACAGCCTTCTAACTTTAAATGGCATTTTGGCTTAAATGAAATCCATCTTCAACAGCAACTGTGAAACTCCACAAAACCCCAGAGGCACTGCTAAGCACGTCATTTCCCTCCTGGTTACTTACCTTGTTTTATTTATGAAAACAGACTTAAATGAAAGCACACCAAGTTTAGTCTTTACACAATATCAACTAATAATAAATAATAAATGTACATAGCAATTTGTGTGGCTAAGAGAGGCAGTTTCACCCACCTATCTACTCTCCAGCAACTTTAACTATCCAAAACGCATGACTACCAGCAGCCTGCTCAATTTTTTCTCCTCTTTTTCAGACATTTTCCACTAGAGGGGTGCAGAGCCTGGAGCTGTTCCTGCTATTTCAGGCCCCTCATTCCCTTTTATTAGGGTAGTACTTGGCCCAAGGAGCTCAGACAGGGTGCACAAAGGAGTATCACACCCAGCTTTGCCTTTCTTTTGTAATTCCACTATCTTTTACCACGCCACAAAGTCTTAGCACCGAATATGCTGCGGCAACGTGGCTCTTTCCCCAGCAGCCTCCTCGTTGATTTTTTGAGAGCTCATTTTGACAGCAATTTGGAAGATGACGCAGGTAATGGCTCATTTTGGCGTGCTCTGCGCCCAACGATAATAACACATCTCTCAATTTGCTGGAAGAATATTTACCAGACAAATCTTGGACAATGCATCATGGCTTAAAAAAAAAGCAACTCCTAGCTCTAACCCAGCTGGTAACGATGGGTAGGTCACCCATGGGTAACGCGCTCAGACTTGAACCTCAATCCTCTGTGCCGCAGCCAGCCCGCTCCATTTTCTCTAACAACAGGGGGTTAGCAAAGCAGCTTGTAAATCAAAAACTAATCACGAAATAGAGCCAGCTTTTAGAAGGACATTAAATGGCAGGATTCTTCCACAGGACTGAGCTCCGCGTGCCCTTTCACCTCGTGATCCTGTAATACCGCCGGCTAAGTACTAGCACTTACAGAAGAATTCTGGTCACTGCCCTAAGCGGTGCAGGCAGCAACTCCCAAGTTATTATTCTCACAACTAAAACTTCAAATGGTATTGAAGCACTTCTACAGAGAACATTCTCAATCTTCTCTCCTTTTAACACTCCCATGCTCCTATCAGGAAACAAATATTTCATACTGGATCCAATTAAGATTCAATCAATTTTAACTGGATGTGTTCTGAGTAGGCATAAATATTTCTCATAAAGGAAGTTAGCAAATTTGATTGATATAGATTAATACAGAGAAAGTGAATTATATTGTGAACAGCTGGAAATTAACTTTGTCCTTGCAAGCATGAGATAATACCAAAGGTCTCCTGGCCTTCAAGTACATACAAATCAAAGAGGAAGAGGAGTTTTCCAAACAGGGCAAAAAGATCCACTTACCCCCGCAGGAATTTAAACGCTGGTGTGCTAACAGCGTGCTGCATTTCCGTACTAACGACCTATCAACTTTGGGTTTCAAACTACAGCTCTTCATTTAAGCTGGAAAATGTCCTATTCTGTACTCATGCCTTTGTTTCACATTTCAGTCTGAGTCCTCCTTCGGCTTTGTTTCCCCCATTATTATTTTAATTTAACATCAAGTTTGCTACATACATTTTTCTTTATCAGTATCGGTACCTCCCACACACTGGTTACAAAGTTCTCCTCCTTTCTGTTCTGGCTATTCACAATTGTCATGTTGCACATCCCTACACCAAGTGTGCTTGTCCCTTCCCTGATGACTAAGGAGTTCCCCTTTAAACACCCACAGAAGACACACCCTCAAACCTCCTCTCCTTCAGCACAGCATGGCATACTACCCAGTGGGAGGATGAGTACGTCATCCGCTCAAGGCAGTAGTAACAACCTAGTGAGGCTTTGAGAAAGGCACAAGACTTGATAAAGGGATGAATCGACATCTACGCTGTAAATGCTTGGAAAGGAGCACTGCCCCACGCTGCTACCTGAGTCAGGGCGGCTCCAACAGAGATGTGCTCCAGCAGTCACCAGGGTCACTTTGCTGTTTCCCAACAGGTTTTAGCACAGCTGGAAATCTACCTACAGTAGAAATAAACCCTATAGAAAACTTCTAAAGATGCTGATTAACGTCAGGACCACAAAGACATGAAAGCACTAGAAGATAAGGCATTTGGAAGACTGCTCTCCTTGGCGAGATGAAAATCTACCACCACCTTCAAAAGACACCTACATCTCTGTCACGCTGGCTGATGCAGTACCAATGAGGAATGTGGCTTTCAAAGTAACATGAACAGGGAGAAGAGTCTTCTGCGGGGTGTATAGTCAGCACACACAGATACACACGTATTGGGGTGGGGAACTCCAGCTTAATACAGATATGCCAGGCTCCAAGCAAGTCATTTCCACTCAGACATCAGACCTTGGGATTGCAATCAGATTCTACGAAAGCAGCAGTCCAGCATTTAACAGGGGTCAAACAAAACAGTAGAAGCCGCTGAGAAACAGGAAAAAAAACCAACCCTCAAACATTTTGCAATTATATATTCCTCAGTGGCCCTTCATCTGTGACACAGCCTTAACTACCCCTCCCACTGAGTTACACCTGCAGTTTAAAGCAAGAGGAGACACATCTCACTTTGATTTATTCAAGCAGCAACGATCAGGATATCTGCACCGGAGCAGGCTGCCCTGGGTGCTTCTGCAGTTAGTGGAGACCTCATTCGTATGGACAGTGGTGTCCCTGGCACACTACATCCATTTATTTACCTGTCCCATACCTTCGGCATGTCATCTTCTCTCCGTACTTCAGGAATCTGAAGATTTTTAATACACATTGCTATTGATTTTTTCCCACACTTCTAACAGTCTCCATTAGTCATTTCTAATTCAGCTGTATCTTTCACTGACGAGGGCTGACCAGAAAGAGGACAGGGCTGTCACACTTGGTTAGCTGCCTTTGTTTTCTTTGGCTGTGCATCCCTTTTGGTGTCAGATTTGTGTTTTTACCGTGCTTGAGAGGACAGCGCTACTCTTTAAACCATTTGTCAAGCTGCTGCTAAGGTTTTCCTAACCTTAGTCATGATCCTAGTCACAAAAAGGTGTTATAAGGACAAATTTAAGATACTTAAAAAGAGAGAGAGGTATGAGATAATTTACATTGACTGCCACAAAATTCAAATACCAAACATCTCTATATAACCATAACCTTAAAATTTACTTCACCTTAATCTTTAAATAGAAATGTAGTAACATGGGGAAGTCCCTGCTCTGGCAGAAGCCACTGATCACACATCTCAGCTGTTGCCTGGAAAGGGACCGATTGGAAATTTGAAGAAACTTGTCCCTTTTTGGCAACATGTGGGCCTCAACGTACCACCATGCTTTTACTGGTGAGGTAAAACATTTGATCTAAGTTAACTTTGACTTGTGAACTTGTGCCAACACACAACATCAGCAAGCTTCTAACAACTCCTGGTAGCACAGCAAGCACAGTCTTCCCTTGGGTTCCTGTAATCAGCAGCAGAATAACAGACACCTCTCATCAAAACAGTGAGACGTACCTTCCACTTAACTGTAAGAGGTTACACAGGCACATAACCCTTTAGTTCAATACCCTCAAGGCAGCAATCAGCTAAAAAACCAACACCAACTTGATCAGTTGCAAGCACACAAATGAGACTCAATGCATGCTACAGAAATATATTATAATCATGCCTATTAACATGGGCTTATGGAAAACACTAATAACTAACTTTGTATTGTTTTTCACTAAATTATGAGCTTGGACAACAAAATGTTATGAAACTATGAAAATAAACCGGATTAAAGTTAAATGGATCACGAGCTAGTTAGCTGAGAAGCCTCAAAACACAACCAGGAGGAAACTGCTGCATTAGCCACGTGTAAACACACAGCTCCAGGTCTGGAAACAGTCTGGAAATGTCGAGTGTCCTGACCAGGAAGGGTCTGGCCACCACCAGGATGCTGCAGAGCCCCTTAGGTACCTCTTTCCTTTTGAGATGAAAACAGTTGCAGACTTTGAGCATACTCAGGGCAAATATCACACAGGCTCACGCCATGCCCACCTTCCTCCAGCATCTGCCTGTAATCACTGCTGGAGACAGGACGTTGGCCATAAGGGCTGATGCAGTCTGAGTCCTTCAAAAGGAGTCAAAGAGAAGATCAATGACCAAATCAGTGAACCTTTGATATCGTAAGAAATGCTTTAAAACTCCCTCTTTTGATTTCATCAGCCAGAGACTGAGGAATGACCTGATCAGACTCACGCTGCCTGGAGGCACCAGGCCAGACACTGCTTTCACTGTGGAGAACAATAGCCCAGCAAGACTGGATTCTCACCACAGGAGCAAGGAAGGTGTATTTTCTTTTAGAAGTAGAATATTTAACTTTTCAAGCAGTTGATCAGCAATGGGAATGCATTGTTCACTAACAGAAACGTTGCTAGATGATGATTGGAAAAATAAAACCTGTGCTGTGTGAGGGTATTCACACACCCTGAGAGACAAGAAGGTTACAGAAACCTCAGAATCTATTCAGCCACCTACAGATTTTCCAGTTCTCAGTCTCATCCTTGCACTCGTCTAACAGCAAGGTTTGTATTTTGACTTGAGCTGGAAGAGCCTTCTCCTTAGCTAATACCCTGATGTCTTTAGTGGGATGAAGCAGGAAAAGAGTGAAAGGTTTAGCTCGACTCAGCTTTTTCTTTCTTCTACTTTCCTCTGGGTTTAACCTCACAGACAGCAGTCACGTACAAAGAATTGGACTGACATCTAGAGCTTATAAAATAACTAGAGCTATTCCACAGTTGTCACATTGCTCATCCTGCTTAAATGCTTATTGCAGCTAATAGAAATGGTACAGAAAGTTTCAAGGCCATGCCCAGCTGCAGAACGAAAAGGACAGCACAAATCAGTACTGAAGCCCTCACTTCTAGCTTTTCTTGGATAAATGGATAATTATTCTGTAAATACACAAAAAAAACCCCCATAGCCCTTGGTTCTATGAACCTAAGTCATAAATTACATTTGATTGTTATACCATGCAGTTAAAATTAGCTTTTCCTCATAATCATGTAACTTAGCAAGTTTGTATTCAGCCTCTCTCTTCTGCGACTCATCATGAACTTCATTCAATTTTTCCGTGTGTGCTGCCAATTTCTGCTTCAGGTTGCTTGATCCTTCAGTCTTGAATCCCTGCTCCTGTAGTGTCTTTTGCAGATCTTCAATCTGCTGCTGTAACTCCCCAATACACTCTTTATTTAGCCTTTTCTCAGTTTCTAGTTCATTCGCTATCCGATGCTTTTGCTCCAGCTGTGCCTGGAGCTCTGTAATACGTTCATTTTCTGATCCTTCCTGTTGCAATAGAAGCACCTTATTTTCATGCTGCAGCCCAATAAACATTTCTCTATATTCCACGGGCAGAATTTCAGCAGCCAGATTCTCATGGCTCTTAACACGAGACGCACCTGTTTGACTCAGGTGATCCTGCTGCATCTGTGAACACCAGAGCTCTTCATTTGGCTCTTTTAATGCATCACACTCTACTATCAGTCTCTCTTTTTCTTTGATTAAAGCTTCATGTTTTTCTTCAAGTCGCTTCATTTTGATCTTTTTCAGACTGTTTCACTCTGCTGACCTATAACTGGCACACAAACATTACCTTTTCATTTGAGATATTTACATCTGACACCTATCAGGCATGTTTGCAGATATACAACTATCCAAGCTGAAAAATAACATAGATCTTGCCACAGATTATAAAGAAATAAAACAAAAACAAGGCAGCACATTTTTTAAATTAAGGTGGTTATTTTTTTCAACTATAAAAGACTGTATTTCAATAGTAAAAAAAAAAACACGCTAATTTTTAATGTACTACCAGGTGGGCAGCAGTGCCCCTGAAAAAAAGCAACTACCACTTCCCATCTGTCTACTGAATAAAAGATTAATGAAAGGAAATCTCTTATTCAATTTAAAAATAATGAGGCATCAGTATGTAGCTGCTTCAGCTCTATCAAACTGAATTAACAGTTCATGGTTACAAAGATACTTTTTTCCTCAGTCTCCTCCAATGTTTGTCTTTTTCTTTGATACTAAAAATCAAACAACCTACGACCTCATAACCACCCAATCCCTCCTCTGTTTACAAACAGCTAAAATTTACCATAACGGATCAGCTGATGAGATAATTCTAATTGTACCTAATGTTAAAACTACTCAAAACCCCCACGTGATACCGAGAAACCGTTGCCTAAAGGTCCTGGATTTCAAGGAAGCGCAGCAGTTGTACTGAACAAGCTGTAAAACCCACAGAAGGGATCTTTAATCTTATTATCTCACACAGAAAAGAGCTACAGTTCACGTAGTTCCAACGAGTCCTGTAAAACACAAGCAGGCAAACCCCACGCAATGCTATTAACAAACTGGTTTTATCATCTCTTTCCTCTCTAGCCCTCCATAAAGGCCCAATAAAGCATATATATTTTGAATTAACTATGCAAAACATGTCCTGCTAACACACCTCCCATGCTGGCATTTACTGGTGCTCAGGAACTGTTTGTAATCTTCTATTCTAACCACTATCAATTATCATAAAAAGGTTGAAGTCTTCACCTACTGTTTGATAAATAATGCATGAGAGACCTTTCAACAACAGGCAAGAAAATATGATTTCCAGATCTTTAACACTTAATGTGTAACAAGCAGCAGTCTGTAGGGACCTGAACAAAGCGTGTTCTCCAGTGGCAGAGTCTGGTCAAAGAAAGGTGCTCTTTAAGGGCCTTTGGCAGAGCTTGCCATTATCCTACAGGCAGCTGAACACCTATCACTTACCATGAGATGCTGTTAACAAAAAACCTGAAATAGCAGAAAGTAGTTAGAGCTGGTATGATGGGATATTCCAATGGGGGGGAAAAATGATCAACATCTCAACACACAGTAGCTGTTGGAGCGAGTCCAGAGGAGGCCACGAAGATGCTCAGAGGGCTGGAGCCCCTCTGCTATGGAGACAGGCTGAGAGAGCTGGGGCTGTTCAGCCTGGAGAAGAGAAGGCGCCAGGGAGACCTTCTAGCACCTTCCAGTACCTGAAGGGGCTACAGGAAAGCGGGAGAGGGACTTTTTACAAGGGCATGGAGTGACAGGATGAGGGGGAACAGTTTTAAACTGAAAGAGGGGAGATTTAGATGAGATGTGAGGAAGAAATTCTTTGCTGTGAGGGTGGCGAGACCCTGGCCCAGGTTGCCCAGAGAAGCTGTGGCTGCCCCCTCCCTGGCAGTGTTCAAGGCCAGGTTGGATGGGGCTTGGAGCAGCCTGGTCTAGTGGAAGGTGTCCCTGCCCGTGGCAGGGGGGTTGGAACTAGATGATCTTTAAGGTCCCTTCCAACCCAAACCAGTCTGTGACTCTATGATTCAGTAAACTGAAAGCTCTGTAAGGACGGTTACTGGGTGCACTGTTTAAACATGCATTCCTCCTATGGAAATACATTTTGCAGTCCCCTGTTATCGGGCCTTTTTTTTAATTTAAAAAATAACTGTAGCAGTATTCCTCAGGCCCACCTTCAAGCCACACTACAGAAGAAGAGGAGCACATCCTTCTCTCTCAGCTCCTCTCAGCCACAGATGCTTAAAAGCAGGGGCATTCTTTGGGAGAGGCAGGGGTGTCAAACACACGTGTTGACAACACATCTTAAAGATAATTAATCTCAGGGTTGAAAAACTACTTAAGTGCCTGGAAGGGCATCTCAGAGCCCCTGTTGACTGAGGGACTACACTTCCAAAAGCAACGTTGCTTCATGATACTTCAGCAAGATCATTAATGCTTAATAAAAGCATGAAGTGAACTCCATAGGGTAGCTTTGCAAATTGAACACGTTAATACATTACGAGCTGATGATATTGCTTGAGCTGTACTTGAAAGGGTTTTAATAAGCCGGGGTAGTCGTCCCTAAGCACCTCGTGCCAAACGTAGCAGTATGAGGAATCCTCCCAAAACACACAGCCTGTGGCTACCAAGCAAAAAACGCACCCAAGATGTGACAGCTTTTGCTGCACAGGCAGCTTTACAGAAAAACGCAGATGTCTTTGCATTCATAGTCCAGCACAAATCCAATGTAACGTTAGTTAAATGTTGTGGGAAAGACAGAAGATTTTCTTCTTCAAGGGCCTTCTCAAGGGCCTTGCTTTTACAAGACAAGTGGGAAAAATTAATTGCAAAGTGCAGTCCTCATGGACAAAGGCAAGGACAAGAGGCTAATGGCTTCAAGGACTCTTCGCTTTAGATATATGAGCACTAACATCCTATTGAGGGTGGAAGGTCCTACTGAGAAACAGTCTTCAAATTGTGAAAGCAGTCTTAATATATGTTCTAAATAGGAAAAGGAAAAAAAACACAAACAGAAGATTCCTTTATTAAAGTATGCAAAGCCAAACCTGCTGACAGATGGACTTGTACTTATCTGATTTAGGAAACAAAACAAAACCACAAAACTATTTTTCTTTCCCACAGAAAAGAAGTGCAGGTGGGAGCACATGAGCACGTAGAACATCCCATCACAAACATCAACCATTTGGTCACTATTTTTTTTTCTTCCTTCAGTGGGCAACTTCTTACTATCAGATAAGATACAGTTAACAAATAAACTCATTCAATTCTAACCCGGAAAGATGACTATTTCAAATTTCACCTCAAGCAACTCGCTAAAAGATCTGGAAACAGAGTCAGGGTTCTTGTTCCCAACACGCAGCTGCAGGAGGTCTGGCCCCTGTCCTTCCCAGCTTACCCAGCAAAGCCCAGTCCTGTTTTCCTTGGCCGACCTCCTCAGCCAAACCCAGAGATGGAGAACATGCATACATCAGTGCATACCTCACACTGAACAGTCCAAGCTATTCAAAAGCTACCAAAGGCATTGCCATGCAATACAGTGGGGAAATACATAAGCAGCATAACTGACTGTCTTTAGAAAAAACAGACTGGATACAGTGATTAGATGCTTCTGGAGATAAGCAAGCTTCAGCTTTCAAACCTCAGAGCACAGCAAACTATTTGGAGTTAAGTAAAGCTACGTTGTGAAAACCTGAAACAGGCTCCACGGTGACACCACTCACATCCCAGCCATGGGCAACGGTCTGAACCAAGTCAGAAACCTACGTGACGTCATTCGCCCAGGTAAGGAGGATAAATCCCACCGAGGTAAGGCTGCCTCTTCTTCTGTAGCACAACGTGACACCACGTGGACAAGCAGACCCAACTCACGATCGCCACAGTAAGCTGAACAGTAAGCTCCAGGGAAGAGTTCCCTGTGCTGCAAGTTCACCTGCCTCACAGAAACACTTGAGTTGGGGCAAAACAAAATCGCTCCTGTAGACTCCAGAGATTGCACAGGAATCAGAGGAGACTTCTTTCATCGTCATTAACAAGAAGGAACCTGCTCACTAAAGGAGTTTGTACCCACTCAAGATAAAGGGCTGATCTCTTCTGCAAAGCAACCTTGAAGACAGCAGCAAGGCAGTCCGGGTTGTAGAGGCCTGATGGGGAGGATCGAGGCTTACCTAAAAGCTGTGGCAGTCAGATGATTTCCAGCCACCAGGGTTGGAATTAGAATTATATATTAAAAGATCAAAAAAGGATACGTTCTGACACTTACGAGTATATCTTATCAATAAAGCTGTTTGATATCCTACGTTGCAAAGTAGCAGGAGAGTGAACTGGCATCTGCCACATTCCCCCACGTGTAGGTGATGCAAACTAGATGCTCTTTCAACCAATAAATTCAGGTTTCTTACAGAAAACACCAGATGAAATTGGGTCTCACACTAAGCAGCAGAACAGACCAGATGTGTGGGGTTTTACTGCCATGGATGGCACCACTAAAAACGACTGGCCCCAAACCAGATCTCTGACAAATCGCTGTCCGATCCTCCGCCCTTAAACAGTGGTGGCTCTTGATTCTGCAACAATTTTCTTGCTCGTCCACCATTGTGCACATAACCTGACTTTTTAACCATAATTTCTGTTCTAGAAAGTCATAAACGGTTGTCACATCTGGTACAGAGCGGTAATATTTGTTTTACCTAGACTGTATTTACTGGCATGCTTGCACTTTTTCTCACGTACTACTGAAATCAAGTCCTGAATAATTTCTGTTCCTTAAAACAGTACGTTATATTTGTTATTGCTCAGTCAATACATATGCCAATATATTTTCCAATCATATATTACTGCCAAGCTTGAAAGATTTATTAAAATCCTCATCGTCTCAGCCGTGACTTCACGCATCAGCTCTCTCACTCCTGTGGGACACAAATTGCTTTCCTTCCTGCTCCTCCTGCTCCGAGGACAGCCAGCTCACTGATTTTCATCCAGCCTGACTGCAGTCACCTCCATCGCTTCGTACCTGTCAGCAGCCGGCCTGCCCTTGCCCTCAATTTCAGCACAGTCCTCCTTAACGACAACCCAATGTGCGTATTAAGGTTTGAGGCGACATCTAAGCTCATCTTTAACCTTTACTCTCTCCCTAAAGCACCACTATCCCACTTCACTTATACTTTTTCTTCTCTTTGCTGAAACATCTTTTTCTTTTTAATATATATTTTGATGTCCGAGTCAACTACATTTTGACAGCTCTCACTTTCTGATGTCTCCATCAAAGCCTTCTTTTTTGATTGACCCCTTTCTCCATCTCCCATCTACATACCAAGTGTTTTTCAAGAACCTCATTTACCTAGCTGGCTAATTTTTAGCATCATAAGTTGAAAAAATAAAGTATTATTTCCTAAAATAGCATTATTTACACCGGAAAAAAAATATTAAACCCCAGAGAGATTAAATACTGACCTATGAATATAAATTCAGTTGAAGAGCTATACTGACATCCATAATCCCGAACCCTTTCAAATACCAGCGCTCCTCCACTGTGATCCCAGACACCGAACTCTGCTTTCTCCCCTCCCTATTGATATTGTAGTTTACCATCCAGTTCAAATAAGACAAAACCTCCTGAATTCATAATGATTTTTGCCTGGAGGCTGCAGATCCCAGATACCTACAGCACACATCATTCTGAATCTCGTGGGAATGTCCTGTATTAATATAGCAACAACTAAATATTTAGAAAAATATGCATATAGAGGGCTCAGGTTCTTGACTAATTCTCCAAAGCTTTTCTGAGCAGCATCAAATGAATAAATAAGAACTTGAATAAAACCTTATAGAAAAAGCTTTTGAGTTAGGGCTAAAAGTGCCATCTCACCTCTGTTAACCACCACTTGCAACTGCAAGCCTTGCAGTCAATCGGAATTGCCTTTAATAATGAGCCACACTCCACTATGCTTTAAATGAGAAAACAGCATTCATGTTCAAAGTGATTTAAGAATAACCGCACTCGGTAATTTATTGGATTACCTGGAAAACTCATTGTCCAACACGGTGGCTGTTACTGAAATTCCCTGACATTTCTAAGAGACTGCTCAGAGGGAGCTGGGTCTCTTTAGCTTGGAGAAGAGGAGACTGAGGGGTGACCTCATTAATGTTTATAAGTATGTAAAGGGCAAGTGTCATGAGGATGGAGCCAGGCTCTTCTCAGTGACATCCCTTGACAGGACAAGGGGCAACGGGTGCAAGCTGGAACACAGGAGGTTCCACATAAATATGAGGAAAAACTTCTTTACGGTGAGGGTGACCGAACACTGGCACAGGCTGCCCAGAGAGGGTGTGGAGTCTCCTTCTCTGGAGACATTCAAAACCCGCCTGGACGCGTTCCTGTGTGATATGGTCTAGGCAATCCTGCCCTGGCAGGGGGATTGGACTAGATGATCTTTCGAGGTCCCTTCCAATCCCTGACATTCTGTGATTCTGTGATCATCATACACACACAAATATTTTGGCTCCATAAATCAAGACATTTCTCAGAAAACCTACAGAGCTGGTGAACAGCCTCGGCTTGTACCAGTTAGAGACTCATTACCAGCATTTTTCATAGCCTGAAGGCAACACATCCATAAAGAAAAAAATTTTAAGTAGGAAAAGTTGTGGAATGCAAAGAGAAACCAGAACCCTAGTACCTGTCCACATTTTTTCTTACCTGTATTTTAAAATTAATAAACTATATTTACTTTTTGTAGAAATCTGCATGCATATTTAGTACAGAACAGCAATCCTGAGCTTCAAAAGAATTGCCACCTGCATGACACTCACCTGTACCCAGCCCACCAAAGGATGGGTGTTTCATAGACACACGACTTCAGTTGCACTTCTCTAATTGCTCCTGTTTTAACACCCACAAGTAGCACCTCTGAAGCAGAGCGCAAAATTATAAAGAAGAGCACAGCGATATAAGAAAGGCAAATTTCACCTTTGAATTTCTTCTTTGAAATTTTTATCACTACAAAGCAATAGAATTATACCACAGAATAATTAGAGGGGAAAAAAAAGAAAAAAACAACCCAGAGAACTACATCAAGAGAATGCAGAAAGGGAATCAAAGCAAGGGCTGAATAACTCTCTCTGGTAAACTGAATAAAGAAGAGATGGAGGCAAAGCCAGAACTGAATTCCCCAGGGCTCTTGGGTCTGTGGGGTAAAGCAGAGTTAATTCTGGAAACAGAAACTGATAAAAAGTGACCTTTGACAGACAGATATAGGGAGCAACCTACAAGCTCCAGAACTTAACAAGAAATGAGGGCATTCAACAGCTAATTGCAGAGAGAAAGCATAATTCACAAAAGGATCCCCAAAGGGATCTAATAAGATTTTTGCTTTTAAAAGGAAGAGACACAAGAGTGAGCAAACAGGTGAAAACGCAACAAGGAGGGAGGAACCGAAGTGATGAGGATTCTCTACCAGAACTAAACAGAGAGGGAGGGACCAGCACGGGACCTACATCTCAGGGGGACGTGTTTGCCAGCACGGTGTGGAACTATGGGGAGCCTTGAATGCGTAAAGCAGAGGGTGGGGAGCTGCATGGGAAGGGTAAGAGCACCAGTAAGAAAAAAAAAAAAGGAAAAAAGAACAATAAAAACCTATCAAAACACCCAGACATGCTTGAAAAGTTAGGTGGTTCTCTCAGCTGCTGGTTTCCTCAGGGATGCCCTTTTCAAAAACGACTAATTCCTTGTGCGGAAGATAGTTTATCACAGAATTGCTCTTTTAAACTTCACCTTGTTGTGACAGTGACAAAATAATAGGCCCAATACAAATGCTCAGTAGTGCATTTCAGCAGCAATATTTTGCCAGATTTTTTCATTGCTCTCATAAAACACCCTGAAAAATAAACCTTAACGCCTGGCAGCAGTCACGTATAATTATTCTTCTGAAAAGGAGTAATATACATTTGGGCTGATTTAGAACTTGGCATAAAATAATTACGCAAAGAAAAAAAAATTATGCCCTACCAGCGTCAGACTCTGTAAAAGTTTGGCACCATTTTTATTCTGAACGCAGTCGGTACTGCAGCCACGGCGGTACCACAAAGAGCAGGAAAACACCTGGTTTACACGCAAAAGAGCTCTGTATCGAGGGGCAGTGAATCAATAACTTAAAATAACGCAGGTCCATGATGAAAAACAGCATAAAGGCATTTCAGAGTTAGCAGCTGCCAGCAGCCTTACTCCCTCAGCACATAATTCATCAAAAACTCTTGCCCCTTCAGACCATATGGTTGACCACTGCTCCTCAAAACAGCTCCAGAAGAAAGGACGGGCTCATCAGAGGAAGAAAATTACCACTAGGAATGTGTTAATGGTGTAAATTAGAGGCGGATATCCAGAAGGCTGAGACTTGATGATTTATTTCAACTGGGCTGTACTTTCCTAAACACTTTTGTCAGTGGGATAAAATGTAGAATATACCACAGTAATGATGAAAAATGGTAAGTGAACAAAGGAGAAAAACATATCCGAGCTGTGGAGGATAACATTTGGCTTGATTAACATGACTTTGAAAATCTAAAAGGATACAAGGAGTTTTCACATGAGACTATGCAACAAAATAAAGCAACAAATGTAATTTATGTTAGAGCCAAGCGAAGCTTTGAAATCCATCATTTCTTGAATTATTTTACCGTTACAAGCACTCGGCTGTTCAAAACAAGCAATAACTTAAGTGTTATTCTTATCAGCGCTTCAAAGTTGGAATGAAGCTAAAATTACTGATGTTTTCAGAGCAACCTGCTTAAAAATACAGGGAATATGAGGGAGAAAAATATACCCTGAGTTGCTGTACAGTTATCTGGCTTTTCAAGATCAAAGCAAAATAAATGTAATTAAAGGAAGCTGGGGCACGACCATTGACAAGGCTTTTTTTTTTCCTCCTTCCCCCAGCCCACTTTTAGTTTTTTTAAGGTATTAATGCTTATGACAACATTGAGAACAGCTCATTACTCACCCGGTCCAGTTTCGTGCTACCAGTAGCCCCTTCAGGCACATGGTGAAGAATGAATGATGCAAAGCCATACCTTCTCATTCAGGTGTGAAAAAATATTGGGGTCGGATCATCAATTTAAATGAAAATTTCATTGAGGTTTCCTCAGAAGCAGGCAAATTCCCAAAAGCATGCCTCGCTTATAGAAAGCCTCTCGGAAAATAATGGGAACTTTGTTGTGGGGTACAGACTTCCAAAGGTCCTCAGGCACCTCCTGAAGGAGACACAATGCCTCAATTTCCCCTTTACTGGATTTTCTATAGATTCTGTATATTCTGTTGTGCTAAAGGGTGAAGCAGGGAGGGTACCTCTACCTGGACACTGTCCTCTACAGCATGCCAAGCTGTTTGGATAGCAAGCAGAGAGGACTATGCCCACCTCGCTAAGAGCAACTGAACACGCTGAGCTTTCCACAGGGCAGGTGGCAAGAAGCAACCATGTAAACTGGGGCTCCTCAGGAGAAGCGAGAGGAGCAGGCCTGGAAGCACTCTAACATTAAGCCCTACAGACAATTAAAAGATTAGTTTTGTGCATTTTAATAAAACACTTCACTTTCCAACAAGGTAAGGTGGGGAATTCTTTTCACGCAGCAGAGAAAGAAAGAGGCCAGTGTGGGATCCCATCACACTGGCTTTCAGCAGCAGCTTCCTGGTCTGAACAGTGTTTCGCGTGCGGCAACGTTGCTTCCAAACCTACGCTGCAGATGGGATTTCCTGGTATCAGGCTCCGCAATAATAAAACATGCATAAAACCAGAGGAAAACTCACTGTACTCTTTGAAGGCGTATCGTAAGGACTCCTAAAAATAAGAGATAGTAAAATAGTTTAAAAGTCACTGAGTATCTTATCTGTCTTTACTACCACGGGAACAAGATCTAAAACCAACTGTTCAAATTAATATTTTAAGAAACTTATTATATGCAACCAAAATAGTATTTTCGTAGATTAAAGAGAATTTTTACTACAGCCCTGAAAGAACCAGATCATTTTCTCATTCAAATAAGTTACCTGGGGTAGGTGGGGAAGTGAGCTTAGCATAAAAATACATGTAAAAAATTATGAGCAGTGCTAATTAAACTATGATGGCTATTTAAAAAAAACAAAAAACAAACCCTCAGATACAAAAGCTGTATTCACAAAAAAATAAATAAACTTAAAAATTGGTAAACCAGACATTTTACTAAATTACTCTCTTTCCACACAAATACTGCTAGTCTAGCTGTAAATAGTACTCACAATTGGCTATCTAACAACCTTGAAGACTGAAGACCTGTACATACAAAAATGTTACAGCACCAACACGTGTTGTAAACTTCTTTACAGGCTGACAGGAACTTACTAAGACTTAATCCTAGAGCTCATTTCTTCTTATCAAGACCCTGAAAGGAAGATGACAACTTCAGCACAGTCATGGTCCAAGTGGGTGCAATACAGAATTACACCCCCCAACCAGTAGTCACTTCAATTCAAAGCATCACAGATTATTCACCATTCGTACAACGGTACGGCAACGTGTCCCACCACAGACTCGTGCTCTGTGTTTCTATGCCAGAAGTGTACTCATCTCCAGCCCCATCCTCCGCTGCTCCTGACTGGACTCCCCACATGGACCCAGAGCTGCTCCATCACCTCTCTGTGCCTACAACTGTGTCCTGGTCAGCGGGGACACTGCCCCACCAGCGTTGGGGTCACCCCGGCTCAGCCCCACCACACTGCTCACTGATACAAACACACACTTTTACTACACCTAACAAGCTACTTAATGGCATGTAGTAAACCAGGAGCATCACCAACAGCCATGACGTGAAACAGAACAGAGGACCCCATCGATGAGCAAACCCCTACCTTCAGAACAGACCTCACTCTCAAGGGTCTCCTCTAGCCATCATCTCTCTTCAGTACGTGCAATCAATGGCACGTCCCAAGCCACCAGCAGAATTTGAGCACGTGGATCATTCCAACTCCATCAAGTGAACCCTTCCATCAGAGTGAAAGTATTTCTTGCCAGTTCACCTTAGTTCACATGGATAGAAAAAAATCAACTTAGGCTTTACGTTACAGAATCAATGAGGCTGGAAGAGCCCTCTGGGATCATCGAGTCCAACCATTGCCCTGACACCACCCTGTCAACTAGACCAGGGCACTAAGTGCCATGTCCAGTCTTTTCTTAAACACCTCCAGAGGTGGTGACTCCACCACCTCCCTGGGCGGCCCCTTCCAATGGCTAATGACCCTTTTTGGATGGGATTAGTCATTAATATTGCAATTCAAAAGTATACAGAAATGAGTAACACTCTATTACCACACACAGGACTGAGTTGAACAAGAGGTGAATTTTGTGTGAGCTGAGTCGGTCCAGCTCAACAGAGCCTGAGTGGGTAAGAACAGATGGTTGTGGGACAGCTCAAGCAGGAATCAGCAGAGCCAGGGCTTTTAGGAACAAGAGCGCCTGCCCAATACAGAGCTCAAAGGAGCTCAATGAAGACGGGAACGGATTCTGAGCTGCAGGGTAGGAACCCTACCATTTGACACCAAATACACATAAAAGGCCGTTCCCCAAAAGGCACAAGAAGATCCATTCGCCCTGACATCAGTGGCAGACCTTTGCCAGCGGCATAAGAGGGGACCTGAGCTCTCAAGACTGTGAGATCCCCATGGTAGTCACTATACTCACACCGCCTAGGGCAGGGCCAGCTGGGACAGTCAGAACAGACCCAGGTTTGATCTTTCCTAGAAGATGGCTGGGGCAGGCTCACCCCTACCTATGAACCCAAGATTCCTGCTTTGGGCTCTGTCTCATGCTTTCGCGGAACTCGGCAGAAATATTTCTCCCACTGCCCCTTGCCACCAGATGCTTAAATCTATTCCTGGCTCTGCCACTCGTTTGTCTTGGCATCCACATAAATGCCACCAATTCCCACATCAGGGTAAGAGAGTTGCTCATAGGAACAGGCAGCAGAGAATATAAACAAGAAGTGCTGAGTTGGTGGTGGGTGGTGTAAGAGTAATAGATATCCATTACAATGACAGTGACGTGCTCCAGGGAAGAGATTCTCTTCCAGATGAGCAGCATGCCAAATGTACATCATGTTGCCACAAGAGGAAAGGTTCCACAAAAAGAGAACTTGGCAAGAATTAATTTTAAGCCATGCCAGTAAAAGGAGTATCACTTGGTGAAAATAAGGCAGATAAATCTAACTTGTTGGGCTGACCCATACATGCTACTCCTACTTCTAGAAGGATTTTTCTGTGAAAATCCTTCAGTATTCAAAACAATGCCATGCAAAGAAATTCTGCTTGTGTTTTCAACGCACCATGAGCAGAGATTTTAACCGAGTTTCTTTCAAAGTTCACCAGTGCCCCCTCTCTGCTTGCAAGGAACAGAAAAAAACAGCGCGCTCTGTTAACCTCCTGTGGGTACAACATAGAATCACAGACTGGTTTGGGTTGGAAGGGACCTTAAAGACCATCTAGTTCCAACCCCCCTGCCACGGGCAGGGACACCTTCCACTGGACCAGGTTGCTCCAAGCCCCATCCAACCTGGCCTTGAACACTGCCAGGGAGGGGGCAGCCACAGCTTCTCTGGGCAACCTGGGCCAGTGTCTCACCACCCTCACAGCAAAGAATTTCTTCCTCATATCTCATCTCAATCTCCCCTCTTTCAGTTTAAAACCGTTCCCCCTCGTCCTATCACTCCATGCCCTTGTAAAAAGTCCCTCTCCAGCTTTCCTGTAGCCCCTTCAGGTACTGGAAGGTGCTAGAAGGTCTCCCTGGAGCCTTTCCTTCTCCAGGCTGAACAGCCCCAACTCTCTCAGCCTGTCTCCAGAGCAGAGGGGCTCCAGCCCTCTGATCATCTCTGTGGCCTCCTCTGGACTCGCTCCAACAGCTCCGTGTCCTTCTTCTGTTGGTGCCCCCAGAGCTGGACGCAGCACTGCAAGGGGGTCTCACGAGAGCGGAGCAGAGGGGCAGAATCCCCTCCCTCGCCCTGCTGGCCACGCTGCTGGGGATGCAGCCCAGGACACCGTTGGCTTTCTGGGCTGCAAGCGCACGTTGCCGGCTCATGGTGAGCTTCTTGTCACCCGTCACCCCCAAGTCCTTCTCCTCAGGGCTGCTCTCAATCCATTCTCCATTCATTCCAAACATGTTAGTTAATAAACAGTAACTCCAAAAATAAAGCGCTACCAAAGCACTTAGAAAGCACGACATAACAGTTCTGGCAATTACTACCAGAAGATTGAGCTCAACAGTCTCCTCCCACTCCCCGGAGGAAAACTGATTTTAATCAGGCTTAAAACATATTAAATACTCCTACTCTTGCACTGCTTTACTGGAACTGCAAAGGAGAAGACAGTCAAAGAATACTGCTAGTAAAATGACATTCAATGTTTCAAAATTATATGAAATAAAGAAATTGTTGAAGAATGCAAAGGTAAACTGACAACCTGGGAATATGAATGGCTTGAGTATCATAATTTGAATAATTTATTCTGAATACTCAAACTGTCAAAGATGAGCTGTTCAGAAGATTTAAAATCACTCTGAGGAGAATTTCCACTAAAAAAAAGTAAAAAGTAAATCTCAAATACATTTTGAAAAGGCCTCGGCATTATAGAGCATAATCATTATTCACAAAAATTATACCTACCACAAAATGGAGTTATATTCCCAATTTTTGCCATTTTAAACATCAATACTAGGGAATATCTGTGGTCTTGCCTGACCTGGTAATTACTCCTACAGTAATTCAATATTTAGTGAACAAAACTCAATAGCTTGCAGTGCTAAGCCACCCTCCATCATCTTTGAAAGGTCACGGAGAACAGGAGAGGTGCCTGAGGACTAGAGGAAAGCCAATGTCACTCCAGTCTTCAAAAAGGGCAAGAAGGAGGACCCATGCAACTACAGGCCAGTCAGCCTCACCTCCATCCCTGGAGAGGTGCTGGAACAGCTCATTCTGGATGCCATCTTTAAGCATGTGGAGGAAAAGAAGGTTATCAGGAGTAGTCAGCATGGATTCACCAAGGGGAAATGCTTGACTAATCTGATGGCCTTCTATGAGGACATGGCCAGCTGGGTAGGTGAGGGGAGAGCAGTGGATGTTGTCTACCTTGCCTTCAGCAAGGCTTTTGACACTGTCTCCCATAACACCCTCAGAGGAAAGCTCAGGCAGTGGGGGTTGGATGAGTGCACAGTGAGGTGGATCGAGAACCGGCTGAATGGCAGAGCTCAGAGGGTTGTGGTCAGCGGTGCAGAGTCTAGTTGGAGGCCTGTGGCTACTGGTGTTCCCCAGGGGTCAGCACTGGGTCCAGTCCTGTTTAACTTATTCATCAATGACCTGGACGAAGGGACTGAGTGTACACTGAGCAAGTTTGCTGGTGACACCAAACTGGGAGGGGTGGCCGATACCCCAGCAGGCCGTGCTGCCATTCAGCGAGACCTGGACAGGCTGGAGAGGAACCTCATGAAGTTCAACAAAGGCAAGTGCTGGGTCCTGCATTTAGGGAGTAATAATCCCATGCACCAGTACAGGCTGGGGGTTGACCTCCTGGAAAGCAGCTCTGCAGAGAAGGACCTGGGTGTTCTGGTGGACACCAAGTTCCCCATGAGCCAATTATGTGCCTTCGGGGCCAGGAAGGCCAATGGTGCCCTGGGGTGCATTAGGAAGAAGAGTGTGGCCAGCAGGTCGAAGGAGGTTCTCCTCTCCCTCTACACTGCCCTAGTGAGGCCACACCTGGAGTAACTGTGTACAGTTCTGGGCCCCCCAGTTCAAGAAAGACAAGGAACTGCTGGAGAGAGTCCAGTGGAGGGGTATGGAGGTGGTCAGAGGACTGGAGCATCTCTCTTATCAGGAGAGGCTGAGGGAGCTGGGGCTGTTCAGCTTGGAGAAGAGAAGACTGAGAGGGGATCTTATCAACACTTACAAATACCTTAGGGGCAGGTGTCAAGAGGAGGGGACCAGACTCTTCTCAGTGATGCCCAGTGACAGGACAAGGGGCAACGGGCACAAACTGAAACATGGGAAGTTCCATCTGAATATGAGGAAAAACTCCTTTACTGTGAGGGTACCAGAGCCCTGGCACAGGCTGCCCAGGGAGGGTGGGGAGTCTCCTTCTCTGGAGATATTCAAAACTGCCTGGACACGACCCTGTGCAACGTGCTCTGGGTGACCCTGCTTTGGCAGGGGGTTGGAGTGGATGATCTCCAGAGGTCCCTTCCAACCCCAACCATTCTGTGATCCTGTGAGACAGTGGTAAGTTGGGCAGCACACAGTGATTTCTGCAGGTACAACTTGAGCCAAGATACAACACCTGAACGTGTGCACAGACAACGCAATGGAAAACAAAATAGATTTGACGACTCCATACAAGTCCTAAGAACCTACAGAGGTAGATGAGACAGTTAATGATGAAAATAAGGGGAAGAACCTCTCATCCCTGAAGGTAATCTAAGGACATGTATTCCACCTCCCCCCGAGAGCACCAATTGGTATTAGCTATTACTGGTTAACCAATTGGTTAGCTATTTTTCTAGACAGCTGACAGCACAAAACCATTTTAAATAATTCCAACTCTAACACTTACTAACTGTATTTTCTATCCTTAAGAATAAATTAATCCATTTCTAAAAGGCCTACTTCTTTTCTCCCCTACTTCCACCCCAAATTATCTCCTGCTTTTTGGCACTTTTTTTCTTGAAAGACATAATTAAAAAAAACTACTGAAAGAGGAAAATTGTAGAGATCTTCAACAAAAGCTCTGCTTAAATACTGGCCATTGCTGATGTCTGTGCTCAGGAATACAAGTGGAATAATAAGCTCATCCGTTTTATAGCTTCTTCAGCCTGTACACATTTGTCCTCCATGAAAAATACGCGAGCGTGAATTTAGATCTGTGGTATAAAAATAGCATTAGACACAAACTGATCCATGACTTCTCAATGAAATCATTAACACTACAACCCTAAGAATGTGTTAAGTTCAGAATAGAAATGAACAAACAGGCTTGAATGAAACAAAAATGATTTCCATAAATTTATGCCTCTTTTACCATCTCATGAATTTATAAACTAAATCAAATTTTCAGCTAAGTAGTGACACTTTCTTGAACCAGTTGACTTTTTGATTTAAGCAACTTAAGACAGCGAGTCGAGCACCAACATGTACGAGCCAAGCTGCTAACAGGAAGAACAGGAGGAAAAACACAAATACAAGATACAAAAAAAAAAAAATTCCATGTTCCATCTTGTTGAAGACATTTATGAGCTGAGCACAAGAGAATTTTCTAACTTCTAAGTCTTACACTTACCCTTTATCTGCTCAACTCCAAGCCTTCCTAGCTGACAAGAACAGCAGCTACACTCTTCCAGGCAATTTATCCTTTCCTGAAATATAAATTTGTTATGCTCTGATAACACTCCTATTGTTGCATTTGGTAATGATTTTTGGGACAGGTGATTAAGACCAAATAAGCCTTAGTCTTAATTGGCTGTATCTCTGAATACACAAGAAGGGAATTTCTGTTTCTGGCAACCAAGTATGCAAGTCATGACAGAAAAAAGGAATAGTCTAAAAGTACATTATTAAGCTGGGGCATATTAGCCAATTTTCCTCCATTATGGAGCAATTTGAGGACAGTACTTGGACCAGAGCATTCAGAAAATCCTCGAGAGTGAGAAAAAGTTCTGCCAGGAGAATGAACCAAGTCAGCTACAACTGGGTCTCTCTGGATACTTCTGCACTTGCTGTGCGCTTCCCACCTCAACGCCAAGGAGCACAGCAGTAGTCAGTAAGTCCCTTTCTGATGCTATTGCTTGAACTTTCCTGGATTGTACACTGTTCCCAGGGGATTTCTACAGCCCAACCTAGCCCCTTTCTCCAAGTCTAACCAACACACTCCTAAATGGCACAGGAATGCCCTGAATAACCCAGACCTAGAGTGAGTACTTGCCAGGGCTGTGAACACCAAGCTGTGGGCTTTCTTTTCCAGTGGTCTCAGGATCTGACCGTATCTTCAGAACCTCATCTAGACTCAACCTTGAACAGTCCATGCAACAGCTGTTCATCTGGATGACTCAGAGAAGCCTCAATAGGGAAAAGCTGGGCTCCCAAATCAGTCTGGGTGTGGGAAGACGGGGTTGAACTATACAGCACTCTGCAACGTGGTAAATTCAGTCTTCAGCCCTTAGTAGCAGCCCTAGCACTGTGCAGCCACGTGGCATACACAAATCAATACAAATCCACTCCTCTTGCTAATACTTGTCCAAAACACTCTGAAAGGGTAACAATTTCTGAGAGAAGTTACTTAATCTGGCAGATATTAGATCTAACGTATCACCTTTCTTCCTATATCAAACCATAAAGCCAGAATAAACTCCATATTGCGTGCCCTAATTTGACAAAATATTATTAAGTGCCTGGGCCTGATCCAGGTCAGATTTGTCTTTGCTGGCTAATCTAATGTTGCACACACCCAGCATTAATGACCACAGAACAGCATCAGCGCACACAAATCCAGCAAAAGGCTACTCCTGCTCAATGCTACAACCATATTCACCACGTAGATTGCATCAGTAGCTAACAGATAGCACTAGACTGAGCTGCAGTCCTCCACCAACAAGGATCTAGACTTATTTAAGCACTCAGATGTACATGTGGGACCTAAGAAAGCAGTAATATCTGTACAATAAGAGCAATCAGTTTTACAGTTGAAGAGAAGTTGCTGGTTTAAAAGCAAAGTTGATTGAACTTACTCTTTCCCTTGTACAGCAAGATAATATTTCATTCAAAGATTTATTTATTGGCTGTAACACCTTAACTTACACTCTATTGTACATATAACCAACATACCACACCTCCATTGCTACAGAAACCAGATTCCAGTTTGGTGAAGATGTATTTGTAAAGGAATACTTTCCACAGCTGGTGAAAAACAGTCACAAATAATTTAGGAAGCTGGAAGATTGTCTAAAGATGTGAGAGGGGGGAAAAAAAAAAAAAAAATCTATGTGTGGACACATGGGCACATAGACAATTGCACAACTTAGACTGGAAATCGACTGAAGCAGTTTCTCCCTGTAAACATTTCACAGGAATAATAATAACATATAAGCTAATAATTTGATCTTTGCCCATTATAGAAATGTAGTTGTTAACTGCTACAAAAGAAATAGTGCACCCTGTGAAAGTTAAATGCAAAGAGCCTGCAAACTACTCCTAAGGGGAAACCAAGAAAAACCAATACAAATCTACAGCACATTATGGCTTGGTTTCTTTTGCCTTTCCACAACTACACAAACAGCCCAAGATTTGAGAGACCTTTTTTCTCAAAATCACTTGAAATAGTAAAACTAAGATTACTTTTCTTTCATAATGCTACACAAAGCTGATTTTTGAACAACAGGAAGTAACAGGTGAAAATATGTTGTTTTAAAACTAGAGAGGCTGATAAAGAGGAAACTATAACTTACAAGAATATTTAACTTTATAAATTCTAACACCTCCATGCAACATGCCAGCATCTCTACAGCTTAAAAGAAAATCAAGTCCTCCCTCCTGCAGCAAGAAACCCAGAGCTAAGGTTTAAAGCGTTGCCCTATTTTAGTCCTGTTAATCCCCACAGAACAGCTTTAAGTCTCGTTGAGGTGCCAAGTACACAAGGCTGTCTTCAGCTCATCTTATTTATAACCTTTTTTTCCCCCTCACTGAGTGTCAACTGACTTATCTCATCCCAGGTAAACAGAGAGCTACTGCAGACAGTGCAACCAAAGGAGCGAGCCTTATGCATGACATAAAGACTTAACAGGCCTACAGACACGTGAACCTGCATGCTCCACGTGGAAACCTTCTGCCTTTCATGCAAACAGCTATTTCACCAGGCTTAGACTGCTTCCTTCCACCGGCGACGTCTCTGGGACAGCGTGCTACACTGCCATGAGATGGGTGTCACCTCCCTTCCTTCCCACTGCTGCTTTTCCTAACAAAAAGGGGAAAGCAGAAGCTTGAGATGCACTGTTTTCCTTGTCAGTATATAAAACAAAGGTGAGCTTTTAATTAAGACTTACATGACTATGCAAAATTGTACTGAGCAGTGTTCTGACTTACCTTGGTTTGTGCATTAACCATACACATGTAAAGAGAGTTATGGGATCAACCAGCAAGTTGCAACTCCTTCACGTGTTTGACGTACCTCATCTCAGCCGGCTCTCCCTGATAAAGCTTTACAGGGCCAAACGCCAAGGCTATTTGCTGCAGATTTTAGTTCTGCTAATTAGAACTCAGCAACTCTTGGGAAACAGCACAACACTTCTCACAATTAAATCTGAGTATCTGTTGAAAAAACACACTGGGTTTCAATAACCCAAACACCTTGAGTGGACTTGAAGTAGACTTTTGAATGTTTAAAAAAAAACATTAAACAGGATTTTTAAAACAATTATACAGCCTTGGTGGCACGTTCAAAATTCAACTGCAAAACCAAAAAAATTCTCAGATAAAGGGATTTCAAAACAGCAATAATGTCAGAGACATTATTTCTGTAGGAAAGATAGACTTGAAGAAACTAAGATGCTGAAGAATGCTTCAAGTCGTTAATTCATCCTTCTGACAGAGAAGGGAAGAGTATGAAGAGACCACAGAGCCCCAACTCTTTGCAATGCTGTTCTCAATACACCTGTGTTCAACCACAGCAACTTTCCAAATAAGAAAATGGTATTTTACTAAATCCATTTTTCCCCTTAGCCAAAAGGTGTTAAGTCAGCCAGACTGGAATGAGCATATGATCCATGCAGGAGATGGATGAGATGGATCCATGCAGGACCCTTAATCTTTAAGGCTCATTAGCTCAATTCCAGCCCACACCGGTAGTCACTGAAAATTTTATTAAGCAATGGCTGTTCGGAAGCCATCACACACAGTCCATAGGAAATGTATTAGTACACTTAAGCCTGTCTCAGAAGAGCAGCTACAGATTTTGTGCCTCTAGAGACATTTTTCTTCAATCCCTGTCAACTGGCTCTGAAAAAAAAGTTAAAATGGTTTGGCATGGCACGGAAATTTGCAGTGACATTGTTAATGTGCCTTAGTAATCAGGTCCATTCTTCCAGCATTACATACAATTAAACTGAAAATAAATTCCTTCAATAGTACCAGGAAAAAAACCACAGCCTGGGTTCCTGCATATTTGTGTCCTGTTTCACATTTAATCCCCTCCTGCAGGGAGTCATTGATGGGGATTTGCAGTGATCACACATCCTCTGTCTCCCCAGGAAGTCAGGCTGACAAAAGATTGCTGCCAAGATAGCAGGAAGATGAAAAGATATCAAAATAATACCAAACCCTCCTACAGCCATGAAAGCTCATTCCTGCACTTCCTTGTGTTTGCATAAATACCAAACATCCCCAATGAGGATTACAGAGATTTATGTACGGAGAGGAGAGAGAGATCACGTAATTTGTGGAGACGGTTCCATTATTCATTAGCACTTTGTACCATTGTAAGGGCAGGGGGGAGAAACAAAACCAACAAAAATAAAATCAAAAGCAGAACATTTACTTGATTTACCGAGGACAGGCAAGAACACAAACAAAATGTTCATAACTACAGAGTTTTTGTTATGAATGCATTACCAAGGCACCAGTTCTTACTCTTCACATGAGGGTAGATCTTGTAGAATCGCACTGATTTCTGTGTCAGCCCCTGGCCAGCACACTGGCTGTTAGCTAAGTATATAAGCTATACCCAAAACAAGCGTCTGTTAAAATTTGAATAGTACTTGCCCATATTCTACTAACTTTGTAGCTATCCTCAAACAAAACACATCAAGGCAAACACGAAGCAGCCGGTGACAGAGGCACAGCTATTCTGTCCGCGCATCCCCGTTGTACGTGAGGTCACCCACCCTCCTGCCAAGAAGCCTGCAACGCTGCAGCCTGCTTGCTCCTCGCCCCAACCTGCATATTGTTCCAAATTCTATTTTAATCAGTCCTATCTAGTAGATCACAATTTCCCCTCTTTTACAAGTCATTTTCCAGCAGTCTAGTTTCCATTAAAAACCGTTTTTAAAGACTCAAAGCCTTTTAGCATTTCAGTATTTCATCTTAAGGGGAAAAGCACAGGCAGCTCTACATGAAGGCCCCCAAAAACTTGGGGTGCAGCTGCAATGAAAAAGGCTGAAGTATGAATATATCTCATTCGTTCAGTCTTTAAAACAAGTTAAAGCCAAGTCTCAAATTCAGTAATGGAAAAAAAATCCATGGGTGAAAGTAACTCCCTGCCTATAAAAAACCCCCGTACATCTAGAACAATTAAATTCTGCCGTTAATACAATCTCAAGTACTATCACCCATTGAGTTAAACGAAGGAAAAATGAAAAATAAATCATTTTTACCTTAAGAAATGTAAAGTTCACCCCTTCTAGGATCCTTCACTGGAACACAACTATAATCTAACGTACTATTGTACCTAAATTACTTGATATAAAGATATATTAATCCAGTGGTGGGAGACTGTCGAATCCTAACATCTTTGCTGATCTCTCAAGGAGATCTCTAAAGGTCAGACATGGTCACGGTGTGTCTGACTATGAAAACAAGGAAGTTATTTTGTCAAATATTTTTATTCCCTGAGATCTGCCATTCTCCAGGCTTTTTGTGAGTTAGAAATGACTGATCTCAGTATGCTGAGAGGCAACACAGTGGAACTAAAGATATACTTCAGAAGAGCAGGAGTTTCTGTTTATTCAGTTGCCAGAACTTGAGGCATATGTGCCCTGGATGAAATGAAACATCACACAGAGGTGTCCACTCGGTTACTGTTTTGAGACCTTCACTCTAAAACCTTGGAAATGACAGTCCGACATCAACAACAGACCTTTGAAAGCTGCAGTGCAAGGAATTAAAATAACCTGATTAGATTTCATACTTCAAGCGATCTAGAGACATATTTGTATCTATTAGAACAAAAACAGGCAGATTGTGTCTCTGCATCTATTGGCAATTCCAATGCAAAGTTTGTTTGGTCACTGGATGTTGTATGACATATAATCTGTGTATCATCCAAGTATCTATCACTGCAGCTTCACTATCACTTGTAACAACTACGTACTGCCGATTTTGAGACTGAATGCCAAAGGATTTGACATCATTGTTGATAAACTACTCTAGTGAATTCACACACACAGTAAATACACTCACCTCACTGATCCTGGCATCGATATCCATGATTTTTACTTCCAGACTGCACGCTCTGTAACACAGCAGTGCCCCATCCTCATACCCAAAATCCCAAAGTACCAAAAACTGGTATTAAAACATTTTCTTATCACAACACACTGCTTCAGCTGACCTTCCTTATTACCCTTTACATCTTCTGTTTGTTGCCTTCTCAAAATTTTTACAAAGGTTTTTTGGTGGCAGAGCTGTTTTGACTTATTTATAACCCCTTATCATTTATAAGGATTCACCTTCTAATGCATGGGAAGGGTGACAGGCTACACAAGACGAGCTCTGGTCACCAGACCATTTCTACTGAATGTATCAGGGATCACTCTGTAAATCTAAGCGAGGCACTACTGGTGATAAATCAGCTCCCAGCCTGCTGCTTTCACAAGCTGTTTCAAGCTGTAGCTGTGGAGTAAAATACGTAAGGAAATCGGCCAAGGGCAGTGCTGTAGAGCACTCACTGATACGGCAGCCAAAAAGCGTCACACAAATGGAAGCGTACCCATCAGGACACAACAGTGGCTTGCCTAGAACCAAAACATCAGCCTATTACAAGAGCATAACTAACAGGAATGTATTAATATTTTGCAACACTGATGGCATAGCCAGGCACCACTTATCAATATCTTAAGTAAGCATGGGAATGTAACCACAAAAAGAGGCCAAAAAATAGATGAATGCAGTTGCATGCAGGAAGCATCCAAGTAACAAAGCATTATCTGACCAGTTAGTCTTCTAATTCCCCAATATATCTCTGTGTGTGTGCACATCGTGCACAGGTGTGTACTCTCACACACATTCAGTTGCAGCAATACCCATCATCACATGAATCCAAATTCGACTCCAGCAAGCTAAAGCATGTGCCTTGAACCTGAAGACATCTGGAAGGGTGCACAAGCAGAGCTGGAAAACATCTGCTGGTAGCTGCTCTGCATCCTTTGCTGTGATTATTTTTCTATTTTAAAATATCTCCATTAAGTTTCAGCAAGACTCATGGAAAAACAATTATTTAATACAAAGTACATGAGTAGTAGAATCAACTCAACCGCCGAGCCTCTACACTGTGCTGAGATTTCACCTTTAATTAATTTCAGTCACCCGTGGTTGTGGGCAGGATACAACTTACCACTGCAACAAAGACAGCGAAAGGTTTAAGGACGTTTCAACTCAAGAGCTGGCTTCCCAGGAGATCCATTTACTTAATACATACTGTGACTTACAGCTGAGGTGTGTCGCTTCCACTAACTACAACGTGAATTGAAGTTTCTACTTCCAATTTGACTTCTTTAATGGGGAGTTAATGGTTCATAAGAATTCACAGCAAAATAGATAAATGAAATCACTCCAGACACATGCAAAGCTTGTAGGAAATTCACACCTCTCCCCACCATAACCAATTTAACCTTCTTTCTTGCAGGACCAGTTACGTTTGAACAGAAAGTTTAACTTTTTAGTTATTAGCCAACACTGAATCAAGCATTAAAGAGCTGAGGAATAAAGTTTATTATGCCATTCAATTAGAGAGCTGCAAGCTTTTTATTTCTCTAAATTTTTGTTTACATTTCAAATGACTCTATGGTCAGCATCTAACCTTAGTTTCGACTGCTGTTCTCATCCCACCACACAAGGAACTCCAGTGCTGCAAGCACATAAGAATATGGTGCTATAAAACACGTCAGCATTACCTGTGCATAAATCAAGAATACTTGACGCCTTCCCAAGGTGCCACAGATACAATTATTTCACGAGCATCAAACCCAAAGACTCCTTCTATAGTACATACACTGAATAAAGATAAAAATACCACAGCATTGATTCTGGATGCTTGAACTATTGAGGTACCACATATACCAAACTATTTTAATGATAGTAGATTAATATTACACACAGAAGTTCTGCTATTAAAGAGTAAGACCTATCATGGATGTTGTGATCACACTCCATTTAAACACTCTGAAAGAAAAAAAAAAAAGACTTTTTTTCACTTCATATAAGCATGATATAAACATGATACAGCTTTCTACTTAATATTGCACTGTATAAGTTACTTTTATGGCACTCAGGCTGCGTCACAAAAAACAAAACAAACAAGAAAAAAAAAGAGTTTTGTTCAGCATGTGGACGTGATTACCAGGGGAATTTCAGTTTGCTGAGACCAATCATCATTTTTTAGCTTCAGCAGACATGACTGCAAGAACAACAAGCAGAGGAGGAAAAAAACAGCCTGTTTTTAAAAGCCACTCCAGTACTGACAGAGTTCTTCAGCACTCTGGTGCTGGTTCTCTTACCAGTAAAACCTTCCCATCCTTATCTGTCTGACCTTGAGCAACTCCAACACCAAGCAGTTCCCCTAAGGATAACAGCAGAGAGGTTCCACCAGCATCACCTGGACTTTGTTCACCATTTCATGCACCCATGTATGATAAATCATACCCACATGCAGCACACAACTGTGCCTAGCTTAATAGTTTAAAAAAAAAAAAAAAATCACAAAATAAAGATGAGGAAAGAGTAGTAACTTAATATCAGGAGGAGCAGCACCTTGTACAAAGCGTTGACTCTAACGGGGTAAAGCACTTCATCACATTACAGCATACTGCATAAATGCAATGCTAAGACTGCAGATCAACAAGTTGAGAACTGTATGATTTGACAGGAGAATTAAAAAAACACACATTCATTTTCTTTTGAAGTTTCCATGACTAAATGCAAGCAAGTTCTGCCATTTCAGGTGTCCATAAACTCATGTTATTATACTTGGAGCAAAACAACAAGCAACCTTCTAAAAGCTGCATATAAAACCCAGAAGACAGCAATGTTAACAGTCCTATCAAGCTTCAGAGAAAGAAGGTTCCAGCTTTACCCAACCACACCAAAACCAAAAGCAAAGACTGACCAGAACTTTGTCCTCCGGTAACATCCTACTGAGATAAGAAGTCATGTGGTAAAAAGTAAGCTGGTATATTAGCAACAAAGGAGCTAAACTATTGTTGTATTATAAATAATTGTGGTCTAAATACTTGTTAATACTAAATGTGTATTCACAAGAGCTACCTAGAGTCAAAGACCAAAGTCAAACCGTATAATTTTCAGGAAGAAATGAGGCGCAGCAAACCAAGGTGCACTCACCGTTGCGACTTTCTTCATCAATAGGAACTATTGTGGCTGGCGGACCTGTTCTGGCCAATTTGCAATCTATAAAGATGAAAAGAGAAGTTATTTCTGATTCCAGAAGCAGGACCAGGGGGTTTTGTTACTGTTTTTTTAAAACAAGTCAGCATATTCGGCATTCTGAAGACAAATATTTACTTAAATATGATGTAGGCATGAGCTACAACTGTTAGCGAAGTTACACTCACTGCGGATCAAAATCTGAGCTGTTTTCTCATCCCTTACTCAGATAAACTTTATTAAGCAAAGGAGAATACAATGACAAAGGATTTAACATCTCAGGTGCTGATCCATATTTAAAACAAACACTTAAACAGCAAAAACTTAATATGGTTTGTTCTGTTGTCTCTTCTGTGAGCCTTCCTTTCCATGTCATGAAGCCCAATTCCACACCCCAAATCGTCATCACGTACCACCACAACACAGTTTGATGGCTACACTATAGATCTGCTCGTGTCTTGCTCTAGAGACACCACCAGGGATCTCAGTGTAGCAGTTGTTCTTCAGGACAGAGATAATAATGGTAATTTAACCCAAAGAAATAACAGGGGAATGATTAAAAGGTATAATAAATCATAATTAAAGCTTCACAACAGAAACAAACATAATTTGAATTTAATTGCAACAAAAGGCTCTAATTAAAGAGAGCAAACAGAATTTTAATAGTGGTCTAAGGAAAAGAAAAACCAAAAACAGACGAGCAATGTTCAGGAAGTTACATTTTGCCATCTTACCCTCATATTGCCAGTCTGGAGTCAAAAGTTAGTGCCATCAATGGAAGCAGAGCAGAATAACGAAAGAAAATAAGTAAGATTTTGTTGGTTTACTCAAAAGAGAGGTTCAGAGACATAAAGCAGTACATGCAGAGCTAGCAAACGCATAGGGGTAGTCTTAAGCCGTATCAAAACATGTATACATGTGATGACTGGCTTGTGAACAACTTGGTTTTATATTAAACACAAGAAAAATATTACCTCTTTAAAGCACATAGAAATCAAGGTTAATTAAGAAGCATAATTAATCTTAATTAATTAAGGGACAACCATTCTCCTTCCCACTTCACCACGGAGAACTGGAGAGTAGATTGCAGCCCACATTTTTAAAGACACTTAGACGCTCCTCTGATCCTCCTGTCGCAGCCCCCGCTGCGTGGATGGCTACACCCCACCTCTAAGAAATGACAGCTTCTAATTGGTTTGTAGCCAAGGAAAGAAATGCTGGAGTAAAACTGTATTTATTTTTGAGAAGTCTACACACTTTACACAAAAATCCCAACAGAAAATCATCTGTAAATTAAACACGAGAGCAAGCTGAGGTGAGATGCTATTTCCCAGCTTATGGTAAAAATTACACATTCAGTGACTTCAAAAGAACTGCGCTGCAGCCAATTACAGACTATAATTACCCCAGCACAGACAAGACCTGCGAAGGAAGATCAAAACAGTGAAGCGTTTGTTCAGCGCTCCGTGGAGGTGAAGCCTCTAAAGCACAGCTCCGTGGCACCCTAATTCCCTCTACCACCAGCTTTGCTATTCAGCTGATGAGTTCAACTGCAGGACCGAACTTCTAAACCCCGAGGGCAAGGATTGATAGTGTGGCGTTCCTCGAGGCTGTTAATAGTTATGAACAACCTGAACAGCACCTGGATTAATACTAATGATAACAGTCACACTAGAATGACTTTTTTTTAAAAAAAGAAAAAGACAAAGAGGCAAACCTTGCTCTGAAGGTAAAACACAGAGAGCTCGTGTGGGCACCCGCTCACTGTCCTCCCTTACATCAGTGATACTACTTGTGGAGTTCCACAGACTCACTTAGTTTGCTATCCTAAGCAGTCTAGAAGTTGTTTAATGAACAAATTCTCAGCACTTATTCTTTTTCTTCTTCTATGGTCCAGCTTGATACAGAAAACTTTAATATTTTCTGTTGATAATTTTAAAGCTTTTTGTTTCGAAGGCACTAACAGAGCAAACACATCATCTGCAAAACTACGCCTTCCACTTCACTGTACTTTCCTACGAGCATATCATGTGGGAAGATAAGTAATGGTTGCATCTCTACACGAAACAAGGATTTATTTTTTTTCCTGCTATTTTTTTCACTGGACGCTATAAAAACAACAGGACCACGGCAGAAACAACTCTCACCTTTTCCAGAGACATGTGTTACAATTTTCTGGAAGCTCAGGATTCAGCTAACTGAATGACCCTTCAACAAACTCTTTGTTAGGGCAACGAAGCTCACCGATACAAACTTTTACGGAGACTTTGTTTTCGTGAAGGGTCCTGCTATCCACCACTGAACAGCTATCACCGCACACGCAACCAACAAGAAATCCAACACAAGCACAATTTTTAAATCTAAAAATTGCATATCATTTACCAAAAGAATAATAATTCTTTTCTTGACAACTGAACAGGCTTCTTCCCCATCACCTACGTTCCCATGACGATGTTTTCTCCTTGCTGGGTGTCTCAATGAACAGTTCACCCAAATCAGTCCAACCTCTAGTTCTGTTCTTCAAAAAGCAAATTATCCAAATTACAAGTCAACCACATGTTAGCAGCCTTTTCGCAGGATTGGTTTTCCATCACACATACCAGGATTCACAGAATTATAATCAAAGCAGTTACTTGGTATGTTTAAAATCCATGTTCAGCATTGAAATCTGGATATAGAGGGTCTCAGAGAAAAGGCAGACTATACCATTAAGTACAGCGATTGGCAGAGGATTTATTGCATGTGTGAGCAGGTGAAGCAATAAAATTTATCATGAGATAAATTTCAATGAAAAGAAGAGATTGCAGCAATAGCCAGAACTATTTCTATAGCTACGGGAGGAAAAAAAATAAACAGGATGTGTAGTAGAAATCTCACTGTGGATTATCCTCATGGCACCAATAAAAAATTTCTGAAGAAACGTGTAGTTTTATTGCAAAGATAAGAGCTAACAGATTATTTCATATAATTTCAACCATGGCAGTACTAGCCAAATATCAGATTGCTTTTTAAAATGCCTGTCACCTCTCCCTCCCTCCCTCCCCTTCTCAAAGATTCAACCTAATAATGCCACAGCGCCTCATTTAGTTTCACATTCATCACCATACAATGAACAGATAAATTTAAAATTGTAGTTTTACACAAGCTTCCAATTCAAAGGGAGACAGTAATTTTGATTAAAAACCTTAAAGACAAGTTACATGTTGTAATACATGGGTGGTACCTTTTTTTACTTGCAAAATACAATCAACAAGCAGCAGCAGCAATAAGCCCTCACTAAGCTCAAGCACTGTGTTGCATCACCAGGCACCAACCAGAGCTGGTAGGAAATCCTGGATACATGAAAAAGAACCTCTTTAGACTGAGCCAGGGGCACAGAAAGGTAATTTCCATCATCAGGAGGATGGAGAGTCCATCCCATAAAGATGAGAGGCGCTTGAATTGTTTAATGTAGGAATATGATAGCTCTATAGAAACCCACTTGGGGAAATATCAAGTAGAAAACACGAGTGACAAAGAACACGATGAGCACAAAGCAGAAATGCCTGCACGCTGCCCACAAATTTAAAAAGCACATTTCCAGCCTTAACTTGTTTTTTTTTTGGACTGGCAGAGAAAGTAGATCCTGGAACAGCCTTCCACAGCAGGAACAGCACAAAAATGCAACTTCAGCATTTCTGAAACCTACCTTTATTTGCTTGTGAAAGGGATTACATAAACGAGCTTCCCTACCTACAGTTTTCATGATGTGTTTATGGTTAAGCAGCAGCACTGGTAAATGTAATCATGCTGTAGCAGTGCCCTCCCGCCAGGCACCTTGGAGAAAAGGCAGTAGGCGTCAGGCAAATAAAACTTGGTAAATAAAACAATAAGCTATGAAGGCTCTCCTAAAAAGCTGCCAGAAAAGCATTTTTGTTTCTGTCATTAACTCACCGTTTCCTCTAACTACTGCGTTTGCTTTACAATTATATGATCAAGGCAAAGAGACAAATAAAGAGCCTGGCTCCTTGGGAGCAAAGTGAAAATCTATTTAACAAACTTCAGGGAACAGTTACATGGCTCAGATCCATTTGGTTTCCCATGGCTAATTTTCATTATTTTAATTTCTAATTATTTTTAATGAGATTGTTCTGAAGAAACCCTCAATTATTGCCCTAGGTAGGATGCTCAGCAAGGTCAAACAGCCTGAGCCGGAACAAACACAACAACTAGAGTTGGTTTCTCTAAGACTAATTGGCCTGGTTTGGGCCAAACCAGGACAAGAGTAATCCCGTAGTCTGCCAACGGAGAGCTGCCCCATCATCTCCCTTTCACCCCGTCCTTGCCCTCTCAAAGCCACTTCCCACCCACTGGTTACAGAACTTAGAAGACTTCTCTCTATTTCAAGGCCCCTTCCAACCACCGCTCCCCACAAGCGTGGGGTTTTGCGAATAACGGCAGCGTGCTTTCCCCTCCGGAACTCTCTTCACTTCATTCCCACCATCCCAAAGGCCAGCTGCATCCTCACAGGCCCTCTCTGCCAGGGGCTCTTTCTCCTGCCATCTCCCAAGAGACCAGCTCCTCCACAAAGGTGTTTCAAAGGACCTTACAAACTGGCCTCCTGCTCCATATCCCTTAAGGGATGCACCTCTTCACCACTAACTGTAGAAGGGGCTTACGAGGCTACAGTAGCCTTTGCAAGTATCTCCTTAATAATATTTCTGACAAGCTCCATATTCATACACTTGCAAAGATGGCTGTAGCCTCACACACATTTTAGAAGCTCTCTGACAATGAAGACACGAAGTTAGCGGTAGCCAGAGAATCACAGAATCGTTTTGGTTGGAAAAGACCTTTAAGATCATCGAGTCCAACTGTTAACCCAGCACTGCCAAGCCCACCACTAACCCATGGCCCTCAGCACCACATCTACACAGCTTTTAAATCCCTCCAGGGATGGGGACTCCACCACTGCCTGGGCAGCCTGTTCCAATGCTTGACAACACTTTCCATGAAGAAATTGTCCCTGATCTCCAATCTAAACCTCCCCTGGCACAACTTGAGGCTGTTTCCTCTCATCCTATCGCTTGTTACCTGGGAGAAGAGACTGACCCCACCTCGCTACACCCTCCTTTCGGGCAGTTGTAGAGAGCGAGAAGGTCTCCCCTCAGCCTCCTTTTCTCCAGGCTAAACACCCCCAGGTCCCTCAGCCGCTCCTCATCACACTTGTGCTCCAGACCCTTCACCACCTTCACTGCCCTTCTCTGGACTCGCTCCAGCACCTCAAGGTCTGTCTTGAGTGGGGGGCCCAAACCTGAACACAGGATTCAAGGTGTGGCCTCACCAGTGCCAAGCACGGGGGAGTCGCAGTGATCAAGAATTGCCTGTAGCATCCCTCAACTAAACGCAACTCCTTGGAAACCCAAAATAACAATTCATACTTCATAAATCCCTAAATTCCAGCTAAATAAAACATTTTAGTTGGGAGCACTGTCTGAAGCTGGCTGTTCTGATGATTAAATCATGTGACTGCAAGGTATACAATCACATCAGCTGCTTGGAAGTTTAACAATGAAAATGGCTTGCCCCACAAAGCTTATAAATTTAAGTGACTATAACCCAAATCAGGTCTCCCACAACACCTGAGAGAGGATTTGTGTTCCCAGTAACAGAGCACAACTTTGAGAACAGTTCAATAACTTAGTCCTACCACATCAAAGATAGAAACACTTCTACCCTGACAAGAAAAATAAGTGAGCTGCAGGGAGTACAGCACGCTCCTCTGGAAAGCAAACAGCCGACCTGAACCCTTCTAGGGACATTCTTCTGTGAAATAACTGTCATCATCTCCTAAGCGCTTCTGAAATTAAAACTGAAAAAATAATCCACTTCAATATGCTAATCACCAACTCTTCTTCCAGCTGCTTCAGAAACACCCAATTATTGCTCTAAGTTACCGTACATTTTATCGTATATTCAATTTTGCTGTTATATATTCAGATAAGTGGGTTGGGTTGGTTTTATTTAAACAAACAGTCACAGGGAGCACAAGAGGCAATCTCAAGAAACTGACTCAGTTCCTAGCAGATACGCAGCCTGATTTAAAAAGACTTTTTATTGAATAAAATTCTACTCACTAACTACTGAAGGCAATTATTCTATTTGTTGGCAGATTAAAATTTCATTCTTTAATTTGTCACTGGAACAATGATCAGACTCTAAACTTTACCAGTAATTGTAGAAGGCTCTATTACTCTTCAGCATCATTCCCTTACTTACGCAGGGCTTCTCCCCAGGTCAGAAAACCTCACCATGTAATTACTCCGTATTTATGTTTCAGCCACTCCTGTTGTATTAACGAAGTTCAGAACATTAAACTTAACAATTACTCAGTATTTGCCTGTATGCTTAACCCAAACTGAAGACATTTTGAAAGGTGATGTGCATCACGCTGACAACAGCTTTCCTGTAAAGCTGTGAACTCAAAAGAACTGAATAAAGCCATATTTCTTCAACAGAAAAAACTCAAACCTACCTTGAAGCACAGCCTACAAAAGCAATATTTCAATAATATACTATTTGCTCTCAACTGATTTTTTTTTCCTCTTAATTTGTCCATACTCTTCCTGAATCCATGGAAGTGTGTGGCATCTCCAACATCCTAGAGCAAACTTCTGTTGAACCTAGTCACTGCTTGTTCACATGGTACCACTTCATCATGGTGCAGGAAGAAACAGTATCCAGCCACTCCCTACTGACCCTCTACGACTTCAATAAACCATTTTATTACCCCTAAATATTGCAGCAGACAACAACTGAAAGTGAGTTGAGGATTCTGATCCACTTCTGTGACTATGTGCTATGAGTAACAAGAATGATAACATGGAAAATTTAATATTAAAATTGGTTGCCACCCTTAAACAAAGTCAATTTGGAATATTGTGTCCAGTTCTGGGCCCCTCAGTTCAAGAAGGACAGGGAACTGCTAGAGAGAGTCCAGCACAGAGCCACGAAGATGATTAAGGGAGTGGAACATCTCCCTTATGAGGAGAGGCTGAGGGAGCTGGGTCTCTTTAGCTTGGAGAAGAGGAGACTGAGGGGGGACCTCATTAATGTTTATAAATATGTAAAGGGCAAGTGTCATGAGGATGGAGTCAGGCTCTTCTCAGTGACATCCCTTGACAGGACAAGGGGCAATGGGTGCAAGCTGGAACACAGGAGGTTCCACATAAATATGAGGAAAAACTTCTTTACGGTGAGGGTGACCGAACACTGGCACAGGCTGCCCAGAGAGGGTGTGGAGTCTCCTTCTCTGGAGACATTCAAAACCCGCCTGGACGCGTTCCTGTGTGATATGGTCTAGGCAATCCTGCTCCGGCAGGGGGTTGGACTAGATGATCTTTTGAAGTCCCTTCCAATTCCTAACATTCTGTGAGTCTGTGATTTGTGGCCAATTGCAACTCTGGATCCTCCAGACAAAGAGCCCTGCTGATGCCTCCATCACCACCAATTGCACCAAGATAATTTTTAAGCCATATGTGCAAATATAATAAGGCACCTTAACAACACACAGGACCAGTCAGCTTAACCTCTCTTTAAAACTAATGCACACAAGGGATACTTTTCACGCCAACACCACATACACCATACTACACTTTATCAGAAATACTGTGGCAGTTTAAGATGTCACTGTCTCCTGGCTGGAGAAAAAGCCATCTCTGCTGTTGAGCTGGCAAAGCAGAACACATCGACACTTCAACTAAGACAGCTCATGTTGTCCTGAAGTCCACGAGGTGACTGTGTGCGGTCTGTTCATTTGGCTCAACTGTTTGAATAACAGCAGCTGACGACCAAGAGGTTACAAACGACTGGCAAGTGAGATGGGAGGCTCTGACACCTTGATCCACCCCTGCAGATTCTGAAGTAACCACAGCCTAAGGCACAAATGATTGCTCTGAATATTGCAATTACAGGCCCAGCTGCCTACCTGTGCTCTGCACTAAAGGAGACACTAAAGCCACCTTACTTGATATAGATGCGATTACAGAGAAAATCTTCGAACACCAAATGCTGGGAAGTCAACCTCTAGAAGAACGAAGCACTGACAAGTCCTTTGGTACTACAAACAACCTGACACAGCAAGCAAGCCAGAACTATTTTCCAGAGCCAGAAGAGTGGGAGCAGAGTTAGAGAAAAGTCCAAATCAACAGACAGGAGTTTCTAGTACCCAAAGCAGAGCTAAAAGTCCACCTCCTTAAAGTTCTGTTCCTTTTCCTCTGTATTTATATGCATTTTGATTTTGCTCTAGTGAGAATAAAACAAAGCAAACACTCAACATTCAGCAGCGCTCCTTAGTCCAGTGAGAGCAGGAGGCGTTAAGTAGCAGTTTTCATTTCAAGCAGAGTCTTTTCTTCAGCTCTAACCCTTTCCATCTATGTTGAGGGACAAAGAAAACAGAGCTTGTGAAAGACAGATTAGGAAGTCAAAGTATTTAAAGCCTTTTTTCCTCCCCATTTCTTCTGCACTGTTAAGCATGTAAGAGTTTTAGAGATATACAGCAAGAAGCACTGAAGTCCAGTCCTCAAGCCTGAGTCACTGATAATACTGTGGCCATTTTAAATAAGAAATTAATGAGAAATCATTAATAAAAAAAAACAGACACATGATTTCTGTCTGATCCCCGACTGGAAATTAAAGAAGAGCTTGTGCGTGCACCACACAAAAGACGTCCGGTGGAACAAAGCCAAAACACCTGCACTAACTGATGTACTAAACTGTTGCCACACAGCAAGTGCCACAAGGGTAGATCCTGAATCGCTGGGGTGGGTGAAGAGGGTACGAGCTAATGAGAAAGCCTCTTTCAAGAGAACTAAGTGGTTCACAGACCAGAATATCAATGAACACAGTAAAACCTCAAGCCCACGGGTTTTATAGACTGAAGTTCCCAGCAAAGCTCTTGGGAGTGTGTGATGTGCAGGGAAAGTGATAGTGTGTTCTCTGCTTTATTTAAATCAGAGAGGCAAGAACTGAAATTCTAACAGACCGTGGCAATGGCTGAGGTTACAGCACCTCACATTTAAATCTGTTGGAAAAAGGTATTTCTGTTTTCAGATGCACTTTATTCTCAGAAATGCCCCACCTGCTCAGTAAGCAAACAGTCCTTTGAAAGACTTTATACTTACCTCCACCTTTTGTACTTACGCCACTCATTCATCAGGGAACACTCACAGAAAAACCCCATGAAAGAGTCTCTCTAAACATCCTGATTTACAGAACGGGGTTACTAATAAAGAGCTACATAGAACCATACATTTAAAGCGAGTAACTAAGCAACCCAGTTTAAGGGCAAAATGTCCTGTTTCCTGTGCGCCTGAATTGAGAACTACAGCTGTGCGATTTAGGATAAGCTTGGCATGACCTTTACATTAGCAGGCTCGTACTGCAATTGCTCTGTATTGAAAATAGCATAAGAAGGGCTTTCATGGACTATTTGCTGCTCTTCCTGACAGACATCTCTAATTGTAGAGACTGGGAAGGAACGGCAGCAAACTGGAGCTCTTAAACCTACACTGCGTTTCTGTGCTTTGATTCAGAGGGGCTCAGCTAAGCACCGCTATACAATTCAGAGCTCAGAAACTCAACGACTCAAGTGGAAGATGATCTAAATGTTAAAATCTGACAGCAGCTGAATTTGGGTTTGGTTTTGGTTTTAACAGGACAAAAGGTGAGGCTGCCCGATAATCAAGCCCAAAAAAAGGACCTAAACCAAATAAAGAGGACTATTGTAAGCTCTTGTTCCCACAGCCTCAGAAAACGTGCTTTCATACAGAATCACAGAATCAACCAGGTTGGAAGAGCCCTCTGGGATCATCGAGTCCAACCATTGCCCTGACACCACCATGGCAACTAGACCAGGGCACTAAGTGCCATGTCCAGGCTTTTCTTAAACCCCTCCAGAGATGGTGACTCCACCACCTCCCTGGGCAGCCCCTTCCAATGGCTAATGACCCTTGCTGAGAAGAAATGCTTCCTAATGTCCAACCTGAACCTCCCCTGGCAAAGCTTGAGGCTGTGTCCTCTTGTCCTGTCGCTAGTTGCCTGGGAGAAGAGGCCAACTCCCACTCCACTACAACCTCCCTTCAGAAGGCAGAGAATATGCAACCTGGACAGCTCATGTATTTTGTAGCTTTGTTTCTCCGTTCTTCCAACTCTTTTTGTACAGATATAATACCTATAAACAGTTTGGTGCGTGAAAATTGCCCTGCGAGTGCTGTGGATTGCTGTTTTACTGTTACTGCTTCAGAAGAACGCAGCACCATCCATCATCTGGGCAATATCCTTTTAGATTGAAACAATTTTCCATTTTACAAGCAGTTCTGGAGTTGACAGTCTTTAAAAATCATACTTGTGCCTGAAAACACTGTAAAACACATAAAAATATGATACTATGCCAAGCAGCATCTAAAATTGCTATTACCAAAAGAAATTTTTAAGACCATTAAAACGCACTGGATGACTCGAGAATCGCTGTCGTATCTTCAGAAGTGCTTAAACTTCAAAAGCTGACTAAAGATGCTTTTAACTACTACTATGCACTGAGCATTAAAATTTCATGCTGTTTTCAATATTTTTGAAATTGCATTTTCCCTATTACCCGTGTGATGTATTTAAGACAAAAATTTCATACAGGAGGATGAAAAAATATTTAATATTTGGAATTAAACTGAATCCAGGTACTGTAAGCAAATTTTTAAGTCACAGCAATTTTAGCTCCTGTATAAAAGCAGACATTTAACTACCAGTACAAGCAACTCGGAAAAAGCAGTCGGAGATACTCGTAACCTTTCATATTGTTGAAACTTCTTTACAAGCAAATTAAAAGGGATTAGCATTTATTAACTGAAACACAGGAGAGGAGACAGCTAAACTGTCTATAGATGAGCTAATAATATTTAGCCTTCCCCTGTTCCTCAGGGGTAAATTTGTGATGTTTAGGCTTTAGGCTCGACATTAATGTTCATTGCCACTGAAATCACATTTAATTACCAGGCTTCTCATCTTCCCCTCAACAGTTTCTCCCTTTTCAGTCCAGGATTCTTTTTGCACACAATAGACACTGAAAACAGGCGTTTGTCTTGCACAGAACTGACTGAGATTAGCAGAGGCAAAATAAAGCAGCATTAAAAGGAAGTTTAAGATTAAATTTAGAAAAAAACCTTCATGAAATTTTGCTATATACACAGGAATAATTTCATTTTTACAGCGGATGGAAAATTTTAGAATATTACATTACGTATGTGACTACCATTGAACCGTATTCTTGAGACTATGGTTTTGGCAACTTTAAAAAGCAGCACATTATAGACTAGAAAAAAGTTATATTGACATGAAACCTCGAACTCCCTTTGGATTTTTAAGATTACAACCCCTCTACCCCCATCCTAAACACCAGCAACTTTCACACATTATTAAGCAAAAAACAGGAGTCAAGTTGTCAAAGTCCAACTTATACCTTTGGTGGTAGAACAACAAGAAGCTCTTTGGCCCCTTTAAAGTCACCTCTCCCACACTGAGCATTGGTTGACGTAAATATCTACATAGTTCAAGAAAATTCCACTTGGTACCAGATGTGCCAGACCTATAACAGGTAGCCCACCCCCACCTCCACCGAAAACAGGCTGCGCTAATTAACCTGCCAGCTCTAGGATTGTTTATATTTCAAGTAATTAACTAGCCATTTTGTGAACATTTACATATTGTGCCTATAAATATCTTTCTCATGACATCTCTAATGAAGTCAATGTTGATCAACATCTTCCTGTGATTTAATCAAGACATCAAGCAGCAGTGACAGAAGGTGAGGAAGTCGCTTTGCTGCACAGTAAAGCAATACCCTGCTGCGCCCTTGGCAGAAATAAAGGGAAGCAAGACAACTCAATCACAGAATTGTTTTGGTTGGAAAGGACCTTTAAGATCATCAAGTCCAACCATTAACCCAGCACTGCCAAGCCCACCACTAACCCATGTCCCTCAGCACCACATCTACACGGCTTTTAAATCCCTCCAGGGATGGGGACTCCACCACTGCCCTGGGCAGCCTGTGCCAGTGCTTGACAACCCTTTCCGTGAAGAAATTGTTCCTGATCTCCAATCTAAACCTCCCCTGGCACAACTTGAGGCCGTTTCCTCTCGTCCTATCACTTGTTACCTGGGAGAAGAGACTAGCACCCTCCTCGCTACACCCTCCTTTCAGGCAGTTGTAGAGAGCGAGAAGGTCTCCCCTCAGCCTCCTTTTCTCCAGTTCCCTCAGCCGCTCCTCATCACACTTGTGCTCCAGACCCTTCACCAGCTTCGTTGCCCTTCTCTGGACTCGCTCCAGCACCTCAATGTCTTTCTTATAGCGAGGGGCCCAAAACTGAACACAGGATTCAACTCCTTGCCTTCAAAGACACCCTACGCTTTCAGCTCCTTGAGTACTCAACTCCAATGCTGCCAAAATTAGCCAGGTAAAATAGACACCCACAACTACATTATAACAGCGCAGTACAAATTTTCTCCTCCTTTCTCCATGGCAAATGCAACCCCGCTCTGGGAGGACAAGCTGCCACGTCCTATGGTCACGGGACTCCACTGGATTATCTAGCACACACCAGAGTATCCCCTACTCCATCCCTGCAGAAACAACCGTCTCCATGGCTGAGGACTGACCTGGAGGTTTTCACGTTTAAAATATGGACCCTGACAATGAGGCTTGACTAAATCATGATTTAATTACCATCGAACACTGTCTCAAAGTAAGACAGGCACTGTGCTTTGGCTTTGAAAGCAGAAAGACTTAGATATTTCAAGTAGAAGACATTGTATCTAACATCATCAACCAAAAATGCCCCAAAAGGCCATAAAAAGGGCCCAAATCTGGTTTTTAGGTATATTTCCAAGCAGATGTCTAGTAGCAGAATGCAGGAAATACCATGTAATGAACTTACTACTTAAACTAAGCTCCTGTGGCTTCATAAAGTTAACTTATTTTGCACAGCAGATGTTGACACGTTCACACCTGTAAAAATTAATTAGCCACAGATCTGGAAAATGCTGCCCCCACAGCCTAGGCAAAAAGGTACAGAGCTTTGAGCAGAAAGGGGCTCCAAAGCCGCAGACTGAAGGTCCTTTCCCAAACAAAAGGACCCAAAAGCATCTAAGATGTTGTGCAGCTCTTACATGCTACTTGAGTCACATCCATTTGCATGTTCTTCACCCATGAAAAATGCAAAGTAATGAGACTTCACAGAAAGTGTCATCCTTTGAAGTATCTCTTTAATAAATTATGGTCCAATGGATTCAATAATTGAAGTCTGAACTGCTTTCTGCCCATCGTAGATCTAGACTGTGTCTAAACAGCCTGAACCTGAGTTAATTATAAAAGCAATAAGGACTTTAATGTTGAATAACTACAAAGAGTTATTTGTTTTTCTTCTGGTTAGATGCACATTTTGATACCTATTTTGTGGAGCAAAAAAAAATGATACAATCTTAATTTTATAATTAAAATTCTTCCCATCTGCAATGGTAATCGTACCCATTCTTACATAAGTTGTACTCTGTCTTCCCGGTGCCAAAGTTTATTATTTACATTTTCAGGTAAATTCACAAAACATCTCCCAGTTCTAAACACAATTTGCCTGAAAAAATGCAGGGCTGGGGGAATCAAAGCTTATGTGAAAAGTTAGTACTTTCTTCACTATTTCTTCAAAATGTGTTTTAAAAAACACCTTTTGGTGAAAAGCCTGAAGGTATAACTTAAGTCTCTTTTTTGAAGCTTCTATTTAATAACCAAATTAAATCTGAGATGAAATCATAGAATCACAGAATGGTTTGGGTTGGAAGGGACCTTAAAGATCATCTAGTTCCAAACCCCGTGCCAGAGGCAGGGACACCTTCCACCAGACCAGGTTGCTCCAAGCCCCATCCAGTCCAGCCCCATCCACCCCTTCCAGAAAGAACACGTCTATGGCATCACCTGTTACTCCTGCTAGATTTTCCATAATTATACTTGTGTTTGGAAAGCTTGGGCCCTATTAACTCAAAAATTATCTGGTAAATGCAAAATAGTTACAACTTTTATTTGTCTTTGAACCAATTTAAGATCTATTTTAATAAATTTAAGGTTTTTAGGTATCTCCCCTGCAAAGCAACTACGTGAGGAAAGAAGTAGGGGGTGAGACGAAGGACTGTTTGACTTGGCACCTTTCAGCAGATTGTGGTCGTTAGCACCCATCTGGAAAAGACTCCCCAAATGTGCCAAGCACCCCCAAAACACAGCATTAAAGCCAAGCAAAGCAACTGATGCTGGGGTGTGGGCTCTCCAAGCTCCAAACACTAAAAGACTTCTTCCAGGAACTTATACACTTGAGACAGGACGATTTTTTTGGTGGTGTTTGTTAATAACACTAGTGAAAATTAAGTCCAAGCATGGCACATCTCCTGTCTGAAACCTTTACCATCAAACAACAAATAAACTGCATGAAGAGAGTTGATACATTTCTGCCACATTGGAAAAGACATTTTATATCCCTTGCAATATGACTCCAAACTCTCAAAATATTTACTTGTCAATTTTTACCTAAACAGTTACAAAAATAAACACCTTATAGGACATAGTAATTACCATCAAAATCTCTCTCTGTCTATCACTAATCTCTGGGAGAATTGAAGACATGGAAAAAATATCTTGTCCTAAAACAGACACAGTGGTGGTACCTTTGTGCTTCCCAAGATACTAAATAGCAAAGAAATATCAAAAAACAGTTAATAAATCTACTGCTCCTGGTGCTAATCATGAGCATAGGTAAATTAACATAAAATGCAAGTTCAGCTTTTTATTGCAGAGGGTATCAACATTTCAAAAGAGGAGGAGGATATTTGATGGCAGAAATTACAGAATCACAGAATCAATCAGGTTGGAAGAGACCTCTGAGCTCATCGAGTCCAACCATTGCCCTGACACCACCATGGCAACTAGACCAGGGCACTAAGTGCCATGTCCAGGCTTTTCTTAAACCCCTCCAGAGATGGTGACTCCACCACCTCCCTGGGCAGCCCCTTCCAATGGCTAATGACCCTTGCTGAGAAGAAATGCTTCCTAATGTCCAACCTGAACCTCCCCTGGATCAAATTAAGACTGATCATGTGTTCTTGTAAAGATACAGATCTCCTCAGTGTTTCAGATCCTACGACAAACTAGAAGTGCCAAAGAATATCAGCTCCTGCCCATCAGTGCTCTCTCTCTCCCCTCCACATACATACGCACACACAAACACTTCTCAAGACAGCATTCGACTAGAAAGGACAAGCATTAGTAGGTGTACTTGTTAAGTCAGTCCAATCCAAGTGCCTGTTCAGGGAAGTTTTACATCAGCAAGGATCGGCAGCAAAGAGAATATGTTTTTTCTTAAATTACAAAAATATAGCAATAATTTGGATCCATAGAAGCCTTCAAGAGGAGGACAGAAATGATGCCTCCAAGCTGGACTCGGTTCCATCTCTATAGCTGGAAATACAAGAATACAAGGGGGCTTTCCAATTCTTCCTGTAATGTTTCCACCTATGAGATACCATTGAAAATAATCCTGCACAGGCATTACTGTAGGTTTTAAATGCATTCTTAGCGTTCAGTAGTGTCAAAACCTATTCCCCTCCTAATCCCATTCAACCCTATTTCTTTATTTTATCGAGCACGCCAGCACTGATAAAGTAGCACACCTGACACAAAAGAACTCAGCTTCCACTCCATAGCCAGGCTGACTGTAATGGAGAGGTTGATTAATTTTGTATTAGCCAGATGCACAACTGAAAATAAACCCCAAGCCATTGATTACACTGGAAGAACAAGCAGATAAGGCGTTTTCTTTTCATACCTCTAGTACTTCATTATTCTACCCACAAAGACTGTAAGAAAACAGCTGAGCCCAGCTATGGGACTTTTTTATTATTATTTTCTATGTATGACTGTTTATGGTCTGTAAGTATAAAATGATTTTTTTTTTGTAAGATTCTGGTTCATTATGAGTTTATTCCTGGATAATTATGAAAACAGTCGTTTCTCTGAAGCCATTCACCCAGTTTATGTTTCTGTGTCAGTACGTTCATAACTATTTTTATTTTCAGACAACAACAGGTTCACTGATTACATGGAGCTGTGTGAAGACCACGCCTGTAAGTGCCTGGCTTTACCTGCAGTTTGTATACTGAGCAATCCAAAGATATGTAAAATACAGTAGTCTCCCTCACGTTTCTTTAACATCCAGTATGTCATTAGCCAAGTACTCTCAGCACTTGTTAATCATTACCTCCTTAGCAGAGTAAAACGACTAAGGCTTGAAGACAAAACAAAACACAACTGCTAAGCCCCTGGAGCTGTCAAACCACCAGCCCGTGCCACTGTACCCACTGGTGTTATTAACAGATAAAACGGTAGATATGAGGAGCAATTGACTTAAGCACCATCCCAGAGGCAAGCTGCTGTGTCTTCCTGATTAGCTTCATTCAATTATGTCTTCTTAATTGCTCATGTGCTAAAGCTCATTAGATGAAAAATAATATTGCTTTCCTGCAGGTTGTGCACTTGGGAGTTGAAAAATGGACACCACTGGTGTACCTTTGAGATGCTGCCAGCAACATTTCAAAGAGCAGTTACAGCCCATGTGAAGCAAAGCAGATTGCTATTTTTTGTGGCTGTAGGATCCTCAATCTCATTGTGAGCTCCATGACAGAGTATTTCTCATTTTCTTCTAAACTACTGGTAAATTTTCACTTTAAAATAATTCAATTTTTTTCCCCCCCCAAGAAAACCAGAATTTTAGAGTCAAGGTTAACACAGCAGCTCATAATTTTAACAGCACCAGAAAACAAAAACAAATCTTTGGGCTTGTCTTTAGCTGTATAGTGTTAACCTGTAACTAATGCAGCCCAGCAAGATGAAATACCACACCTTCACAGAGCTACACTTTACAACTTCTTCAGTTCTCTTTGGTAAATTCAAGTTTCTGCTTCGTTATCTGTTCACCCAGAAATTATTCCAGAGCATTTCTGAAAAAAAAATCTCTAATATTCCCAACCTACATTGCACATGTAGAAGCAGCACGATTTTTGCATGAGATACTATGTTGTTACGCAGACAAGCAAAGAACAGTCAGGTTTTTTAGAGGGGTTTTTCATTTTGGTTTTTGGTGGTTTGCTTCTTTTTTCATAGAAAACATACAAATAACTCCAAGTCAATGCTCCTCACACTACCTCTATCAAATGAAAGCATCTTCTTCACATACTGTACCATTAGCTTGGCAGGAATCGCAGATGCCCCCTTTAATTGAACTGGAATAGATTTCCTATCAGGACAAACATACTTTGTGAGCATCTCATAAGAAACGTATCTTACACAATGTGGCATTTTAGTGAAGAAGAAAACGTAAACAAATTCTCTATTAACAAAGACCATAAAATAACATCTTTGATTGATTAATGTCTGCTACTGAAATAAAATTAAGGCTATGAAAATTTGCTACACTTGCATATGTTATAAAACATCAGATATATGGCATATTCAAGTACAAATGTGATTTTTTTTCTCTCCTCCCCCCCCCCAGCCCAAAAAAATCCATCCCCAAAACCTAGTAACAGGTCAACGGAACAGCTCACAAAATGTACCTACACACATGAAAAACTTCCAACTTCCTCCTCTCATTTACTAAACAGTACTTACCAAATGAGATGGTGTTTACAACATTAAAAAATAAAATTTAATATTTTTTCCACTTTAGCAACTCCTGTACTGTAGCCAAGCAGGAAAAAGGGTTCAAATAACCCTTAAAATGCTTTTCAGATGGGAAGCACCACAAATATTTCTCTAGAGCCTCTTACCAGAAAATTCCCATCTGCATTGATAAATACTACTTTTGTTTTATATTTAGCACGAAACACTTCATAAAACACTTCCAATTGTTAGAAAGCTAATAAAGGACAGTGCCCAGATTTTTTTTCAATTAATTTTGTAATAAAAAGCAGCAAAGGAAAAGTTGGAAGGGGAAAAAAAAGCACTGAAAAAAGGGAAGCAGGGCTGAAGTTTCCAACCTGGGTATCTGAAACTTTGCCTACTAAACAAAATGGTCTATACCAATGGCTTAAAAAAAACCTTCAGCAGCTCTTATACTGTAAGTTGGAAGCTGAACTTTGGAGAAGATCGTAACACAAGCTTGAAGATACCGGTTTTCATCTTTATACGTCTAAACCCTCGAGATAAAACACCAGATACCATGGAATTGCAGGTAACAATAGTGGTACAAATCTTGTTCTGCATTCTAAAGGAGTCATCCTAACGAGCATCAGCTCCAGGGAACTACTCCCCCACCTTCCGAGAAGTGGGACTCGTTTCATTTCAGAGGGGATTCATTTCTCTGCACTGACTACCGAGTGCTGACGAGGCGGGGGCATGAACCACGCTCACATCCCCCCACTGCTGATGCTGGGTGAGCCTGCTCACAGAACTGACCACCACGGCGAGCGAGATGTATTTGGAGCTCCCCAATTTACAGTCAGATGGGCTGTTGTTCGACACTGTTGTTGTCAAATGAACAGAGGAACAATTTATGGGTGTTTTTGAAAGGTGTCATTTACTGCAACTTCATCTCATACTAGCCATTATCCCAGAATCACGTTAAGCTTTATGATGATTCACGTGGCAGACTTCCAACCATTTTATTGAAAAAAAAGTCTGATGAGTCAAGAAATATTTGCAGAGATGAGTAAAACCTATTGTTTCCATGTAAGAAGATGGGAGAGACTAATATAATCACCATAAACTCATAACAATAAAACACATCAACTGCTCTGTCATCCAGTATCATTTTCAGCTATACTATGTTGAAGAAAAAAATAGTCTACTCTGTTGTTTTTTCCCTGGAAGTCTTTCAAAACTTACTATGGTTTTTGAGTAATTAATTTTGTGCTGTGTTAGCCATCTTGGAACACAAAAAGCCCCGCTATTTCTCAAAAAACATGATTAGCATTGGCCAACTGGTCACAAAAAAAACCCCAACAAAACAAGAGTCTCCAGCAATACCAGTGCAACATCAGGCAACAACAGATGCCTTGTTTTAAGCTTGGACCATCCGGAGGTTCAGATTAAATTTTTAAATGAGGGAGGCCCCCAGCTCTGTGTTCCTCTTTAGGACCCAACAAATAAGTCTGTTCAAACAACTCTGTTTAGAAATAAGCTGTGAAATTAGTCTCATGCAAGACTTGCACAGCAGGTCAAATAATTAACTCCTGTCTCATATATCCTTAAAGCCAGGGAACCACTTGGCAGTAACAGAATTATATGTAGCTGCTCAAACCAATGATGTTCCAAAACAAGATGATACTACTTACAGAAAACCCTTCTTGTCAGTATAATTGAGTAAATACCAACAGCTCATTCTAGCAAACCAAGAGGAAAAATAATTCTTCTGGCAATAACTTGTTTTTCTCAACAGATAGTACCACAGAGAATGATTTGACCTATTATAAGGGACAAACAAATCAAGTATTTAATGTTGCATCAATATTGCAAGCAAAATAATCAGTAGCTTAAAAATCAGAGACTAAAACTATGATATTAAGGTACAGGATCAAGCAAAGCGAACAACGTGTAAACAATTTACTGCTCTGCAGGAGTTATGTTTAAAAATGCCTGACAGTTTGCAATACCTTGTATCAAAATCCCATTTAGATGTTTCTAAAATGAGAAGCGATAATGTTTATCACCACTGAATTCAAACAAGAAAACTGAAATGGCATTGTAGGTAAGCACACTCAAAGTCACACCACAACGCCCATCCTTCTGTGAAAATCAGCTTTCTAGGATAATTCAGACTACATCTGTTCAGCCTTCAATTGCAGGGAAATCCCATTTATATATAAATCCAATGCAAGAGCACAATTTCTTCCCCTCGCTTCCTTTTTCACCTCCTCAGCCTTTCACTTTGCAATCAGGCTTAACGAGGTGCATCACAATAATTTGACATTATTTAAATATTTGATTTCTGCTCATTGTAGCTTACATATATAAACTGTTCATTTCCACACCAATGTAAGGCTTGCCATGCCTCAATACACTAATAAATACTGCAGCAAAGGACAGACTTTTTTTCCTACTATATTTTTAAACCTAGCTCAGTAAGACTCTTGGACTTTTTTTTTTAAAAAAAATCCATCTATTGCTTTCTTCTCTTTACCCAAAAGTTTTCCTTTCTCCATCTAAAAAAAATTTCTTCTCTTTCAAGAGATGAGAGAGAGGGTATTTGCCTGGGAAGAAACCCAGTGATCACGTCTGTGCATAAGGGCAAAGGTCTCCAAGACAAAAATCTTTCCAAGTCTATTCTATTTGCTGTATTAAGTCCACATTAAATATTAACATCGTCGTCTTACCTCTTATGAAAGTCAAAGGCATTTATTCACCCGACGCTACAGGCCAACAGAGTTACAAACTGCAGTTACTTCAAAAGCCACAGCAATATTTGTGGAAAAGGGAGGGGGGGTGTTTGGTCTGGGGGATTTTTTGGTGGTTGTTTTTGGGTTTAGGTTCAACACCCCAGATGTTTCTTGGCCACAGGCATTCCATATAAATCCCTGGCAACTGACTGAGTTTACACGAGCTTTAGTCAGGAAAAACACTGTCTATATTTAATGAGAGACAACAGCTGAACAGTAACGATCCCCTAATCTGAAAATGATTACAGTAAAATGAGCTGGGAGAGCTCATCCTTTACAGCTATTGCCCAAACATGACTCTGCTCCCACTACTCACGCTACAGCAGAGATACTGTTGTCTGGGGCATGCACTCAGACCTTGCAGAAGTTCAGACCTTCTGGAAGTGCTGAAAAACCCAGACCCCTATTTAAAGCCTTCCTAAATAGGGGTCCATCCTTACCAAGCAATCAACAAGAAACTCAAGACCTCCTCTGAAAAAAGATTCCACACTTCATTTTTTTTCAGAGCAATTTAAGTTACAGCACTACTGATCTTTTTCTACACTAACTACTTAAAACTTTGTACTTATTGCTATTGCAACTGCTGGTGTCCTTACAATAACCCACTGTTCAATCATCTCTTTGCCACACCATAAAACAGAAAACTTATGCTCATTATTGATGCACACCTGACACAAATTAATTGAGCTGAAGCAAAACTGGGCATTTGAAGTGATTCAAAACCAAACCTGTAATTGGTAACGCACAGACCCTGTGCTCTAAAGGACACAGCTATGAGTCAGTTCTTGTTATGTGAAAATCAAATCATCATAAAATCAAGTTTTGATCAAGCTGAAGTTCCTGTGCCTTGTTTTAAACAGATACTTCTCATCAAAAACAGATTAAATTGAAGCACAGCAGCAAGAGGGAGGTAGTTTCTATCACAGTTTATTTGTCAACATATGACAGTCTCATATTCGAGTTCAGAAAAATCATTCTTACTGCTGGACTGAGTGAGATGAGGGAAAATGAGCTGAGAGTTTGGAAAGTAACATGACAGGGCAGGGACAGTGACGCACAGGAGCAGAAGGAATACGCAGCTTGCCGAGCTAGCAAAGTTCAGTGGCAGAACAGGGAACCCCAAAGATAAGGGAGAGGTTGTTATAATGCACTAAAATGGGTATTTACAGAAGACTGAGACTGAAAGAGCATGTGCACCAGACCAGCCAGCAGGGAGAAGGGAAAGTCTGGAGAAAGAGGAAGAAGCAAATGGGTGTTTTCTTTCCACCCTCTGACTTTAAAGAGGCTTAAAAAGGGTAAATTCATGGATTCTGGAAACTTGTGTTTCTGCTCAGAAAATCTCTGTGTTTCAACTCCTACCTGATCCCACTCCTCACCAGTCCTGTGGCTGCAATGAAGTCTACAGCAGAGAGCACTGCAACTTTGGAGCTTCCTCACAGCTCGGACTCCTTTCTCCAGAACTATTGCTTCATCTTAAGAAAACACTTTCAGAAAGGGTTAGTTTGAAAATGAGCTTCAGTAAAGAAAAAAATATTTGTGCTATGAATACTGTATTTCTAAGCCATAATTTAGGTACATAACCCACCTAATCGTGCAGTGGAAAACTCACTGGACCCCGTCTGTTTGCAGGCTACCTATAACCAGCCTCAGCCCTGAGTAGCTCGAAGCTGCTGTGTTGACACAAATAGTCTGCTGCAGTCGTATTTTTTACTGTAAAAAAATATTCCCAGGCTCCCATGTCACCATGACACACCCAGAAACCCTCAGTTTCCAAACTATTGCTACGAACACAGTATGTGAATACAAACAAGAGAGCACAATACTTCCAATAAAAATAAAAATCGAGTAGGCAATGTAAATAACTGGTGGACCACGATATGAATATCATGGCACTAAGGGACATAGCCATATTTTAAATGTTGTCATTTGTAGTATCTCTGTTAGATTTTTGAAAGTCAAACTAGTCTAGTTATTGCTCTTCAAAAACAATCTCAAAGTCTGATTTCCTCCAAAGTTATTTCAATAAATAGCCAGGTTAAAATATTTACATTTGTCCTTACTAAGGGCCTCCTAGTAAAGAAACATGGTCAATTAGTATGAGCTGTCTTACTACTAGATCTAGTGCCCTACTGATCTGCAAATGTGTTCATGCTTAAGGGAAAACTGGAATAAAATGAAACAAGCAGGTTCTGATCCAGCTGGAGGTGTCACAGCAATCCAGTAGGTTCTCAAGAGACAGATTTACTGGATTAGTGTAGATGGAGTTTATCATGTGGGGAACAATGTCAGAACACATGGAACTAAACAAAAAATACAAACCCAAGGATTTAGATGAGATATGAGGAAGAAATTCTTTGCTGTGAGGGTGGTGAGACACTGGCCCAGGTTGCCCAGAGAAGCTGTGGCTGCCCCCTCCCTGGCAGTGTTCAAGGCCAGGTTGGATGGGGCTTGGAGCAACCTGGTCTGGTGGAAGGCGTCCCTGCCCGTGGCAGGGGGTTGGAACTAGATGGTCTTTAAGGTCCCTTCCAACCCAAACCAGTCTGTGATTCTATGATTGCTTGGAATAGTATTTTGAATAATTGAATTGCCACTGTCCCAGCAAGTGGATTCCTTTTAGATGGAAATTAAGAATGCACATCTGTGCGGAAGGGGGACCTCAGCAGCTGACTCCAGCCTGGAGGGCAAGATGTCAGCAGAGCTAAACCAAGCTCTGCACAGGAAAGGCTGTGGCCTTCAATGTCTTTATGCTCCTTAGAACAGAGGTGCAAAATGCACATGTGTATACCCACTTTGCATTAATGAATGCATGTTTGCAATTAGATTGAGGATATTCAAGGGAAGTGGTAAATCTGTTCTGCAAAATCTGGACACGAGTTGGAGATCACACACAGATACAGTATTCTAGAAAACTTCACTTCCTTACTCTAATTCTATGTCAGAACACTGACTAAATTGTCAAATAAATCTACACAGATACATCTCTCCACTCAAGACTCTTTAAAACATTACCATTAAAGCACAAAAATGACCAGTGAAGGGGTTAGCTCTGCTCAACACACACCCTCTATGGCTATAAACCAACATATGAACGTGCAGATGCAACTGTCACTGATATTTAGGAGCTCAGTCCAGTATCATTGGAGTTATAGTTTACTCTATGAAAGTCTCAAAGTCCAAGGCACTCTTACAGGGTGGCGGGACACACCATCTCTTCCCTTCCCAGACGTGAATCTCACATCAAGAAAGGGCACCTGTCCCTTGGAAGATAAGCACCAGCTCAGTATTTACAGCTTTCCCACACCAAGGGTCAGGCAAGTCCTAGAAGACTCAAACAACATCGATGCTTGCAACCATAAAATCCAGGCAATCCAACCCATAAAACCTCTTGTGCTGAAGAGTAAGGCTGAGCAGAAAGAACTTGACAGGCCAGTGCCTAGAAGAGGCTCTTTCCTAGCTAGATCCTACTACCATCTGGTTCTTCCAAGGACGTTGGGATCTGGGATTTGTTTCTTCTCAACAAGCAGCTTCCTGCCTCATCCATCCCAGCACCATCACAGGGAGCACACAGGGTACTCGGTCACTTCCACCAGGAGACCGAGGGCTGGAATTTGCACATTAACTAAGATGAACCTTGTTTCTGACGCCCATATTTCATGGATTTAACTTGCCTCTTGCAAAGGGAAATTAATCTTCTGCAGACTCAAAGCATCGCTAGTGGCACTTCAAGACGTCCCATCAGTTACACTTTGAAGAACTAAACCCTTCAGAGGAACTAATGGCTGAACTACAATTCAAAGCCATCGAGGACAGCTCTTTTCCCTCTAGGATCACTGCAGAGCCAAGTGCCAGAGCCCCCAACCAAAAGCAAGCGAGTTTTCATAAAGCAAACAAATAAATTACTTCTGTTCTGAAGAACAGAGGCTTTCCCAGGGAGCCCTTAAGGCAAGCACCTGGTTGCATGTCTCCTCTTTCACTGGATACGTGCAATATAGGGCTCAGGGAATGATAAATGGGCTACATGTATTCAAATATGCATTTTCCTGAGTTAATTTCCTGCCCAACAGTAATATATCAAGTTCTGAAACTATTTTAAAGTAGCCTCTTAAAGTGATTTGTGAGGCCCTTTAGTTATTCAATTTTTGTAGCATAAGACTCTGTTAGACCAAATAAAAGACAGTAACTAATAGAGGGGGGCCCCATGCAGCAGAAAAACAGCTGAAGGAGCTTATGCCTCAACAATCCTGGTGGCAAAAGTGAACTGCACAGTTGTGTTTTTCACAGGAAAGCCCTTATTTAAAAAGCAATCTCCTATTCGGGCTAAAGACAAAGACCATTTATATGGCTATTATTTACTTCCTGATAAAAAAATATCTGCTTAACCCTTGTGAAGTTAAATACATGGTTGAATAAGTAAACCTTCTGGTTAGCCTCAATTTTATTTCATTTCAGACGCCAGTACTAACTACAGATGGACTTAATCTCTCTTAGTTCAACACCTTCTAAGTGTTGCAGTTGGCAAGAGATGTGCTCCTGCCTGCCTGGCCCACGTGCCTTGCAAAGCTGGAGTTTCAGTGTGAGAACAGAGTGAGGATACAGCTTGATGCCTAATCTGGAAGCTGCTGTTAAGCCCTTCCAGACTTGGTGATGCCCTCCCCTGCTGCAGGCCTAGCAGTTGTGCAGTTGCAGCGTGAGTCGCCTCAGCTTATTGAGCCGATGGAAAATAAACCCATCAAGCTCTAGTTGCTCGTGTAGTTGTTTGGGTTTTGAGGGGTATTTTATGTGTCAAAGGAGTCAGGAGTAAGCATTTCTGTTCTTTCAATATAGAGGCCAAAACCTTACACCAACCATCTCCATGTACCCTTCTCTCGGTGGCAGCAGGAAAAACAGCAGCAGGGTGGTGCAGCAGGAGCTTATTCTCAAGCAGCTCCTTCAGGACAGCCAGGCAGACAGTGGGGCTCACCTGGCAATGTGCTACCTTGCACAGCTTCCCACACAGCCAGTGTTGCATCCAAGGCAAAAAAAAAGTAAGTGCTTAATGTTCAACCCAACATCAATGCATACACCACGACAGGAGATATTTTGATACCCAGCAGTCACAGTTTTCCACCAATTCCCACTGAAGACAGTTATTTCCTCAGTTTCTCCCTACTGTATGTTTTCTCCCAGCCAAACCTACACTCCCCCAACAAAACACCAACCCATGTTGATTCAGCCCTTCAAGAGCCTTCATCAGCTTAAGGACAAAAAGCAGTATCTACTGTCTTATATTTAAACCAAACCAAAATTATGTTTGTTTTTTTCCCCTCAATCTACATCTTAAATTAGACTGAAAGGACAAGGCTAACATGCATTCCTTCAGGCTTCCCAAGCATGAAATCTTTGTCCTGCAGAGGCACTCCTGCTAGCAAGTCCTCTACTGTGAGAAAAGACCCAACTAGTAAGTTAGAATTAAACAAAACCCACTGAGCCGCCAGTGACAGATACATACTCCACAGTGCAGATGTCAATGGCACATCTCCTGTTCAACAGGCCAGAGCAGTCAAAAGTAAGGAAATGAGTCTGAAAGTAGAGGATTAGAAGATAATACCATACTACTTTGGTGCCAAGTCCAAATTCTCCCATACATTTAACAAAAAATGATTAAAAAATCAAAATAGATCGTTCCTACTTCATCATATATTACAATGTAAGTACTGGTTCCATACCAAATGCAAGTGGAATTCAAGCACTGACATTTTTGGATGTTACGTGACAGGGTGATACGAGTCCCTGAGTCAGCTGAGATGTAGACAGAGAGGTGACAGCAAGTGTTGAGTTGTGCAGGAGAACACATGCAGCCTTTTGAAGTCCAGCCCTTCCCCTCCCGCCCCTCAAGAGCTCCCTAACACACGATCCAAATCTGCACCTGCATTACAAGAGAACAGAAGGACCAAGATGGTCTCATCTCCGAGTGTATTAATAGAGGATTTTTGTCAGTATTCTCGTTTTACAGATAAAAATCTTCAAGGGAAACATAAGGGACTTCTCAAACGTTTTATTCATTGGTGTACTAAAAAAAAAAAAGGCGAAACAAGTCAACTTCAGGTTAAAAGCAGCCCAAAAAATTACTGTCTTCAAAACTCCTTCAAAGATGCCGTCATACTGAACACATCACAATTGCATTAAACACTTCTGAGAATCCTAGTAAAGGAATCAGTGCAACTACTGCTGGTGGACCTTCAGGTTTGCTTTTGGTTTTCTTTTCCTTTTAAACAGTGATCAGAATTATTTTTGCCTTTCTTTCATCTTGTAAGATTAAAGAATAAATTACTGGTGCCCTCAAGTTCACAGTGATATCCTTCATGACGGGCATATACCAAGTCTAAAGGCTGATGATTATTAAAGCTGTTAATTGTCAAATAATCACTTCTGCTCAGTCGGTTTGGTGTGGCATGAAGTGCACACACAGACAGCTTTTAAATTCAGCAGCCTTCTCTACTGACCAAAAGATTGCTGCTAAAGTGTTTCTTCCAGTCATATACATTGGATTAAAAAAAAAAAAAGAAGAAATTAAAAAAAAAGAAAGAAATTGGATCCTGGGCTTCCACCTTCCTCCTCACTCCTCCTTTTACCTTGAGTTTGCCTCCAAATTTAAGAGTAGCACTGTAAAAATAAAGGAGATTGTAGCTGACCTAATTTCACATATTGCAAGGCTATAGCTGACATTTCAATTTTTACTTAAGCTAAAATATCGTTGGGGGAGAAAAAATAAAATCTTTGCATCATTTCTCCTGCTTGGAAAAGAGCTAACTAGCAGAAGATCTGTAAAACCATTTTTTTTTAAAAAAAAGAAAAAAAAAAACACAAAAAAAACCCACTTTACCCACCCACAGTCCTAAATTTATTCTGGCGTATCGTACGACTGAGCAAAAGAATAATACAAAGAAATCATTGGAAGAAAACACTGAATGGGTTCATCAACAGTACATTGAGACTGATGTGGTAACTCTAACAAAAGAATTGGGTTTTTTAATAATTTGGGGGGGTAGGTGTTAATACAAAGGGACTACAGGAGATGTAAAGTATTTGGATTTCATCAATAGATTTTACATACTCCCCACGGGAAATGAAGCAGTTGAAAAAGATGGATTAGTATGAAAATTTTAAGTACCACCTGAAGAGAGCTGGCTAAAACAGGATGACAAGGAGACTTGGTTCAGATGGGTACTTTCTCCTGAAAGGTGATAGAGTTCTCTACAAATGAGTAGTAACGTATGACTGAAACTTCAGCTCACTGAAAACTTGGACCAAGAAACGCAGGACACAAATTTATTAGTCACAGAATCACAGAATCAATCAGGTTGGAAGAGCCCTCTGGGATCATTGAGTCCAACCATTGCCCTGACACCACCATGTCAACTAGACCATGGCACTAAGTGCCATGGCCAGCCTTGTCTTAAACCTCTCCAGAGATGGTGACTCCACCACCTCCCTGGGCAGCCCCTTCCAATGGCTAATGACCCTTGCTGAGAAGAAATGCTTCCTAATGTCCAACCTGAACCTCCCCTGGCCAAGCTTGAGGCTGTGTCCTCTTGTCCTGTCGCTGGTTGCCTGGGAGAAGAGGCCGACTCCCACTCCACTACAACCTCCCTTTAGGTAGTTGTAGACTGCACTAAGGTCACCTCTGAGCCTCCTCTTCTCCAGGCTAAACACCCCCAGCTCCCTCAGCCGTTCCTTGGAGGTCAGACCCTCCAGACCCTTCACCAGCTTGGTCGCCCTCCTCTGCACTCGCTCCAACACCTCAACATCTTTCTTCAAGTGCGGGGCCCAGCACTGGACACAGGATTCAAGGTGCGGCCTCCCCAGTGCCGAGTACAGAGGGACGATCACTTCCCCAGACCAGCTGGCTACACTATTCCTAATAGAGGCCAGGATGCCATTGGCCTTCTTGGCCACCTGGCCACACTGCTGGCTCATGTTTAGCCGGCTGTCGATCAGCACCCCCAGGTCTGGAAACAAAACTTGAGCACAAATGTGAGATTGCTTTGCCTGTCACTTAGACACCACTGACAAAAACATTGCTATGAAAAAAATAATCCCCAAAGGCCTGTGCTTATCAGTTACAGATGATGACAGAAAAAGACAGAGCTGTATTACATTAGAGCAGAACCGCCAGCCACCAGCGCAGGAAATACACTTACTGAGTGAAATAACTCCAACAGAGACAGCAAAGCACGGCTGGCATCGTAAACAACCGTCGGGATGTCACCAGGACACAAAATACAAATGCCAGCAACCGCGTTCAAGAGAGGAACTCAGCCAAAAGAGGAACGTCACAGGACTACTGGGATCACAGGGGGAAGGAGAAGCTACTTTGCAAGGGCAGCCTCCAGAAATGTGTTTGTTTAGTTTAGCAAACAAAAAAAAACAAAAGTGTGAATTTATTGCTCTCTAAACATTCCTTTGGCTGGAGAGCAGAAACACCAGTGATGGAAATGCATTACCTGAACTGAAAGATTACGGGCACTATCAGCTAGCCATGAATAAATTGTCTCATTCCCACGAGACAACGGCATTGAGCCCAACAACCAAATGAGATTCTGGGGAAGCTTTCTAATCAGTACAGAAAGAAAGCAGCCTAACCATTTCCCAGGCAGTCCTTGGTAAAGTTTTTAAGGCTACTTTGTAACACCATTAATTGCTGTGGCTGGGGAACATCTGATGACTCAGGAGGCCAAGCAAAACCATCTGAAATGGAGAAAATATGAGCTAATGGAGCAAAAGCAGTAATAGAAGCATGCAACTACCTGAATATGCACAACTACAACAATGAAAACAGATCATTTGCATGCTAGATGCAAAGAAATCTGTTATAATTTCTGCTGTAATTTATTTTTCCTGTTTGTATTCATGATTGTTCTGCTGTTAAAGTAACTACACTGGTTTTAAATTGCAATTGCTAAAAGAGCGCATCTTTTATACGTTGTATGTTAGATTACAAGTTTTGTTATTGCAAATTACAACAACTCTACCAGTCCCAGAGTACTTCTCTGCAATGATGTAAGTACAGAACATAGTTTTCTGTCTAGCCTCAAGATATATATTTCGAAGTAATTGCTTTCATAAGCATTGCCTCATTAGCCGAGTGGCATTTGTTGAGTAACCAGTACCCCCTCCCCGCCCCAGCTTAAATTAATTTCCATATATTTTTTTCTCTATTATAGCACCATGGTATTTATACAAAGTACCTTGAAGATATTAGAAATCCTTTTTGCTAAATTTACCCTTTCCTGAACCTGGGTGGGGCAAAATCAGTTCATTCTCGAGTCTGTATTGGGGTGCTGCGTGTTCCTCAAGCAACAGCATTTCTGAACGTTTCCCCCAGAAAAGTACCAATCCTCTTGGCTATATGCATCAAATTTACATTCATTTATCATTAAGGATAAAAACAAGTACTGCGCTAAACAAAATGGCATAAGCTAGGACCAAAAAGCAAATAAACAACAAAAAAACGGAACCCAGAAGGAATATCATGATGTGGCCACACTAGCAGGGATCCTTGCAAACTCATCTGAAACACTGGCTTGGATAGGAAACACAAAATTTCTGGAATCTAAGTTAATGCACTAAAAGAAAGTTTGTAAAAACCCAATACTGACTGAATACTCTCTCCAAAGTTGAGGATATTTGGAGTCATCCATAAGCTTTACACTTGACTTTAAAGTATTCTGCATTTTCAGGTCTTCTCCGTTTCCTGGTGACACAAGTTTTATTGGCAAGTTTTCACAGAATTATTGCAAGCATTCAACAGAAGCAGCAAATAGAAAGTCAAACTGGTGCAAGGTAATTCAAAAAGAAACCTAATTAGCTGAATTTCTGCTGCCACTGCTCTTGGTGATGCCATGGTCACCTGCTCACAAGAATTCCTGACACCAAAGCGAAGAAGTTGCACAGACTCTCTCCTACCACATGATCCCATCAGGCAACAAACAGATCACTAACTGCAACTCCATGTTTACAACAGCCTTTGTAAGGAAGGAAGCTGCCATACGTTTTCAGTCACACTATCATAAATAAATGATAGCTTTATACACAACTGTAGACAAATATCTTTCCCTTCTTCTCAATAATCACCTGTAACAAAAAGGTACGACCTGCCTATCTTTTGAGACAGGAACACTAATGAACACGGAAGTTTGTCACACCAGAAGTAGAAAGGAACAAAAATTGAAACCTGAGGAATCTGTTTTCCTATTTTGAAATATCAAACTGTCTGGGGCACCTGTGCCATGTGTTTGGCACATTTCAGCATTGTTCAAGTGTAACCAGAAATCGCTATTCAACTGAAATTCACAATGTTCTTTTGATCAAAGATGTCTTTTGGGATGAACGTTATGATGTTGCCTGTGTGAGCACAAAGAAGATCACAGTAAAAAGTATTGCTTTCTATTTTTAGCCTACCATGGATGCTCTCTTTTCATGACCCCAGAACAGGCACAGACCATCATCCTACTTCCCTCCCCTCAGCTTATTTCCACTGCTCTCCAGCACCCACGTCCTCCCATGCTGCTGAACACATCAGGGGACACCCCGCTGCCGTGCGGCCTCTCCTCCCTCAAATCTAGCACTTGGCTGCTCAAAGAGCACTTGACAACCATCACCAAGTCCAGCGTTGCAACGCATAATGGCCCCACTCCTCCCCTATAATAAATGATTAAAAAGCAAGCTAATAGTACCCAAGCACAGATCAAGTATCTGAAATATGAGCAGTTCAGACACTTCCCTTCACTGTCAAGAATGACAGCGTGTAAAAATTGATAAAATGAAATTAGTTTTCTTGTCCATTATGGATATCAAACACAATGCAGGGATTGGCTGGGGGACAGAAGGGAATAAAAGGACATTTGGAGAACAATTAATAGAGCACGAAAAATATACTTTCTACTTGATACCAAAAAAACTAAGCAAAATTCAAGTAGGATTGAATACTTGAAAGCAAAACTACTGTACTTTCTAACTGCCAAAACAGAGCTTTCTAAAAGGAAATCCAGCTGCAAGAGTAAGTCATAAACATGTACTATTACAGCTTACCTACATGGAAGGCGTTAGTGCCACTTACAGTGAGCAACTTCATTACAGACTTTCTGAAACTGTACTCAGTTTTTACTTATCCCCCTCATTACTCTTAAGAGTATTTAAGAACAAGTCTGTCACCCTCTGCTCTTCAACTTTTTTAAATTGTTCAAAAGAATAAACCATAATCAGTTATCTAGTAATCAGTTATCTATCTGTAATTTTTAATTACTGCAGATAACTGGCAGAACACTTTTCAGGTATATCTTAATTAAATTCAATAAAGATGCTGTAAAGTTGAACATGAGCTTTTGTTGTGACATTTCAGGATTTCTGAAGTATAGTTTCTCTGGAAAACCCTCATCGTGGGTCTTCTGTCAAGTTTTTGGTCAGATATGTGTACAGCCCATTAACAATTCTCTCTCAAACGCCTGCTCCGAGTGCTTTAACTGTCGATTCACAAATAAAGCAAGGTAGAGTCCTTGTTCAATGAGTAAGAGGAAACAATTTGTAACGCTAGAGTCCACTACTGAATAACCATAACTTAACATTTTCTTTATCTTGCCTGGTAAATCAACAGCTTTGTAAATATTATCATCAGCAGATGCTTAAAATGATTATAACATAACCTGATCTTTCTTTATTGTAACCCCTCTTCCTTACCAAGTATCAAACCACTTTTTCAAGTAATAATTCCAGGGGGGTGGAATTAAAATGCAACCTCAGAATCATCCCACCCCTCCCACAGCTACGCCCCCACGACAAAAACCTTACCTTCATCATTCTGGGCCAAACAACCTGCTAAGACAGTAGCAACTGCAATCCCTACAGATAACCATTCCCAGAGACAAAACCGCTGTAACATTTTTTGTCAGACTTCACTCAAGGCAGATCTGAAAAAGAAAGATGTGACACACGCATTAGTCGAGCAGCCTGCACAAAGGTGAGCGATTAAAAACTATTTCCCAGGTAACTATGGAGCTACCTATGGCATATAGAGTCTAGAAGAGTGCAACATTGTTTCTGTTAAAACAAACTAGGTTAATTCCATTAGCATTAATACATATATATGTACTCATTAACTTGATAATCATGTACACATAGGCCTCCAAGTAAGGAAAATGCAAGTTTCTTGCTTAAATCAGGTCTAATTTCCATAAAATAAAGTATTTATGGTATTTCTTCCTCCTTTAGCCTTATGCTTTAAAGCACTTTGGAGAAGTGACCGTATCAGAGAAATTCCACTTATTAAAACTAGTGTTCAGCTGGAAAAGTCAGCAGGGACCCAGTTTCAAAGACATTGCCCAGCAGAACCTCTCCCAGGAAAAACACGAGTGAACCCCATAGATGGCCTTCTTCAACGAGACAGGCTGTTGGCTCATGCCCAGCAAAGGAGGAAAAACAAACAAAAAACCCCACATGTACAAAGAACCCAGGAGAACAGACTGACCAAGACAGGTCTGGATGAACTCCAGAGCATATTTAGAGTGAGTAACATTAGAAAGTTCTCTAAAGCTCTCTTTTATTGCTCCAATAAAGAGAATTAGCATATTTCTGTAGCCCAGAATGGAATTACTTAAAAATATTCTGTCACATTTAAAAACATTGTGACAAATACAATGGACTTCCTAGCAACAGGAGCATGAAATGGAGAGAGACTGACAGCAGTATAACAACAAGCTATTGTATAAAAAGGGTTTAAGTGCTGTCAATTTTCCCACTTGACTCAGATTTCACTGCCATTTTCTGTTTATAACTTTCTCCCCTGGTTCCAAACCTGCTGCATTTCATTCCAAGTCAAACAAAGAGAGTATTACCCCCCACTTAGCAGCCTCAGCATTAACACCATCTGATCCTCCATCAGAGAGACACTGTTGAAGATGTGCTATCGTTTTCCTTCCACAAACCGAGCTTACAGAAAACACAAATGTATGGAGAGCATCTAATTCACACCACAGATGCACAAAAAAAATCAGCTTAAGGCATAAAAACATCCTTTCAGATCACTCTCAAGGGTTATCCAAGCCACACAGAAGCAGGGCTTCCACTGACAGAAATAGGTGACAGCTTCATTAAGTACTGGATAAGTCAAGAACTTCTTTAAAATCTGAATTTATTCCAAATCATATCACTTAGATTTTAAAGTTCCTTGGTGGTTGACACTGTATTTAGCCTGCTTCCCAGGGCAACTCACGCAGGTGGGATCTATTAGGCACCCTCGCACAGCTCCTTTTTTGTTTGCAAAGACACGGATCACGGTTGACTTCTTGCCTTCCAGTGGATTTTCATACCAACATTCACTATTCCAAACAGTGCTGTAAAATAAAGGGAGGGGAGCAACAAAACTGATTAAAATCCTACCCTACACACACTGCTCCGCTTCTCATTCTGGGGTTAAAGATGAAGAAAGGCTTTTCCAGTCTCCATCTTCACTCCAGTAGGACCCTTGCCACCCTGTCCAGCAGCAGCAGGTCACTGCAGGCAGTTATAGTTGCAATAGGCAGCAATTTCAGGAAGAACTGAAATATCATCTATCAAACAAGGAGGCAGGCTGTGTCTAACTGAAGCAGCAGTGCAAATCTTGTGGGACTGTTCATTTTCACTTCAGCTAGACAAACGTCAGTCTTGATGAAACAGCTCAAGGTTACAGGAATTCATGAATTCGAGCCATGCAACAGTAGCTGTGAACCATACAGAAGCACCCACCTTCCTCCTCTCTCCTTCTCTTCCACTGGCACCTCTGCAACAGTTTCTGCCCCTAACTCCAGCAGAGACAGCTCAAGTAAGAATTTCAGACCCTTCCTAAAGGGCCTTTTATTCCTATACATGTGAGGAGACCAGAATTGTGAGCAAAGATCCCACTATCTGTAAGAAAAAACTATTTAAAAGCTTGCTACGCAGCTATGAAAAGGAAGCTTCAAGCTCATCAGGTATGTTACCCACAGAGAAAAAGAGCAGCTAGCTCTTTCTTGAGGGACAAAAAAGATAAATCCCTTCCTTGAGGAACCACCAGTGTCCAGTGTTGCTCGTAAGTGGCTTTTTCCTCCCTTCTGCTTCCCAAAATGCTCATGTGATTACTGTCACCTAAATTTCCACTTAGCCAATTCAGAAGTCATTCTGGATTTTGCAACAGCACCTTCAAAGAACAGAAACTACTTCCACCATAACATATTCTAGTTTACTACTTTTAAGTAACGGCTGAGTGTCTCCACACTGCCCAAATGGACTCAAATGAATCCAACATCATCGTTAGACTTTGTTAGACTTCCTGGGAACTTCTGAGGATGTGAACTTCTCAGTATGTCACCATTTCTTCCTCCCACATTACGAGGAGATCCTAAAAGAATTGGGCTCTGCCACTTTTTCAGTTTAAGCAGACAGGTGGCATTTGCTGTCAAGTGCTTCCAACCTTTTATACCTCAAAAACAGATACAAGTGGTTCAGGAGACGATCTTAGTTTCTTCAGGTCAGTCTAAGAAAGATCACATCCATATAGAGATTACATGTGTTGTAAGACCTAGAAAGAAATGCACATACACACCTCAGAGGCCACTGATACCTCATTTTACAACCTTGGGAAAACAAAAAAAGTCTGCATTTCCAGTCACAAGGTTCTATTTTAAAAAGTATTCAGAGCTCAGCTGACATCCTTGAGCTGAGTCTAGCCTGGAGAGATTTTAAGACAGAATCTTGGCAGATTTATTTTTGATTTTGATTAAATGTCAAGTAAACCACGAGGATAGCAATGCTGCTGCTCTATGAATAAGCATCTCTATATGCAACTGCAATACAACAGAATAGAAGTTGCCCTCCCTTTTTCCTCCAATTTGTACCAGAAAAGCTACTATGAAGTGCAGAAAGCAAGAATATTCTTAAATTAAACAGATTCTGCTAACTCAGAAACAGCTCACAACAAACCACAAGTTCCTACCAAGTCCCCCCAAAGGTAGACAATCTGTAAGAAACAGTGTTGAACTCTAGATGCCCAGTCTGACAGGGCAAAGGATGAGAATGAATTGATGACAGAAGGCAGGTCTGTAAAGTCACAACGTACAATATGTTTACAAGACTCGGTATTTTCCTGAAAAATATTCTAATGTTGCTACAGCAGAATTTTAAAGTTTAATGTTACCATGGGCAACAACAAGTTATACACTCAAGCACAAACAACTTTAAATGAAAAATAAAAATAATTAAAAGTTGAGCGGAATTTCACTTCCTGGCATGTCTGCGTTAAAAAAAAAAAGGAAAAAAGTTCTGATAGTGTTCCCATTTGACTGTACAGCTGTACAGACAAACAAAAATACACACACGTTTTCCCAGAGGAGCAGCGGCAGCAGCCCATCACTGGAGATGTTTACAGCTCAACTGCAGCAAACTGGCGTAATCACACTCCAAGGAGCAATCATGTCTCCTCACTCACTTCTGCCTTTTTTTTTCCCCTTCCCCTCTCACCAGTGTAGCTACTGAATCAGCCAAAAAGCCAACTAGTTATCAAGACATCTATATAAAAGGCACTTCAACAAATTTTAAAAGGGGATAAAAGTGAATAAAAAAAGCCCAAAATATCAAATATGAGTTATCACATCCAAGCACCTTGAACATATTTACAGCCCAATGATATTACAGTAACCTTAAATACTGATTTACTTTAAGATCAAGTGTTACTACAGTACTTAAAACATTGCATTCATGTAAAGCTGAGGGGGGAAACATGGACTCAGTCAAAATAAATAGTAAAATATATTTTAAAATATTTTTAAATACCCATACAGAATTGTTCTCCATATGGAAATAAAACCAGAAGCTATAAAAAAGTTTTTTTAAATTGGGTACATGCTAACACAGTCTAATGCCACGTGTTGAACGCAACTGATTGCTTACACAAGTTCACCTCTCAGAGAAAGGAGAGGTAAGGGAGGGGAAAAAGCAAGAGTCACTGACACGGTTAGGAGATAACAGGGAATGAAAAACTAGTGTACAAATACCCAAACCCTTGCAAACATTGTCCACATTGGTCTCCAGCAAACTCCTAACTCAAAACTAGAGCCTAAATTGCAGCAGAACATGGAGTTTCAGTATTTTTAAAACACTCAAAATAATTTAATTAGCATAGAAAAATCTAAACTTTGGACTGAGTTTGCAGCAAGCCAGAGGCCGTTGGCTTCTTCAGAGCAGAACTGACCTATACACACCTGATTTTGCATGAAATGTGGAATACAGCAGTGCCATAGCACATCAACAGTCACACAGCAAGACCTTCTTTAAGTCTTTTTTTACCATTAACAACAAATCTGAGAACAACTTTGAGGCAACCACTCTATCAGGGCTTCAAACCATTGTAAGGGGAGAAAGTGCATACTTAAAAAGCAATCATTAGGTACATATTAATTCAGTAGACATGTAAACAAACATTTGTCATTTAATATACACGTCAAAACCAACAGCTCCTGTGAAACTGCCGTGGTTGGATTAATAATACAGCATTTAAGAGAAAATTAAATTCCCATTTATACGTGTGCTATTAATTTACACAACCAGCCAGAACTCATTCAAGCATCAGAAGCTGCACGTTTGGCTGAGTGGTGTTGCTCTCTATATATTACAATTGTGATAAAATATCAAAGCATATAATAAACTATTTATTAAAGTATAAGGTACTCAATTGTTTAAACACAGGAAAAATTACAGTGGACAGTTTTATTATGAGGCTCATCTGTATTATTACTGATCAAATGAACTCTTTTAAAGATTGAAGACACAAAAACAGGGAGTCTCTGAAGTGCAGATGTTTATTCCAAGAGAACTGGTGCCATAATAAATCAGAAGTGTCAGTAGAAACAGGAAAAAAGTCTCTTACAGAAGCCAAAAAGGAGATGAATTTGCTTTACAGTCTGACAGCGTTCCTGGCTTGGTTAAAGCTACGGTCCATTAAACTATATGTCCCAAGCGCTTCATTTTTGTTGCTGAAACAATTATGTTGAACTGTCAACATAAGAAAAAAAAAAACCCTTCTAAAATATTATTTAAACACAAGAACAGACCAAAAAAACCCCCTGTGGTTTGTCTCAATGCCATTCTTAATTGATGTCTTTTCACATGGTATGCAGCCACATCTGCCTTCACGTATGTCCTAATCCAGCGAGGCCCAGCAGAGCACCCACCAGGTTACAGTCTGGGCTGCTCCTAGTGCCACACAAACCAACCACACTTACACCAGTGAGCAGAAGGGACACGCACAGCGTAAGTCGGTGCTGGGACCTGACATCCACAATAAGCATCTCTGAGGGTTCTTACTTCTGATGAGGTCCTGAGCCTGAATCGCTGGCGGAGCACATCTGGAGCACAGCAGCTGGAAAGCCACAGTGCTGGAAAACACCCTCACTTTAGGCTTAACCAGAAAAAAACGCCAAACAATTGCAGGTCACAAGCCCAAGGACCACTCGAGCTAGTTTGGGGCATCCTGGAAGGCTAAATGTCAGCCCACAGCCTCCCAGGCAGCTGCTGAGCCCATCTCATTGCACCCACTTACAACCAAGAGAAGAGCCAGCGAAGGAAGACTTCACCTCTGAGTTCAAGCCGTGTAAGCTCTTTACAGCTCTAATTCAGCAGCAAGCGTGAATAACTCTGTTTACCCAAGTCAAATACCTGTTTAAATGCTTTCTTTAAGAAGAATTTAAGCATAAGCAAATATTTGGCTGAACTGGGGTTATAGTGAATAATTTACAGCGCAAATACAACCCTTTCTCCGATTTCGCTTGTTGCAAAAAGCACAACACTACTACAGTTTTTATTTCACTAACGCTGCTTGAGCACTTCATACTAAGTATTGCAGCTGCTGGACTCTTGGATTTACTCAGCCATTACTATATTAGCTATGGGCCTTTCATGCTGTGCAATTAGCACAATTGGTATGGATTTTGTTACTCTCCTCTCCTTGGATAAAACCTGTCAGTCATATGAAGACTTTTAAGATCAAATTTTAAGATCAAACATGCTCACAACTCCATTCCCTTCTCACAGCTGCTGGATCTGTTCTTATGGATCTTTTCCACACAAACAAAGATACTAAAGAAAATAGCATCAATTCTGCAATTGTGTCTCTTCTCCTGTTCTGTGCTTACCAAGGTCTTGAGTTTTTAGACTTACTTGGAAAGAGCATTTTTAGAAAGCAAATACACGAGCACTTAAGAAAAAGTTGATGGCAATTTATATGAAGATACAAAAATATTTTCATCTGTGAGTTAAAATTCCTCAGCACATTCTCTGTATCTATGTCCAAAAAATTCATACGTTCCTCCTTGCCCGTATTCTTCTAAGAACTACTAGTTTTCATCATTTCCTTGCCCCACTCTTTAGATCTTTTCTGTGCCTTCCTTACAGAAATGACCACTTTTCCACGAGATGCAGAGCCACTGCCATAGCAAGGTATTGCAAAGCCAAAGTAGAGCATCGGTAACAGTGAGTTACTTGCCTCTGCATTAACTCAGTGCATCTGTATGTTTGAGTAGACCCTGTATCTATATGTGAAAGAAGCGATTTAGAAGTTAACAATTAAAGAGGCATTTCTACTTCAATGCAGGAATTTTTAAGTTTATTTCAATACTTTGCACTCCAAAACAAAATAACTGGTGTTTTCCTACACTCTATCAATAACAAAGTTCCTTATTTTCCATCTCTACATAGCAATGGTAGCCAGAGTGCATATGGCCTGATTCACAGTAGGTGACATCTTGAGAGCACTTTTCCAATCCCCCCGCCAGCAGAACGTACGATAAATGCAGTAGATGTTGCACGCTGCTAATTTCCACAAAAAAAAGAGAGAAGATTGCTAAGCATATGTAGGTTTGCACAGAGAAATGTCAACTACACTACCAAAAATAGAAAAAAGCTTTTACAGAATCCTTGAGGTAGGGATGGAGAAGGACTTCTCCTTCCTGCTTCCATCCACTAGTTGGGACTGCTTGATTTATTTTCTGTATTTTTAAAAAGTAATCCAGCTATTCGATGGATTAACAGCATTACAACCTCTTCATCACGGGTAGGTAAACAGGGTAGCCAATTCATTCCTGTCTACAAATCCAGTATTTAGTGCATTAAATAGATATTCAGTGTCCCAGCCCCTCTGCATGGACTTAGCCTATAAAACATTGCTCCCACAGAAGGCTTTGAGTGCTTAATCTAAATAAGTTTGTAACTTTGGGCTGCATAACACTGTACACATGGAACTCCAACTTTGCAGACAGCGGCTCTAGACAGAGGAGAGGGGAAAGATATCCTAAAATTGTATCAGTGCCAGAAGACTTCATTTAAAAAGTCACATTAACTGCTTAACATAAAAACATTAAAAGAAATACAGTCTATATTAGCCAGAAGTAGTTAATTTAGTTCTTCAATAACCTTTGTCTTTACAAAACATACACACAAAGCTCAAATTATACATTCAAGTGTAGGCTATTTTCCTGGTTAATAATGAAAATATATTTTGATATAAAAGTACAAAGTAAAAGATCTGTTTCATTGCTTTTACTGCACGACAAGTATTGGATGATATCCCAGAAACCTCTCAATTTCTCCCCTGCCGGAGCCATTTCTCTCCAAGGATCGTTCGTTGGGCTTACTTAATACAGAGGAGAAAATCAGAGGGTTTCTTAGAGCGAAAACTAATGAAGATGTCGGTATCACTGCAGTGGAAAGAATGCTGGATTTTTGAAATCTCAAATACTTTGAAAGTTCAGGTTTTTCCCAGCTCCCACCCAAGTTCTCAACAAGCTAAAAGATTCTGATAGGAGCGAGACAGAGGAATTGCAAGGAGGAAGAAAAAGCACGCTCAGACACACAACTCAGCTTGTGCTGCTGGGGAGCTAAAGGAATGTTAGTGCCCTCAGGTTAAGGAACCGGGTTTGGCCAGGAGAGCTGCTGTCACAGATGGCAGCCAAGACAGCTAAAGGCAGTGAGGCTGGAAGGCAGCCAGCCCACCACCTGCAGGAGGGACACGCTGCTGCCTGGCTCCAAAAAAAGGACCTTCAGTCTCCAGCTGTAGCTACTGTCACACAAACCCTCCCTCGTCAGGAGCATACAAGTAGTTGTACTACGCGGTACCCTTAAAAGATGACCCAGCTAAAATGGTTCACTGGGCACCATTAGAAGAATTTAATTTCTGGGTCTAGGTCTCTCTTCATCTTTCCCAAGATGACTGGTTCTTTAAAGATGATCCTGCCTTTAAATACTCATGTTAAAGTCAAAACATCCAAATCTACCCAGCTCTATCCTTACCTTTCCCATCCCTGCTCCCTGCTAGACCAGCAGACACCACCACAGGCAGGAGTGTCTCTCTGATGCCAGGAACCATTCTGTCAAGGATCCCTCCGAGCGCTCCTTGTCGGAAACCAGTAACTGTCTCTATGTCTTAAGACTTAAAAACTGCCTTGCATTATGGCAATGAAAATGTCCAAAACTATATTAAGTGAATTTATTTTCTTGAAGAAAACACCATTTTCTCAAGCAGAATTTATATGCTGCAGCTTCCCTTCTCCGAAAGAATTTTTGTTTAAATTTTGTAAAATAAACCCATCAAACTTGTCAAAGCAAAGCCTACCTGTCTAGAAAATGAGTGTTTCTACTTGCCTGTTAGTCATTACACATCAAAAGTGGCGTTAAATATACCCTGGAGTAATTACAGGTTTTATTAGCAGCTCTGTTAAAATAGTTCAATGCAATGACATTTCAGAATTAACACGCCTACACACAAATATACATGCATGTGTACACACACACACTTAGCAGACATTATATTCAGCTACTTCCATGTCAAGTTGAAGATGGTGTTATTACACATTACTGAGCCAAGCTTTAAAAATAGTCCCAGCTTTTGAAGTTAGGACAGCTTACAAATAGTAAGGCTGATTAAGCCAAATAGTTATCAGATTTGTTATATGTCTACACTCCAAGTTATAGACTAAGGAAAAATAAAGAAAGTTTAGAAGGCTGAAAGTTGTCTTCTGTTGTAACTTGTTTCTCTGGAAACAAAATTTTCCACTTAACATTCTAAAGCAGTTTGTTCTTAAACTACCTGTAATTACTATTTATAACAAATCTTGATGAAGAAACCCACCAAGAAGAGTCCTCTGCAGCTCCATTTCCAATGCTGCTCCCAACAACCGTGTTCCTAGATGGATCTCCACAGACCAGACTCCTCAGCACAGCTCATCATAAATCATGCTATTTAACAAAGAACTGAGGTTTCTTTTCTAGAAAAGTGCAGTAAATAGCAAGTTTCGTGGTTATCAGTTCCTTGTTTACTAGGTCACTCAATGCATTATCAGTTACCATATTCTGGTACATAGTTATCAGCACTTAAATCAACAAATTATTTAACCATGAGCCAAGCACACAAGGAGGCTTCAAGACATTAAACCACCTCATACATCCAATTACACAGCTGTTAGGTTTAGACCTCTCTCATACCTCACCACAGTTTTGCTGGGAAGCCTCATCAGTGTGGACAGCTGGATTTGAGAGCCTGCTAATCAAGCAACATGCAAGATCTCCATTATTTTAAACACATACCTGCTGTTAATTACCCATTCTATATTTCAAGCCCTGCATAGCATTCCTTTTCCCTATCCTGGCTAGGCCTGCCCTTCAGTTTCCTTCTGCTCCCATCTAACAGCAACCCAAACCCAAAGTCCTGTCTTGTCTTCCTCCACCTCCTTCACTCTCTCAGGTGCTACTTCTGCACATCAGACTCTCTTTCCATCACCACTCCTACACAGCCTCTTCCAAACCTCCAGCTCTGCTCCGCGTTTTCTCATACACCTCTCTACTCTCCAAGCTTTTCCATATCTGACATCATGTCTATCAACCCTCAAGCACTCTTCCACTCCCCAGTATTCAATCCTTCCCAATATTTTTGGGGGATCTTACCTTATCACTTATCCCTCTTATCCCTTCTTAATAGGCAGTAAGAGCATAATTAGATGTGATTACTTGTTTTGATTATACTTTGATTGCTTTCCGAGCTTGTTGGCCATGAGGGAAAGAAGGCAGTTAAGTATTTGCTCATGTTTTCACTTATTTATTCTTTCCCTTTTAAAAGTCTTCACAGAAGCTGCAATCTCTACATTGGCCCATCTCCGTCTAACCACACCACCTTCTAAACCTCATCACTCCAACTGCCCTTTGGCAAGCATGTGTATCCATCTCCAGAACCTCTATTTCACCAGACACCCGTACACTTCAGTACTAGATCACCAAGCCCCAACAGTCAGCATTTTACTTCCTAGATTTCCTGGATTTTGCGTATCCCTGCTTTCCTTAAACCAAAGGACAGACAGCTCTCACATGCCCAGGTTTCTTTGGCTATTCTGACACACTCAGTCTCCGCATCTTTCAAGCAAATCCTTCTCTTCCAACCTTTAAGAATTCGAAAAGTGCTTAGGGGCACTAATGAATAGAGGAATTGATCTTGCATTTATCAGCTGCTTTGTTCAACTGCATCTGTTCGGTGATTCACACGTTGCAGAGCTGGGGGGTATGTGCCCAAGTATTGTGATGTTTTCATGTGCACAGGGCACTCATTCAGGGACAGCTGGGGATAGAGAGCCTGTCAAAGCTGCTGTGTGCCTTCAACGGGGAAAGGGGAAAGATTCTTGTGTTTCTTTAAGAAACGTGTCATCCAAAGAGCATCACACCTCACCAAAACGCTGTGCAACGGAGACAATAACACACCGTCACAGCAAACTTTGAGGTGGACAGAACAAAACACAGCCACAGGGGAAGTGATGTAAAATAAGGACCTCGTTGCAATATTTAAAACTAGTTCAGTAGACTTCTTTGGTGTAAATGCAGCACATACCTTGGAATAGGTTAAGCAGTTCTGTCGAAGACAAGACATCTAATAGTTTATTTAGATACTTAACTCATAGTTACTGTATTAGTGGTTATTTCCAGAAGACAAAGAAGGTCAGCCAAAATGGGTTTACATATATTTGTCCTTAAACAACTATTGAAATATTCAAGTAAAAAGAAGATATTTAAAAGAAATCCAAGAGCACTACATGCTACCAACAAAGCTTTCCCAGCTTGTTTTAATGACACAGCAATAATACATCAGTTAGAGTAATACTTAAAAACAGGGCTATGTTATTCTCAAATTTCAAAAGACGTCCAAGTAAATAAGACTGTTGAAACAATTTCCCGTAATATCTCATAAAGGAAAAACCAACCTTGTTGTTTGATAGCTTTTAAACTAACAGTATCCTTACACCCACACAGGGTCTTCCAGTCACACCACTTTGTCTCTGACCGAGGCCAGCTGTGGGAGAACAGACAAAAGTAACCAAGCAAATGCACTCTGAGATGTAGACAGCATTCAACATGTGGACAGCACATACATGTCACAGACTCCTGATAAAGTCCTCTCCCTCTCCTACTCACTCCCAGCATCCTACTTGATATTTGCATTGCTACTGAGCTGACACTTCCATGAATTCCATAAAAATTGGCATTTAGAAGTCATTGAGCTGAGCTGGTGAAGTTGAATAGAGTCTGGAAACAGCCAGCACAACTTCGACACTCACTGACCTCCACAGAGCACATGAGTAAGTCAAGAGATACCCACTAGGGTATTATCACAAGTTCAGTCGTGAGATAATAAACCAAGCTTTAGAAAGCAGGGTGAACATACCCCTTTTACCTGGCATAATACAACTTGACCCAAGACCCAGCAGCAGTGGCCCCAATATGAAAACTTGTTGACCCTCACAAGCAGACGAGATGTGAGCAGACTAGTATCCAAGTCACTCATGTGAAAAGAAAATATATACACAAGTTCACGATGGACAGCTAGGCAATGGCTTGCCTTACTCAAGGAGGAGTAAGTAATGCCAATTCATCCTGGAAACTGCTCTGACTACAACACTTAAAGAAATAATTTTACTTACTGCCTAGGCATCTGGCAACGGTGACCCTGAAAGACACTGGTGCAACTGCTAACATTTGCAAACAGCAGACAGCTCAGAATGAGTTACACAAAGCACAGAGTCCTACTCACTGCTGAAGGCAGATGACAATAAGGAAAGGGTCTTTCTTCTCTCTCAAGAGTCATGATTTTTGGTACAGGCAAGAGAGTGGGGTTCTGAACGTGGTCCTGAGGCAGTTACTTTGAAGCAAGAGGAAGATGCATTAATATAGTTTGCATCAAAAAGATGACCGGTACAGCAACTACAGCTAAATAGTGCCAAATGAAGCGATATGACCATTCCTGGTGCCTTGTTCCTCCTTGCACGGTATCCCGAGGCCGTCACGATGATAAGGTACAAAAAAGGCCCCAGCAGCAAGAACATAAACACAGAATTACAGAAAACATTCATCCTAAAGATAAAATTTGAGGACAGTCTTCTTTTAGTACCAGAAGAGAGATACCTTTCAATACAGGCAGATATTTGATGTGATTGGCTGCACTCCTGGGATTGAGGGATACTTTCATGCTCCTCCCTCAGGTTTGTGTTTTTTTTTTTCTTTTTAGGATGATCTTGTATCAAAGTGTGTAAAGAGAGACATGGCTCTAGTGTGCTTGAGAAGGGAAAGTAGCCATAGTGTATGAGATTAGCTGTCCAACATGAAATGCTGAACTGGAGGAAAAAAAACTTTAATCAGACAAATTTAGTAATAAACACAATAGAAAACTAAGAGATAACAGAGCAGATGAGCTGGCCCACGTGGTTTACTGCTGTTGGATGAAGGAGGTACAGCTGTCAGCACTGGAGTCAGTGGAGTACCATGGAATAAAGAAGTGCCAACTGTGAACGTCCGCCGACTCCAGAGTTCAGCTATGGCTATTAACAACCACAGAGGATTGGGAGCAGCTCCGTGAGGATTTAAATGCATTTAGTACCTGAGCAATAGCTTGGGAAATGAATTTCCATTTGGATGAAAATGCACATTGGGACAAATAAGATATTCATGTATGCAAATAGGGATTCTGAATTTGTCTGCTTTTTAGCTCTCTCCCCCTCAGAGCAGGCAGCATAGATAGCTGCTGTAGTGTAATGGCTACTGAGCTGAAGTAAACAAAATGCTTGGGAGCGTTAGAACAGATAGAAATAGGACCTAAATTATAATGACATTATAAAGGACAACAGAAAACCCCTAGAGCATTAAACACTGTTTTTGCTGCTGTAATTTCAGAAAGAGACACCAGAGGAGGAAAAGGTCTCAGGAAGGACAGCTCAACTGTTTTTGAGACCATGTGGAACCTAACCCTTCTTTCTCAAACAGAAAAAGAAACCCCCACAAATAACCCCCACCTCTGAGAAAGAAGCCCAAGGATTACTTAGCACAAGAAAGAGACATTACAGATACCGACTGAAATCTTGGTTACCAGAACTGCTGCACTAACAGATTTTTCACTTGACACTCTAATATTTCTATACTACAAGAATACAGACAGAAATAAAAGTAAGAATAAATACAAAGAAATCTTTTTCACGTGAACTAAGCATTTGGGCTTGTTCAAGAAGTCATCAAGACCAGGAGAGCAACCAATTCTACTCCCAGTTAAGTTACCTTCCCAAACAATAACATTTTACCTACGCAGGTTAAGGTAATGATATTCTATGCTTCAGGGCTTTTGCAAACTGCCTGCAGGAGCCAAGAGGGAATACCCACCAGTGCTGGAGAGCTCACCTCAGGCCATGGCTCAGGGGCACTTCGCACTTTCTCCAAAACACGCAATAACCCCCAGAGGAATAAACGCCGAGTGTAACAGATTAATGGCTTAATGCAGTTGCCAATTCATAAGTTTAAACTTTTTTTTTTCCCCAGCTGTGTTTTATAAACTTAGCAAAGCATATAAACCCATAAATGAAGTGCAAGTTTCTCTCACATTTCTACGCTTGTTCCAAGCTAAAGAAACTGCTTGGGATAAGGAACTTTCTTCACCTTCCCACCTTCGCTTTACTTGCATCCCTTTGGGCCTCGGCACACAGGAGAGGAGCGAGAAGGTACCACACCTGGGGATAAGGCAGCCAGCTTTTGGGCAAACTAGGGCTCAAATCCAGCTGTTTCAACAGGATGCTAATTCAGACCAGCTGTAGTTGGTAACATAACTCCAAGTGAAAACACACACCAAAGAGGTTCTCTGATGCCTCTTTCCCCCTCACACAGTATTTCAAAGTAGTGTGATCTCAAAACATAGTTTTTATTCTACAAAAACAAACATTTAATGAAATTACACCATCTCAGCAATCTCTTCTATCTCCATTCAAAGAAAAAAAATACCATTTTCATACTTGAATCTTACTGTAGCGTGATGCTACAAAGCTGGAGCAGAAACGGGTTTCCAGCCTAAGAAGTTAAAATCCACTAAATGAAATACAGCAGAGCAAGTCAAAAGAAATAATCCACACTTTCACTCACTTAGTTTTCCGCAAGCAAAGGCAACACTGTGAGCAACGAGACTATTTTCTTTTTTGAAATACATAATTCAATTTAAAGCCACTTCCTGTTGGCAAATTACACTTTTTTTGCAGTCCACACTGACAACAGAAATCCAATGTTTTGAGATGCTGAAATCAGGATTATGTCACGTTCCAGCAGAGAGATGCGCCTACCGAAGCCCCTAAACTTGCACAATTCCATTATCACAAAATAATGAGAAATTACAGAGACAGAAGGTCCCAGTTGCAGTACTGCCTTGTAGGCACAAACTGTCCTCCCGCACTGACGTATACCCGCTCCCCAGGCAGCATTTCTGACTTGGTGTAGTGCAAGTTGTACAAGTATGGGAGTGAGATGACGACATTCTTGTCTGCTCTCCTTCTCCAGAGCAGATTTCCTGTTGTTGTTCCTGTGAGGTGGTTTCTCCAAAGGGGATGCCCCAGCAGTGCCAAGCAGCAGGTCTCTTTTAACAGTAGACTTCTGAAGGTCGGAGCATTGCTATCTGCCTCAAGAGCAGAGTGTGCCTGGAGGGTAGGACTGCAAAATCACCACTGCAAATTCTCCTCTAGCCTCCACTGCTGAGCCTACCCACATCCACCAAAGCAGGCTCACAACATTTTAATACAGAATCACAGAATGAATCAGGTTGGAAGAGATCTCTGGGATCATCAAGTCCAACCATTGCCCTGACACCACCATGGCAACTAGACCATAGCACTAAGTGCCATGTCCAGTCTTAAACCCCTCCAGAGATGGTGACACTCCACCACCTCCCTGGGCAGCCCCTTCCAATGGCTAATGACCCTTGCTGAGAAGAAATGCTTCCTAATGGCCAACCTGAACCTCCCCTGGCAAAGCTTCAGGCTGTGTCCTCTTGTCCTATCGCTAGTTGCCTGGGAGAAGAGGCCGACTCCCACTTCACTACAACCTCCCTTCAGGTAGTTGTAGACTGCAATAAGGTCACCTCTGAGCCTCCTCTTCTCCAGGCTAAACACCCCCAGCTCCCTCAGCCGTTCCTCGGAGGTCAGACCCTCCAGACCCTTCACCAGCTTGGTCGCCCTCCTCTGCACTCGCTCCAACACCTCAACATCTTTCTTGCAGTGCGGGGCCCAGAACTGGACACAGGATTCAAGGTGCGGCCTCACCAGTGCCGAGTACAGAGGGACGATCACTTCCCTAGATCGGCTGGCAGAGCTTCTGAAGCTGCAACTGTTTAGATTACTTTTTTCTCCAACAGATATATCATTTTAAGATCAACTCCAACACAACAGGTGCTACAGCACCATTTATAGCACATAGTCCAGCACTTGTCCTGAACACACAATTTAAAGATAGACTTGAAAGTAATCGTGAAGGCCTTTTCTTGGCTCGCAGATAGCCACATCACCAGCTCCCCAGGACCCAGCCTGCCTCCCCGTAAGACAGAGATGTTTGCTTTAGGGCTCATTTGATTAGGAAGCTGTGTGTTTTGCTCTGAACACACAGATGTATTACTGCAGGGAACTTTTTCCTGGAGCTAGCTTTGGCACAACAACTGTGATGTGAGGTATTCCTCTCCAACAGAGAAAATTGGAGAAATCTCCTTCAAGCCAAAATATCATTATAACAATAAGGAGTTTTGTCTCGGAGGCAAGCCATCAAAATCAACGCAAAATCTATATGGCTGTAGTACAACAGAGACGTTTGAGGAAGCATACAAAATAGGACCCATGACAGAAGCACTGCAACTTGTCCCGAGGATACAGTCAACCTTAAGGGACACCACAGTAGTCACATGAATGCTGCTCTACAGCCTTACCCCAGTTTTGAAGTTTAAATGATCAGTGCTCTCTCCTAAATCGCATCTTGAAGGCATTAGATGGTTTTCAACTCACCGAGATCACATTTTTTTTTAAAGAAACAGTTTCAATAATCTAATTGGATTGATGGTGTTAAATAACTATGCCACTATATGCCAGGATCTCATTTTTTTTTGCCGTCCCCCTTTGAAAGGCAGAGAGGAAAAGAAAGAAATCAAAATAAGAATGAGAGCAAAAATGCTTTGAACTTAACACTGAAAAGAACGTCAGGAAGACTCAGCTTTGGCTAAACGTCCTCATCGGCCACTTCTATGGGGAACCTACTCAGATGAGAGGGCAGCAACTGTTCCAAATACAACTTACAGATACTGTTAACTTAGGTAGCTATAAATCACTTTGGAGCTGGCAATCTCAATCATGGCTCTAAACCATATTATCCTTTTATTGAAATACATCTTTTGAGACATCTTTATACAGAGGCTTCTACACTCTTGCGGTTTTTGAGTGTTTTCAAAGTTCTGATGAATTTCTCCTCAAAGCTTTTATGCATGCACCATTTACCCAATGCTTTAATCATAATTTATACCTTTCTCAGAACAAATGCAGAGGCAAAAATGCAAATATATATATTTTTAGGTATCACTTAGCATGCAATCAGAAATACTACGTATAGCTGAAAACACATCCAATGCAGGCAGATTGCAAAATCTGGTTCAGCAGATGTCCCATCACGAAAACCTCAGGGGACTGAAAAGCTCTGCAAGTGTATGTTGGCTTACTGAGCTCTAGTCCTCTGGCAGGATCTTTTAGAAATAAAACCCTATCGTTTTGTGTTTTGTGCCCTTCAACATTAATCTCTCTTTTAAACAAACTCTCACAGGGAAAGGTCTTTCCCCAGTGAAAGACAATGTAGTGTTGCAAATTTTACTACATTTTAATATGAAGTGAACATCCTAGTCCTCTACTGTTATGTACAGGTGGTGGTGGAGTAATACCCATTCCAAACCACTCAACTTTATAATGGAAAGACATAAGAAATTCATCTATGCAACACAGCTGCTCTTTGGAACTGTGCTCTACTTCCAGTGTCATTATAATTGCTTAGAAAAATAATTTGTGATTGAACTGACTTTTATAATACACACTTAAGATGCCTTTTTCATCCTGGATTCCACCCCAAATGTAAGTATTCCTCAAAGTTTGCTGAAGAACAGACTTTTCAGGATGAAAAATGTTGGCAAAAGATATTAACCACTATTTGAGTAAAAGGTTTTCAGAAGTACTCTGTTAATGAGATTTTACCTGCTTTAATCCAAATTGGAAGTTTAATGAGATCCTAATGAATCTGAAAATTATGTAACACAAGACACAAAATGACCCAACAGCAGACTACTCTCTTAATGGCTGCCCTATATTATTCCTTTTAACTCAAATTAATAATTATACGTCTAAACTCTGTAAAGGGGAAGGAGGGAATCAGCGCTCAAAGAGTAAGCACTGTATTTTGAGGGAGATCCCTTACAGTCTTTATAGGGAAACCAGGCTTTCAATCACTTCAAATTCAGAACTGGGCTCACATAACGAACTACCAGCATCATTCTACAAGAAGAATATTTACAGCGTACAAAATTCAGAGAACTAACCTGCTTAAAACAGCCGAAGGAGTTCAGGAGCACAAAAGTTGCCCAGCGCTATTTGCTGAACTCATCACATCTTACCTCCTCATTTGTCACCAAAAAACCAAATCCTGGTGCCATCTGTTTCAACTGTAATCAATTTATATTCACTTCTCCCTTTCCTTTCTGTTCCCTCAAGCTGAATTTCATAGAAACAGGTCTTTATTAACACATTCTTTTTCCTCTTTGAGGATCACCAACACAGAAGGCCTCCAATACCAATCCAGGTGCCAAAAGTTACGGAGAGCTGTCGCTGCACTAACCAGACGGGTCCAAGTGAGGTCACGCTATTGTTAGGAAAAATAGAAATTAGAGCACAGAAAACCATTTTTAAGGCAAAGGAAACAGCAGCTCAAACAAGCTCAGGTAGCAGGGCTCGTCACTGGAGTGAATTTGCGAGAGATTAAAGGGGACAAGCTCCACTCCAATCAAATGATCAGCTGACAGCATATTTAGGATATAAACAGAAAAGGTCTTCTCTAAATAGATCAGATCTTTAATGCTTTGGAAGGCATTGTTTGCAGGCTCTGCCACGCAATAAATTGATCTAGCAAAATGTCAAGTCGGAGGGAGGAGGCAAGAAACAGGAGTTGAATTCCTCCCAGAAGAACATAAACTATATAACTGTGCTGAAAAAGGCAGCTGAAGGATTTACTGATCTGCTGGAGTATTTAATGAAATTATTCTCATGAGCATAGTCTTTATGAGCTGGATCATTACCATCTCTCCCCCAATAAATACCTTCACACTAATCAATTCAAACACTTGTGCAACTGGAAGTCTGCTGTTTAAAAAATCATCTTACACTTCCACTTACCCAGCATAATCCAGTTTAAAATTTCCAAAATCCACATCTGAGCATCCCAAAACACAAACGGAGGTAATTTTGTTTTGTGGCAGGCCATCAAGTTCACTCTTGTTACATGTGAAACTTTTGTATGATCTTTAAAGTTAATTAAGTGTCCAATCTGACCATAACTTTTGTATTATATGCCAAATACAGTTCACTTTAACAAACATAACCATAACAAACAGCTGAACTGTAAAACACACCATAAAAAGGTGGGATTTCTGAAAAAAATTCAAACTGAACTCCTCCTTCAGAGGAGGTAAGGAAAATACATATTTTAGCATCAACTGGCTGCTACAATAATTCTTCTACACATAAGAGCCTCTTACATTTTAAAAAAAAAATTGTTTAATAAAGCAAAATTGTTGGCTTTACTTCCAAAAATTGTTGACTTCACCTACGTTTGAATCCTCATTTCAGCATGCCCCAAAACATGATCTTTAGAAGATCACTGCAGATTTTTATCTTGCCTACCCACAAGTTCACCAAGGTCAGAAGAGGCTGCAATAAGCAGTTAGCAGGGGTCAGATTGAGAACTCCTAAGCGTTACCATTTACCACCCAGTGTGCACTGGTGACGACCTCTCAAGATACACATCCCTAAGTGGTGGGGTTTTTTTCTCCCAAAAGGTTTCTTTGGAACACAGCAGGTAACTCATAACACAGATGCACCACATACCCACAGTGCAGGAGGAAGGAGAGAGGCAGCATCTGGAAGAGGCTGCGGGAACCTCTGCTAGCTCACTTGTCAGCAGGTACAGAACCAACACTGAGTCAACAGGGGTTTCACGGAGACATTTTAAAAAGGCTGAAGTAAAAGAAGTGGCAAACCATGATCACAACAAGTATCCTTTCCCTGCTTCCACTGAAAAAGACAACACAAAAAGCACACACACTTAATACAGCAGATTGTCTTAGTAGTATGGAGCTACTAGAAATGGTTCAGGGATTACAAAAAGAAGAGACAAAGGATGCATAAGACCATACCAGGTAGGCTGATCCAGTATTTCCCAAAATGCAGACTGCACTGAAGAAAACTTATTGTTCCTGTTTTAAAATGAAATCCCTGCTATCATCTCTTCTTTTCCTGCTTTATTCTTTTCCCAGTTAAATGATCTTTAAAGATACTACCTATACTTTTACTCTTCTAATGCATATAATAAAAATATTCGAGAACATGAAGAGCTCTTCAGCATGCATTACTTTTTAAAGTTCAGAATTAAAAACACCTGAAAAAAAAATTGTTCAGCACAACACCAAGAAACACTACATATTTAAACAGTCCAATATTACTTATTGCAAAAATCTGTGAAATTATGTTTTGATGGAGTACACTTTTACGGTATTTAGCCAATGTGAACACTTTGTATTGCTGGAAATATAACGCCTGGTTTAGTTTACAGCAGAAAATGGCTACATCTTAAAAGGCGTCCCAGGCAGAGATGCTATAACATGAACAGGTTTTGTGCAAACACAGAAAAGGGACATGCCGATGCACTGGGAATTAAGGGAATTAAGTTTGAAGGCAACAGACAGTCCTCATGGAGTACAGGTTTCAAAACATGACCTTTCACTAAGGGAGCTGACAAATAGATAAACACAACCTGAGAATCCTGAGTTTTGGAGGAGGGAACAGGTGAGGTCTCTGGAAAAAAAGCAAACTATTTCAGCTACAGGAAGGAATTTATTTCATTTATAGTCTTCATGTTATCATTCTGTTAGTATTAAAATATGTCTTAATGTATAAAAATGATGAACTCTGCCTAAGAAAGCTCATCTGCAATCTCACAAGGCAAAGATTTGGATCAGAAGAAATTTCACCTGCGAAGTGACAGGCCTACAGCAACCTTCTCAAGAATCTGGGAACCTCAAGATCCCTCAGGCTGACAGCCAGAGGAATGCTTGCTGATGAGGATGCTCAGGCTCAGCTATGGCTCCATGCCTTCCTGCGGGGCAACTACCCGCGGGGAGGGAACTGACATTCGTAGATGAGACACAGAATTGACACACTGATTACTTGTGACCTGCAAAAGTAGTACGGCACTTGCCATTAAAAAAAAAAAAAAAAATATCATCAGTCTGTTTGTCCCATTTGGCATCACATCTCAATTCTCCACCTTGTTTGAGAACAGTGACCTGTGCTGGTAAAACTGATTATGTGTCAGTGACAACAAGAAAAGGTCTCGACACAATTCAGTAGCTTGGGGAATTAATTTTTGTTTGTTTTAAGAAGAAAATCCTTTATTGTATTCACAATGTACAGGGAAAGTATTGCTACAGAAGAGCAGACGAAGGAAAGACATCCATTTGTAACACTTGACAAAACCTGCTGGCCTTCAAAACAAATTTAACAAGGTCCTGTAGATTTCTTCACTATTTTTGAAGTATTTTCTTTGTAGAAGACTCAGACAAGCCCTGATAGAGCATAACTACTTTGAGCAAATGATTAAGAAGCACCTTGCAGTTCACTGCATACCTGTATTGAAAATGTGGGAGGGCAGACCCAGGTGTTTTGAGGTCTTTATGCATTCACATATTTGTCCTTACAGAAGGCAGTTCCCTAGATTAAATCCATGGTCTCAGAGTTGAACAGCACTAGTAGATAAAAGTTCAGCAATGTTAACTTTTCAGAAAATAAAATCACAACAAAATCCACCCTGCACCTTTCCCTTCTGTGGTCTCCTTCCTCCCCCCAAATACACTTGGGGGGAAGCACTAAACCCAGGGCAGTCAAACGGAACACAGTAAAGAAACAGAGGCAGGCGACCATCAATTTTTAGAGCAGCTAACACACACCACTATCAACCCTACAACAGGATAAACAGCAATACCCTTTTTCTTACATTCGTAAGAGAACAAGTTTTCATACTGGCCATGCAAACATTAACAAAATAAAGAAACCACCTTTGAAGAATTAAAGTACCTATCAAATTTTTTTTTCACCCTTATGATGACAAAAGGTTATCAGTCTAGAGAAACCTATGGCTGATCAGGCATAGCTGCTTTATCTCCAAAGAAAAAGATCAATGGGAAGATCACTGAGAAGACAAAAATAAAGTAAAAAAAGAAATTACAGGAAAAACCCGTAGCAACTACTTTCACACGATGCTGCATCAGTTCTTGCATTGGAAGAGATGGGAACTATCTACCCTTGCTCCCCTTCAGTGATGATCATACACCTCCGTGACATCCTTGTTCTGTCATTCTTCCTTCAGGCTGACAGTCCTGGTCTACTTAGTTATTCTTCACAGAGAAATTATTTATATGTCTGAAATTAGATCTCTGCTGAATTTGGCCTGGATTTCATGAAATCTTAACAATAGGGAAAAATGGGGGACTAATTCCAAGGGAAAATGAACAAAATGTTTTTCTACCTCCTGCGTTTCAGTGGAGAAACTGAAAAGTCTTTTTATAGAGCCCAAACGTTCACGAAAAAGAGAAACTGTCAACACATCACCACTGCTGCTTCGGCACAGGGGGAAAAGGCAAATCCCAGCCGTCATGTGAACTATGGGGCACCACAGCCGCAGGCCAGAACCAGGACTAGACTTACACCTTCCACCTCTGGGAACACTGTGCCTCTGAGGAGAGAGGAAAAAAAAAAAAACCACACAAACAAAACCAAACAAACAAAAAAACAAACCACAGAACAATATCCATGAGTTTTTTGCTACCAGTTGAACATCAATAGCTTAGTTATATCAGCTGTATAGTCTTTGCTGCTGCGTCAAATGGTAATCAGGACAGAAACAATGCATCACATCTTAAAAATCTGTACCCAGCTACAGAAAAAGCACCAGTACTTTTTGCTAGTTTTAGCTGCTCTGTGATCATACTAATGTGACCTTAACTCGGGTCAGGAGTCAGTTATTACATTCTTGTCTGCTCCATGACCCAGCCCTGTTTAAACACCAGCTCATTTCTCTTGCCTGCACCCTTTCATCTCCTCCATTAACTCTCCTCTCTAACCTTTCCCTGATAAATCGCTCCTCCATTTACTCTCATCTCCAAGTAGCACAGTCAGTACCCAGCTTTCAGAGACAGAGATGGGACAAGATACTCATCTTTTCCCTACCCACCAGGAGAGGTCATTAATAGCAATGGAAATGCAGAGGAAAAAATAACTACAATGTGTTATGTCTATGTCTAACAGCTTCAAACAGCTGTTGAGCTAAATCTCTGTATCAGGCTTTTACTTATGTATCACCGGCATGCAACGATAGGAAAAGTTTTTGTGTAGAAAGACGACTTGTAAGTCACCTTACAACAGCAAAAGACCATTAGGATATTCCGCGATGGATACCAACCATTTGTCTCTCCACAGAGGAGTTGTTTTAACACCCACACTCCCAAACAAGCGCAGAAATCCCTTGATACCCCGCTTGTAGGGAGCACGTAGTCAGGGTTGTGTGCAAATGCAATCAAGACTGGCTTTCGTAGAACAAAGGCCAGAAAAGTCAGGCAGAGAGCATAAAAAAAGAGAAACCAAATACTGTGTCAGATTTGTACGTAGATCTGCAGAAGCAACTAATGATCATAACTTATTCGTATGCCAACCTGAAGGCAGGCACTTAAGACACCTTCAAAACTGTGCTGAAGCCAAGCTGTTGCCACCACTGTCACGCCTCAGGTCTGATTTCTGAAAAAAACTTGCCCTTAGGGAACAATATAAAAAACCAGAGTGACCATGCTCTTTTACCGTACCTCTCCTCCTCTTCAAAAATAATTTGCTTTAACAAGAGATGATGAATACAAAAGCCATGCAGAAGGTTAAGTGGGAGAGCAGTACTCTTGGGAGGCAAAGAAGCGTATTTATATCTACTGGTGGGGAAAAAAAGGTACTTTAAAAATCAACATTTAGTAACTCAGAACAACTGCATTTCATAAAGCAAATCCAAAGTTCTGCTGCACAGACATATGGTACATAATAAAATGGAAATTGGTCAGAGCTGCTGAAATATCATATCATAAATGAAATTACTTTCTAACAGTGGAGTTAGCTACTGGGAACATTTCCTGCCTTTGTGTACCAATTACTGCTTAATTACTGTCAGGCTGCCACACTTCCCCAAGTAAGACCAGAAGGTAATTTATAACGCCGGTAAATGAAGCGTCCGTTACGTCAATAATAAGAAGCCTAACTGTTTGTTAGAAACTTGTTTTTAATTCAATAGATAACAGCATGATTGATACTGTTAGTTACTAAATTAATCATCTAGCATAATCTAATAATATTTAATAACAGAGAGATGATTTAGTTCTTATGGATGAGCAAAGTACTGGAAGAAAGATTCTTCTCCTTGATTACAAAGCTCTAGAAGGGCAATGTACTTCGGCTTTAGTAGCTGCTTCATTACCTATTTGCTGCTGGGCAGATAAAGAGTCAACAGAGGCAGAGATCTGCAAGCTTTAAGAGTATTTTGCAACACAAAAGTAGTTTATTCCCTGGCAAACCCTCAGAATCCAGCATTTATGGGAGCAAACTTACTGTTGGAAAAACCACAGTGTTTGGAATACTTGAGTCATCAATACTTGCCTGTTGATCCTCAAAAGCTTTTCAGAGCTATTTTCTCTGGTTCTGCTACTCTCTTCCACCTCATGGTAGGATACACCCCATTTCCTACCTGAAGTGAAAGAAAATTAAAATTTGCTGAAAGCTAGAGCAGAACCAGAGAAAAACTCCTCATCCATTTCTACTCAGAGCTGTCTCCTGCAAAGCCCCAGGCTTCAAGGACAGCCTAGCATTTCAGGACAAATGTCTTAATTTTGTTCCTCAGACGATTTTAAGCACATGTGATAAATCTGGAGAACAGCTTGCCAACTACGTATTCTAAGGAGGAAGAAAATCATGGCATAAGAGGGAAAAACTTCAGTAAACAGATTAATTACCTTCAAATCAGGGATTCTGAAACAAGAGCCACAAGGGACAGGCTCCTCCCTGCAGACTGAATCATTGAGAACTGGGTCCCATGATCCATAAAGCCCATCGTCGTAAAAGTGACCTGACATGAAGCTCTAGATCCGTTAGTATTTTACCCAAAGTCTCTAATGAGATGGAGTAAGTCCCAAAATAAATACCAATAAAGCACAAGTCTGCAACTGTCAGCGAAACATGTTCAATGTACTTCTGGCTGCATATGCACTACCTTATATATATATATATACACACAAGCCCCCAGCAAAATTTGCATCATCAGCACATTCAGTTGAATCCCTCAGTGCTCATTTTCAAGATCACTCAACATCTTGAGAAGTGTTTAATAGTCTCTCTTGATGGTTTGATCTGTAAGATTTGAAATTTTAACATCCAAATTCATAACATAGTGGCTGATAGCCAAGAACAACTTTGAACAGGACATTTGATCTAGGCAGTAAGAAATACAATGAAGTATTATAGCAATTTGGAAATTCTGATTCTCTAAAAGCAAGTGCAAGCATTTCCAAAACAGTTTTCTCCATATAGTTGCACTGGTTAAGTCATCAAAATTTCTTCAAAGTCTTCATTCAGGATGCTTCTTTCCTCTTTAAACTAACTTTCATGGCAGTACAAAACAGAAGATATTTATCATAACCAGTGTCTCTTGTAATTCTAATCGACCAGTACCTGAACTTCACTATTTAATTCTCATTGTTCATGTACAACTGTGTTCAGTTGACAGAGTTTAAGCCTTCCCATTTCATCTGATCGCACGGGAAGGCACTGAAGTATCAAAAGTGGAAGGTGTTACAGGCAATTTAGCTTTTAATTAATCTAAATTTGGAACTAAAATTATGATATGCAATTTAATTTTATATTTTAATTAACCTCTTAATATAGCATTTTAATCTCCAGAAGCATGCACTCACATTTGGAAGGGAGCAACATAAGGCTCATCTAAGGTCCCCACACCACTTGAAAACAGGCCCTGAATTTTAATTAACCCAAGAACAACAGGTCAAACTAAGCTCTGCACTAGTGAGAATTGAGGGAAAATCCCAAAACTTTGCCTCACTTAAGGAAACAGTTTTCCCCAAAATCATACAAAACCACCTTAGAAATTAAAACCTTCATCACAGACAGCACTTATCAATGCTAAGCCAAAAAAAGAAAAAAAGGAAAAGAAGTGTTGCAACCTGCTTGGAAAACCATTTTCAGTGGGAAGGTCTACATCAGATGTTCCATGGTGGGGAACAAGCCCTGATGAACTGTTCTGCCACAAGCCAGCGCACAATCTAAACACAAAAATTTGCTGAAAACATGCGTACAGACATAGCGTAAATAGTGAAAACTGGAAAGTGTAATTGCTATTGGGCTGCATTTGTTACCCGACCTTCTCAAGTGATGTGTCTGCCACTGAGATTTCTTTTAACTGATCACATTCGCTCCACTTTGGTGACTGGACAGTCATCATTAGCACACTGAGAGCGAGAAGATAGGTTAATGGTCAAAACACTGGAGAAAGGAGTCTTTACTCAGAACTGTAGAGAAGCAGAAGCTGATCTACTTGCATCTCCACCTGTCCCCAACAAGAACTGGCTTCTTCTGCACCACAAGTACTTTCTTGGGTCTCTCATTTAAGCACATAGTTGCACACTATTGGAAGTTTGCTGCACATTATCAAGTGAACATGCCCATCCTGGGAGAAATTTTAGATGTGCAAAACAAATCAATAAATCCTTCCACAGAGTTTTATACACAGTTCAACAATATATACCAGTATAAACAAGAAACAAAAGCTCAAACATTTGGAACTCCACGTGTCCAACATGCAGCAAGTTCTTCTACTGAAATGAATACCAGAAAATAAAAAACTCTGAAGTTTTTAATCATGAAGATTAAAAAATCATCAAGATGATTAAAAAGGGTTTATTTCAGAGGCAACTTGCCCAGGTCTGCAACTGATGGACACCAAGCAACACAAACAGAGCCACGAAGATGATTAAGGGAGTGGAACATCTCCCTTATGAGGAGAGGCTGAGGGAGCTGGGTCTCTTTAGCTTGGAGAAGAGGAGACTGAGGGGTGACCTCATTAATGTTTATAAATATGTAAAGGGCAAGTGTCATGAGGATGGAGCCAGGCTCTTCTCAGTGACATCCCTTGACAGGACAAGGGGCAATGGGTGCAAGCTGGAACACAGGAGGTTCCACATAAATATGAGGAAAAACTTCTTTACGGTGAGGGTGACCGAACACTGGCACAGGCTGCCCAGAGAGGTTGTGGAGTCTCCTTCTCTGGAGACATTCAAAACCCGCCTGGACGCGTTCCTGTGTGATATGGTCTAGGCAATCCTGCTCCGGCAGGGGGATTGGACTAGATGATCTTTCGAGGTCCCTTCCAATCCCTGACATTCTGTGATTCTGTGATTCTGTAACACGTTACGGCCCACGAGGTGCAAAAGCTCCTCTCCCTGAAAACTTGAGGTAAGTTTAGATCTACAGTGTTTGTTACTAACCAGCTTTCAGGGGGACCGGGACACCAGCAACATCTTCTAATTTAAGTAAATCCAAAAGCAAACGGGCCATCCATACACACTTTTATATAAAGCACGTGTCAACTAGGTGCTGCCTTCAGGCCCTTGACAGGATGCCAAAGTGGCCCACAGTGGCAGGCCTTTTGGGCACACAGTAAATAAAACTGTCAGAACAAGAAAAATGAATAGATAAGAGTGTGAAAAAAAAATTTAATTGAACTTGATGTGTACATCAGTTTAGCCTCTGGGGCAAACTAAAATTACTTGGCTCTTACTACCCTCGAAACATTCAAATCACTGTCCGGTGTGATTCATGTCCCAGGCTGAATCATCTGAACCAATTAAGAAAATGTAACTCACTTTGTTCTAAACCACCACCACCCTGGTCTACTTGATACAGTGACACTGCTTTGAATGTCTGTGGACACAACGAGAAAAGACAAGAGAAGTGTTCAAACAGTCTGCTCTAAAACTTAGCAACTCTTTCCTTGTCTTGCAAAAACCATGGAGATAAAGGATCTGATGTTGCTTTCTGATACCACATGCTGGTAAAATACTGCAAGCTTGCAACGGTAGAATCATTTTGTTCAACAAAGTGGGGGTAAATAGAAAAGAGGATTTACTGGATTCTGCAACCTATGGTTATGAAAAAAATCCAGAATAGCAACAATAAACAACTCAGAGTAGTATTACTGAGTCTGAGTTGGAACACACATTTCTACAGTTTCAAATTGCTAGGAATTTAAAAGGTGACTTTCAGGCTCAAGTAATAACACCACAACTACACCACAACTACCGTTCAGGCATTCCCTAAGCAACACATACAGCTGGAAGGTGAATACATTGCCCCATTTCTTCACTCACAAATCTGTCTTAGAGGTAAGTAGGCACGGAATGACAGACCTGAAAGAAACTGTGAAACAAATATCCGTCTTCTGCATTCACAGTTATTTCCCACTAGACACTTACAAATAATTTCTCCAAACTAGTCATAAGCAATAAGGATTCACAGCTCCCATTAGTCAACAGCAATTTATTTTAACTGTCAGTAGTTCTTAAGGGACTATCTTGCCCTTACACAAGTTATAGTTTTAATCCAGTCTCTCTCAAGATCAGATTCCCTTTACCTTCCCCATACAATGCTTATTCCATAGCTACAGTCAGCACTTCACCTTTCTAAGCATATTTAGTTTTGTCCTTTTTCTGCCTCCCTTCCTATTTACCCCACACCAGCAACTGCAGAACTAAGTACACTGAAACACTTAGCTTTGATACAATGAACTTCACTTGTCTTCCTTTCTAGCTCACGGATAGTACACTAAAAATTCAGAGTCAAAAAAAATAAAAATCCAGTTTTTGCACTGCAAGGCAGGAGCCTGATGTTATTTTGACAAGTAACAAATAGAGTTTTATGGGACAGCCACAAAAGCGTTTATAAAATCTTAACCAGCGACAACCTTGTAGAGAAACAGAGAAACTGGACAAACAGATTTCCTTTGAGCAGCTATTGAATATTACGTTGTCCAAAGCAGAAAGATTTGTTAACAAATGTCATGAGAAAGCGCCTACATTTAAAACAGGTTTCACTGCTCAGCGGGTAGTGAAAACATGGGCAGTTTTCCTCTCACAGGGGTACAAGAGTGTGAAAGAACCACATTGTGATGATCCTTCCAACATCTGACACCAACGAAGAACAGTTGGATCCAATAACATGGTACAGGTTGTTCTTGCACCTTCCCAAGGAGTAACCTACTGGCCAAAGGGGGCAGGAAGCTGTCTAAAGTAGTATCGCTCCCTCAAAAATGATTCATGAGACTAAACGCCCTGTTTCTAACCATTTTGCTTTGAATTCTGGCCATGACTCATTCCAAGAGCAGTGGAAAAGTCCACAATTTAGACACATCTCTAGCCTCAAAGACAAGGGAACAGAGATTACAACTGTCACACTTGATTATCTGTGAAAGTTAGATCTTTGCACAATTTTTATTGCTCTTTTCAAAAGCTGATGATTCAAAAAGAACTGGCAGGAAAGACTGGATAGTCAGCAAATGTGGCTTTGCTTATTTTCATCATGAAGATTGGCGGTAATCGTATTTGTAACAGTGTGACCAGCTCCTTTCCCAGGAACAGATCACATCACCCCTCCTGGCCACACTCTGTAACATTCAATATATATTCAATTGGCCAGCGGTGAGAAAAACTGCAGAACAGGGTGTCACAAGGCAGCCAAATCCGTCCATTTTCCTTGTAATTCTGGGGGTACTTCATGCATGAGTACACAAGGGAAAACAGCCAAGGAAAGCGCAAACAAAAATAAAGCGTGGACAAAGCAGAAAAATTGAGTAGCTTCACTAAAGACACATCTGCCCTCTGACATTTCTTGTCAGTTGGAGAGAATTGTCCTCTGCCTGCCAGCAGCAGCGACCACAGGGACACAACCTCCAGCCAGTTAACCCAGTCCCATCTAGGTCTGATCATGGTGATCTGCATGGCCTTCACACTTGATTTCTGTAGCAAACTGCAGTCGTGCATTAAGATGAAGACCATGAAGCCCAACAAGCCTCAGGTGAGTTACTATGCAAGACTGGTCCTTGTACGTACATTACTCAGCTGCTCCGTGCAGGAGAACAACTATTTCATTCTCTGCTCACTTAATGATAATTATCTCAAACTTCAACCACCACCACAACGTGCACACAGCCTCTCCCTCAGACCTCTGACTGCCAGAAAACAGCAGTAAGTGTCTAAACTAAAAGAGACTGGAGTAGTCACTGGATTTGGCTTGCTTGTAAGTTTTACCAGTGGAATGTTGCTTCAGTGGAGAAAAAGGAATTAAGACTTAGAGCCATTACAAGAAAAATATAGGTCTCCTCTCTGTCCTCCACCAGAATCACTAACCACATACCACCTCAAGCTTCTCCTTACACAGGATTAGCTTTAGGCCAAATGACTCCTTTACTTGTTCCATAGGTTCTGCTGCAGCTCAGAGCAAGCCATGCAGAGCTGAGTGCTTGTAGCACGACACACGAGAGGCCAAAATCTTTTCTTTCAGTTTGTTAATATTGTAAAAAGAGGCTTCTATTCTAATTTTTTATATGCATTTGTAACCTCCAGAGTACTAAGGAAATTCCCATTACAAGTGCCATGGTTTGTAACCAATGGTTACCTGCAGATGTCAAAGTGAATTGTGGCTTTGCAGCAGAACATTAACATAGCGAGGCTGGTGTTACTTTGGCCTTTCTACTATCTTTCAGAACAGGAGGTATACTACATAAACTCCACAAGGACAACAACATTCTGCATTTTTTCCCCTAAAGCTTTCAAGTTGTGACTTACTTACACCAAAAGAGTCCAATTCTTCTACTGAAGATTCAGATGAATTCTACAACCTTTTTTTAAAATAAGCCAACATGTAAGAGGAACAATCCACTTGTAGCTGATGACTGTATGACTTCAGATAGGTATTTGTAACTGTATTTCAAGAGTGTGATGAACAGCCTTCAGTAATTTAGTCAACAAAATTCTTCCATTTGATATCCCTTCTAAGAAATTACAAATCAAATACTAAACTGATGTTGGCAAGCTGTTCATGATCTACTCCTAAACATGCATGCAACACCATTTTAATAAAAAAGCTTAACTAATCAACATTTAGAAGTAAAAACAGTGCTTGTGACATGTATTATCATCCAAACCGCGTGTTATTTTCCCCTCTAAATCAAGACTCAGTTTGCAATTCAATATGGTATTTATCACTTCCCTAGCACCCCATGTAAAGAACAGAACAGAAGTAAGCCAACACAGACTACACAAATAACCTTTTCCAAAACAAATCACCTTTTAAAACTCTTCTCACATGCAGTGTACTCTGCCATCACAGAGGAAAAAAAAATCTCTTGAAATGCAAGCACGAGGAGAACTTGCTTGCAGGCACAGCTAAGAACACAGTTACACTTCCCCTGAACGCGGACTGCGAAGATCAACTCAGTGGTGGTCGTGTGGCAACGCTGCAGCTACCAGAAGCAAACTCTTTCACAAGTCACTAGGAAAAAATGGCAGCAGTATTTGACATTTATAAAGACATGAACATGATTCCATGCACATACTTTTAGAAGTGCACCCTCACCACATTTCTGCCAGGGCCCAGAGGGCACTAACTGGCCTCCCTGTGCCTGATCAGGCTCGTCTGGGCTTCCCCACTGCCCTCCGGGCCCCTCAGTCCTGCCCCTGCAGCGCTGTAGGATGCCCATCTCCAGCCCTGCCATAGGCGCTGGGCCTCACCCGACCCACCTCAAATCCAAAACCTACTGCTAGTAGGACTAAACCTCTAACATAACGCACCTGCCATCAAATCAGCCTCCTTATCCTGTACCACCTTCCAAGCTGGTGAAGGGTCTGGAGGGTCTGACCTATGAGGAACGGCTGAGGGAGCTGGGGGTGTTTAGCCTGGAGAAGAGGAGGCTCAGAGGTGACCTTAGTGCAGTCTACAACTACATGAAGGGAGGTTGTAGTGAAGTGGGAGTTGGCCTCTTCTCCCGGGCAACTAGCGATAGGACAAGAGGACACAGCCTCAAGCTTCGCCAGGGGAGGTTCAGGTTGGACATTAGGAAGCATTTCTTCTCAGCAAGGGTCATTAGCCATTGGAAGGGGCTGCCCAGGGAGGTGGTGGAGTCACCATCTCTGGAGGGGTTTAAGAAAAGACTGGACATAGCACTTAGTGCCATGGTCTAGTTGACATGGTGGTGCCAGGGCAACAGTTGGACTCGATGATCCCTGAGGGCTCTTCCAATCTGACTGATTCTGTGATTCTGTGATTCTAAGTACGGCAACACAAGCGCTCCTGACTGCACAGCCAGAAGCACCTTCCCCAACCCACCAAAAGCAAATGTTTATTTTACACTGGGCCCATTCCCCTGACTTGCATTTTAATGCCACACAGAACATTTCACTCCCACCAAGCACAATGCGATTTTATTTACATAAGCAATGCCCACAGTAACTCCTACTAGCTGTGGCTCGAGCATGAGATGTTTTACAAAGATTTCTAGTTATGCATAGTATCAAACCGACAGGAAATTTATAACATCCCTTGCTAATTTATTTCAGTGGTTGATTACCTTCAGTAAAATATTTACAGCTTGTTTACAATTTGAACTTTAGCAATTGTGACTTCCAGCCATTATATTTTGTTACACATTTGACTACAAGAATAAAGGCCCTCTAGCACTAAAAGCTGCTTCAAAATAAAAAATAATTAATTTTTAATACATCTGACTTTATTAGAAGTATTAGCATCAGAAGAGAATTTACTGGAGCCTAGGAAATCCGTTTGCATTTCTTGTTTTGGTATTCTGGCTCACAGTCTGCAATAGAAGCTGGCTCTGGTTTTCTCCCCCGCAGTTTACACAGGGAGATGGCCAACGTAACACCGTTACACAAATGCCGCCTGGGCCAAAACCCCCTCACCAGGCAACGGGTACAGGGGTGCTTGGACACCCAGCAGCTGAGCTGAGCTCTACCCAAGGGCGGCAAGGAGGAACACAAATCAGCCTGGATCAAAAATGTTTCAAATTATTATTAATTTTCTCTTTTTTTTTTTCTTACTAATTTTCTTTCTCCTTGTGTGAAGTGCACTGGTGTTACATAGCATTTATTTTTAAAACATTAGTATTAAAATATACTTTTTTTCATCTCAGTTTTAAACTTCAGAGACTCTACATAAGGGCTACAATACTGTGAAAGTCACAGGTATACACACAGAGCTTCCAATATGTAATCTGCCCACTCCATCTGGTTCTTTACCCTTTTCATATACACAAACCCTCCAATTTAGATGGCCCAATTTCCATTTTCTCCTCATCTCAACAGACTGATGATGAGTTTGGCAAACCAGGGTTGCAGCAAAATCACTCAATCTTCCTAATTATTTGAATTTTACAATATCCTTCACCTGGAGGACATTTAACAAAGCCTGAAATAGTTCAGACATTGCCACCAGAGCTGCTTGAAACTGGCCCAAGCAGATAAATTACAGGCAATTAGTGATGATAACCAGGCACTTCACACTTCCAGTAACAAAAGTTAGGTTCCCCCAACTTCCATTAGAGGTTACCAGGAGAGACTGTAACAGCCACCAGAATTCAGCTCTTCAGTAATTACGGTCCAGGACTTCACAGAAATAATATGGTTAAGGTTAATTTGTGGGAGGGGTAGTTTTCAGCAGTATCCACCTCTTAGTAATACAAGCTAAAATACATCCCTGGCTCTGTTGTACCTTGACACAGGGATCCACAGTGAAGCCACAGAAAGATGTTACTATCTCCTCTGGCATCAATCTTTAGATCACCAAAATGAACTGTTAGTTTATTTCTCTCCCTCCAGTGCCTTAAAGGAACACAAGAGACTCCTCTCCATTCGGAAACACAGCACTTACATTCTGACTGGCTAAAGCAAAACAGAGCCAAGAGCAACACAGAGGACAGGGGGACCCACAGGCTACTCTTTGTTCATTTTGGGGGTGCCAGATAATCAACCAAAATTCACCAGCCTCCACCGTGCCCCACAAGAGCCACCGAGATGCGGCCGAAGAGACAAGGTGCTGCAGAGGGAGCTGCCCAATGCAGAAAGTATCATGAACAGTGGAGGAAGGCAGGAATGCTATTGGGGGGAACCCAAAACCCACACAAACCTTTGACACAGATAAAGAGAAAAGAAAGGGGAACTGTCCTCTCAGCAGCTATAATCCTCTGCTCAAGACTCCTACTTTTCTTTACTCCGTATATTCCACCTAATACACTGTTACTGTGTATTTAGGAACTATCAACATACACAAGTTACTTGCTCCATATACACACATCAGGCTCCAGGCACAAATATTTCATCACAAAACATTCGTGTCCAGGAGCGTTTTCCTTGAAACTGGTTCAGCCTGTGTCATTAGCTTAGTCATATGAATTGTAGATGTCTGCTGCTCTGATCCAGTTTTGCCCAAATTCATACAGAATAGCAAAATACAAAGAAGCTCCCAAGAGAAAGAACATCCCATGTGTTTTAATTCTGCATCTCAAAGCACAACACTAGAGGAAAAAAAACAGAAGGAAAACTTAACTCTCTCTGACATATTCAGTATAAACCCAAGCTGGATGCTTGAAGGAAGAACCAAAAAAGCTTTCTTTTCAAAAAGAGGGAACAATTCTGAGTATCCAGGGGCCTGCAGTGAAATGGAGCTATTTTCTGGGTTTCCACAGACAAAACACAACACTAAGAAATCCAAAGTGATAGGTGCAAGACAACAGAGATGAAGGTCAGACATATCGTAAAGTTGCATCGTCCTAATTTGCTTTCTGTAGCTTTGCAATCAACCACGTAACTCCTCGCTTTGTGGAATAAACAGAATTTTTCTTATTAAACCTTTTAGTCAAGTGGATGACTCTGAATTCCCTTGCCCTGGAGGCACAGAAATCAAACAAGCCATTGCAGAAGTATCCTGCAATTTGGTCTCCTACTATAGGTGTATATTCTTCACCAAGGATGCAGGAGTCTTGAGGAAGAGGAGGAGTATCAGGAAAAGGGAAGACAACTCTCCTGGTGAGCATTAACTAGTGAGGACAGCAAGGAGATAGGTCACAACTTCAGAGAAACCACCACCATCACACAATGCACAGGGACTTCAAGAAAATTTAGGCTGTCTGGATGCATTTCCAGTTAAGCAGCTTATGAATATGAACACCCAAACACTGTCACAAACACACCAAATCAAAGCCAAAGGCTGCAAGAAAAGCAAAACCACTGGAATTATTAAATTTATTTGTTGCCCGGAATCTGTCTCTCCCTCACAAAAAGTTACGTGTATATATTAATTGTAAACAGGATATTTTGCACTTCAAAGATGTGACAACGACACTATTTTTCAGGTCATAGATGTTCTTGTATCTTCACTGGGGTAAACACTCATTAGGGCGACTACATAGAAATACTCCCCCCGGCCAAGTTCTCGACTGCAACGCACGCAGGCGTACACACGCGTAATACCAAGAACCAGACAGACATACACAAAACCCCTGTGAAAGGATAAACCCTTCCATTTAGTCTCCAGTTTCAACCATTTCCCCCTTACCATCCATCCTCTATATTTTTCCATTTTGCTGTCATGAGAATCATTGAGAGCTGAAAGAGACTATTCATACAGCACTTTCAACCAGCAAAATTAAAAGAAAAAAAGCTTTCTCTTGGCAGCAAATGTTTGTGGATTTTAGATGTTTAGATGATCATCTGTATTTGAAGAGCTCTTTTAACTAAATAATCATAGCTCTAAAACTTGTTGTTTAGGTTAGATGAGTTTTCCTCATCTGCAAAAAGACCTTCAAAAGCATGAATTCTTCCTCGCTTTATTTGCAAGTACCACTACACGTAATATAAAACATGAACTGAAACCAGGATATATATAAAGCAGCTGATGTTTTCGGTTTTCTAATTAAATGTGGAGTACACACTCCTAGCTGCTCTGTACACTCACAAGCCAAGAACACAGATGTAAAAGAGGAACAGATCTTGCCCCCTTCCCCAAGCAGCAATCCATGTCACATGCAAACTACTGTCCTTCTGGAAGAGATGTGCTTTTGATGAACAGAAAAAAGGATCGCTGCCTGGCGGCTGAGGTTAACTTGAGTATCAGCTACAGAAACAGCAAACAAGCCCTCAGAAACATCTCTTAGGAGTGTGGGTTATACATTTTCTTCTATGAAAATGAATAAAAGTTCGGACTTCTCCATCTATCTCTGCTCTCTCCTTCGGGCAGTGAACAAAATCAGACATGCTCAAAAATACAATTTTTTCTTGTCACATATACATAACATGGTGAATGAACATGGATTAATCTGAGGTTAATGCACATACTTCTGCATTGGTGGACAGCTGCTTTTTCAAGGGATAGTGTGTTCCTAGAAATAACCCCCATACATTTGCTTCCCCTGCTCTTTTTTCCCGTTTGTCAAAAATCGCCTTACTGGGAAAGTTCACAAGAGCCAGGAGCCTTAAAGCAGGACAGTCTTAAGCTTTTTGGGTCAGGAAAGACAGATCCACATTACCAAGGACAGTAATGGGACGAGACCTATAAAACATCTTCAGCCCAAAATCTGAAGCAGAAAGCACGCACATGGCTGAGGGATCACAGAAGCACAAGAGCCTTGGAAAGATGCAGGTGAAGTAACACAAATGGGTACTTAGGCAGATACTCTTCACGAGGAAATTGGGACTAGACTTCAAGCAGAGATGCAACTCAAGGAGAGGAAGAAATATTTATAGTAAAATTAAGATAGCTGGAAAAAAATACTGTAAGAGAACAGGCGTAACTACAAAAGCAGTACATCATTAAAACTGTGTTAAAAAAACCACACAGGGAAAAAAACCATGTTATTTTAGTTCTGCCTTTTCTAGAGCAGTACCTTAATTTCACAGGAAGGAAGATCCAAACAGCAAATCCTAGCTGGCGCTGCTATGCAGTTCGCAGTATTATTATTACTACTTTAGCCTAGTTGCACGAGAATTAAATTAGCAGATCCAATTAGGCTTGCACAATATAAAAATCAAAGACAACTACCGTATGGGCATTTCCTTTTCGCAATGGGTTATTCTCAGTAAAACCAAAAAACCCAACCCACAAATTACACTAATAGACTATTTGAAGATTTTTTATTTTTTTTTTTAAGACAAATTATGCTACTTCTGAAAGATACTAATTAGGTTTTTGTGAGAATGCTGGGGCAGGAAGGGTGAACCCATATACATGTCCAACCTATACGCTTCTGGTTTTACGTTTCATTTATAGCCTCATGCAAGTCCCAATTTAGCTCATTAGAGAAGAGTCTTTCAATGCACATTTTGTCATAAACCAACGCAGGCATATTTGACACTCCATTTCCAAATCAGTGGCAAGTATTTGGTAGGGAAAACAGAGAAATCTTAAGCTACACAGACACCCAAGAGGGTAACAAATATTGTAAGTAAAAAAATAAAAGGCATAAATCAACTTCTCTGAAGCATTAGTGACTGAACCTGTGTGGCTGCAGATACACTAGCACTGAACTAGACAGCTCAGGAAAGTCTGGCTGGGCTGTGAACACACAAGGCCACAGCCCCAGCTCTAAGGAACAGTACAGTGTGCTTGAACTAAGCAGCAAATCCAACAGCAAAGTGTGTCACATCATAAACAATGAAGGAAGACGCTTGCAAGCCTTCCCCTTCTTGTCACCAGAAGTACCATGCAAACAGCCATCGCCCCACACTTTCCTGCTCTTGCTATTGATTACTGATCTTCCCCAAAATGATGATGGATGCAAGTACATATTCCTGAGTTCGTCCAGCTGCCTTTAAGTTCCCAAAGTTTGACATTTCAGGCCAACCTGTACAGCCTACAGACCCTGCCTGAAAATAGCAAGGATTGGCCAAGTCTCCAAAACATCCTGTAAAAACTGTGCCTGAAAGCAGCATCTGTAAGGCTCTAAGGTGCATCTTGGCTTCAGAGAAATCTGACAGAAGAGTGGTAGCATGAAACGTCAATCTGCTTACAGGAAGACTCTTAGGCACAGCAGTGTGCATGCCCAACGAGCACCAGGTATCTAAAAGCACCACAGTTTCAGGCCCTCCAGCCCACAACATGATGTTCCGTATGCAGGAAGCAGAAGTGACACTTGTTGGAGCTATCTGCTCTCCTTTGGTCCCTTTGGAGAAGCAGCCATCTGGACTGCAAAGAAAGAAACCTAATGACCAAGAGCCAATGGTGTCTTTTCTGTGAAAGAGAGAAAAATAAAACCAATCCTGACCTGAACAGCTCTCCACCTTCATCATTCTGCCCTGTTTGCCTGCAGCTGATGAGACTCAAACTCTTGCTTTCCCACTCTTGTCTCAGTACAGGTGTGGCCCAGCCAGTTCCCAGCTCTTATGCAGCTGCGGTTCCCTGCAGTTCTAAAGCCACTGCCTGGAGGCAACGGAGCAATTAAAAGTGCAGAAAAAACACAGACACCCAAAGAAATATTTGGCAATGAGAAAGGTCACTAAAGAAACGAAAGAGCAAAGTGCACACACAGGCTGAGGCAGTGATCAGCACAGCAGCTTTTCAGCTACAGGTGCCTCCTTACTTCTCTGAAAAGGCAGTACTTGAGCTCCAGGGAGTTCTGCAGGCACAAACTGCACTCTGCACCACCCAGAATGGGATGAAAGACAACTTCTTGAGGTCATGTAAGAATACGGTATTATTAAGATCACTCAACCCAGCTACTGCACTGCAATAAGCTATTAAAAAAAAAACGCTCAGAAGGAAAGGATCATCAAAGGGTCCAGGTTCTGTATCTTTAAAGAACAGTATATGAGGAAGCTAAGGTGGTAAAAACCCCAACTACTCGAAGCCAGGGGTTAAATACACCAAGCTGCCCATCTGCAGACTTTGACAACATTGATGCTAATGCAAAAGTATTGAAGTAAAAGGCAAATGAATAAAAATACATTGTAACGGGAAGACTACCTTAAAATACAAATCTAAAAGAACAGGTCAAACAAATCAGTTCAATAAATTTCACGTCCTTCTCAAAACTGTTTTCTTATTAATATGACTAATAATGTTTGGCTAGAACAAAGCAATAATTCGTGCCTGAAAAATTGGAAGTATAAACACAGTTACTGTTTGAAGAAATTACGGTGAATGTACATACACTTAAGAAGCCCACAAGAGCAAAATAAAGCTCTGTTCACAACAAGAATATTAATTCTGAATTAATTTATTGTATTTTTTTAATATGCACAGCAACTTTAGGCTAACATTTGTGATATCTGAAGATAAAACCAGGTGCATCAGCTACCCAAGACTACATATTGAGAGTCTGCTTAGAACACAGAGTAACCCTTTGGTAAATGATGATAAACCAACAGATGGAACAACGTAACAGTAGTCAAGTATTCTTTCTCTTTCAAAATAAAGTCCTCATGCACAAACCCAGCCCAGCTTCAGCTGCCTGTGACCTTCTCAGACAAGGTACTTCCAGGGCTCTCAAACCACCCTGGGTCTGTGCCATCACCCACTCTGCTTACAGGCATAGTCCTGTGCTTCTACCACAACACCGTGGTAAGTTTATAAACGTACATATGCGCATGTTATACTGAACAGGTTGCACTTCGTTCAGAATATAATACAGTATTTTAGACAAAGAATACACATACAAATTTTTCTCCTATTACTTTATAACCCCTTGCTAGTCACATCGATAGCTGCAGGTTTGAAAACTACTTATGGGGAACGTGCTGATGTGAGTTCATGTGTGTATTTTCAAAGACTCACCCAATTACCTACAGAAATTCTTGCAGTACTATCCTTTAATAAGCCCATATTTCCAACAGTCTCCTATGGTGTTCTTTGAGAAAGCTTCAGAACTAAACTGCTGAATTACATTGCCGTACTTTTGGGTAATTTATACACGTGCAGGTTGCACAGAGGTTTATGGGCTACTCTTGCATTTCCAAAGAGTTTGGCATTTCTAAGACTTAAATTACATTGACTTAACATTACCACTGATGTAAAAATCAAAAGCCCTAAGAAGGTTTTAATACAGAAACAAGTAACTTATGACATTTCATACTGGTATCAGGTCTAGTCAAGAAGACAATGAATTAACTACCAGTCAATGCCTCTCCAGCTTGTCTTTCTTCCTACATCTCCCCCCTTCCTGCAGGACGGGACAAAACACAAGGAACAAGAGTGAGAGAAGGGGCTGAGATAAAGGTGTTTTATCAGGCGAAGGAAAGAGACAGGGGGACCAAACTGAGCCCGCCAAGGGCAGCACGGGACCTGACACACCCTCCTCACCCACATCAGGCTCTATGCCACTTGTTCAAAACAGCAGGAAAGTTTCAAGGCTTACGAAAAACAGGAGGGAGGTACCGTCAGCTGAACTGTATCTCCTTGTGCGTTACACCCCCTATCTCCATGTTCTCAGCATGTTCAATTTAAGTTGTTCTTCCTCTTCAAGGAAATGAAGTAACCACATTGCCACTCTAACTCCTGAAGCCTTCGCTCCTGAAACTCTCTGAAAGCAGCTACTTGGAACACAGAATCACAGAATGGTTTGGGTTGGAAGGGACCTTAAAGACCATCCAGTTCCAACCCCCCTGCCACGGGCAGGGACACCTTCCACCAGACCAGGTTGCTCCAAGCCCCATCCAACCTGGCCTTGAACCCTGCCAGGGAGGGGGCAGCCACAGCTTCTCTGGGCAACCTGGGCCAGGGTCTCACCACCCTCACAGGAAAGAACTTCTTTCTCATCTCTCATCTAAATCTCCCCTCTTTCAGTTTAAACGCCTGACAACACTGTGAGGTCAAAGGAGGTTATACACATAAAATTAGACTATTAGTAACACAAGTAACACCTGGCCCTGTGTGTACACACCTGCATGCTTGTGTGCTTAACACATACATGTGTGCGCACATATAGAATGTGTGTGTACCCAGAGAAAAGAGTCACTACAGTCAGCAAGGTCTCTGCTATTGATTCAATTTGTAATCAAATGAGATCCTGATAATCTCTGGACTTCCCTTCACCAGCATGTAAAATACAAGTAGAAATGCCCATAAGACTTGCATACACACAGGTGTTCTCAGCAAGGCCAGTCTCCACAGCACTCACCTAGACAGAGGGGAGGCCTGAGGACCAGAGGCTTCTCCAGCCCCTGGCACAACATGGGGAAAGTTTCACCAACCCCAAATACACAAGTTCCAGCCATTATCATCGTGTAAGAACCATCAAAGCTGCATCTTTCTCCCTCAAATATGGGGGGGGGGAACCCTAATTAAGTATCAGCTAAGACTGGAGAAAATACTTTTCACAGGATGCAGTAACTTGGCTTTAAACCAATTTTTTTTGTTAATTAAACTGCAAACACAAAAAGCAGTAGTTCAGAGACCCACTTTAATTCATCTCCTAATTTTTCTACACTGTTGGTACAAGCGCTTGGTAAAGTAACATCCCCAAACCTGCTCCAGTACCCAAATTTTACAATAGCTACACAAGCTAGGCACATCAAGAACTGAAGGAAGGGTATCTTTTAATTACTCCTGCAGTTCTCCAATTAAAACATGCTTGCAATTTAAGTAAAAAAGTTTGGAAACAATCTCCTTTTGCTCATTAAAAGTTGAATCCATATTGCTTTGAAGTCTGTGCTATACTATTTCAGGTTAGGAGGGGAGAGACTGGAAAAAGTTTTCTGTTTCCTTTTTTTTTTAATAAAAAAAATGTTTCTGAAGCAACATTTATGAGTTCTAAATGCAAATTAAGCTAGGCTGTTATATCATCTTTACATTTCTATACAAAAGTCTGACTACTAACTGCTAGAATAACAAATAATACAGCAGATCTTAAGAGCTCAAGAAAGAAAATGAATAATGCATACCCACATTCCAAGTAGTCTGCAGCCAGAAATCTTCCTTTTCTGTTAAAGAACATCTGAATAATTCCAACTCAGGTAAATATAGTAGCAGTTAAAACTTCAGTTTAAGGAAAAAAAAAAAAATCTACATTTCCCATTTTTCTCATACACACATACAAAATCAAAAGCCAAAATCTCTTTTTAAAGGCTACCACTTCTTTCTCCTCTCCTGCTCGTTACAGTCACTAGCAAGCCCCACACTTCACCAGAAACCAAACCTCCCAAAGTTTTAAAACAATTCTTACATTTCCTCAGAGCAGCAGGAATTCAGGCTTCCCAGGTTCTGACTCTGGCTTTAAGAAGCTTTCTTGCAATGATAAAGCAGCCAGACTTTCTCCTCCCTTCACTGGTAAATAGGCAGCCTCATCAAGCCTTACACACCACACAGGTGGGGCTGGGGGTTTTTGGGGGAGGAGGAGGAGAGTTTAGCTGCCACAGATGCATATCATTCTCCCACTTAAGGTATTTAGACCACACTCAGTCACAGGTGCAGGTATCTTCTCCCATGGCTCAGCAGGTTCATTTCCAAGGGATACAAATCTCCACTGCAGGTTTGCTTGTTTTATTCACTGGTCAGTCCATTCCTAAGAGCAGTTCGAGATTCACTACTGCATTTGCTACAAGGCGACTACAAAACTTCTGCACACCTTCAAATGGCTCTAGATTTAATGTGGCTGAGAAGCAACTATGCTTGTAGTATGAAATATGGAAATTTTTCTTTATAAATTTTGTAAGTTTAAAAAAAAAATTTAAAACCTGCAGAAACTGACCAAGAAAGTTTTATTAGGAACCAGAAGAATCAACTACCAGCAGACAAAACCAAACTGACAGATCATCTATCCAAAAAGATGGAGGGATATCTGTGAAAAACAAAACTCTTAACACTCTTTCTGCAGCATTAAAAGGCATGGAGGGTAACTTTACCTTTAAATTCACCCTCTGGCTTGTCCCCAAAATCTTTTAAACCATCTTGTTGGTTTTATATCTAGAAGACAAGATAATCGCTATGACAAATGGCAACATTTAAATTTTCAAGAATAATTCACTCATAAGCATATCATCTGTCTGCCACTTCACCCCCACATGAAGTCTGAGACCTTAAAGTGCTTGAATCTAAGCGAAGCCTTATTACACCTTTGTACACCGCTCCTATTTCCCTCTCCAACACCCTGTGGCAAAAGGCTGGGGGAACAATTTTCACCTTTTCCCTATGTAAAAACCCTCCAGTATTGCCTGTTTGGCTCTGTTGTGTATTTCTGGCCTAATCCGTGCTGGAAAACATTGCCAGAGTTCAACAGATAAAGTCTGCTGCCAGTAAAGCTCACACGCTTATGCCAGGGGAAAGCACATGCAAAGCAATTTTATCTGGATTCCCTAAAACACCTACATAATATCCATGCAGCAGTTCCTAATTTTTTTAGCTAACTGCTGCCAATGTTTTCATGGGAATCAGGCCCATCCTCTAAAATCAATGAGTTCTGGAACGTGTAGACTTCCATGAAAACGCTGATATTTGCTTTATTGGTGTTTCTGAGTAACCAAGTATTAAAAACGCTTGGAAGCAGCTGGTGGACCTCAAGAGCTCAGAAACCAGAGAAGAGCACCAAGAGAGCCCTCACCAGAACCCCCGGGGTAATTTGGGGTTTATTTTGAATGTCAGTGCATGACTTAGAATCGCTGAGTTTCCCAGAGGTTAAAAATTCTGCAAAAAATACAAAGCAGGATCTGCAGACTGTAAATACCAAAACTATAAATCTTGAAAAACCTGTAATTGTTTCTTTCTAGCCTTTGAGAATTAATGGGATTATTAAATGCAATATATCAAGAATGAGAAAAGTTTAAGCCTTCATTAGTTTATGGCACAACTGGTTAAGCAATATTGCCCCGTGTCACTCTATAGACTACAACTGCTTGTGCCGTCTTCCTACAAAGAGTCATAAATTGAGGTTGCTGCCATTCACACAGCATAGCTAGGCTTTAAGATGTGTTTTCCACATCAGTGCCTAAGACCAAGACAACAGCAGCCTATTAAATTACTGTTGTTAAAAAAAAAAAAAAAAGAAACCCTCCAAAATGGGAAAGTTTTAAAAACTTAGCACTAACCCAGCATACTCGTGAAGGATCCAAAGCAAAATGCAACTGTATCACCACCTGCTGGGCAAGGATCAAAAGGGGTTTAGGGCTGGATCACGCAAGAAAAATTGAAGGTGACAATTTGTGATGAAGGCTCTGACAGTCTCTAAGACGATGGATTATGATGTGCAACTTTTATCAGCACCAACCAGTCACGACACGGGAATGCAGCCAAAAAACCCCAGATATTTCAAAAAGGCATTATCAGGAGTGAAATTAACGGCACTACAACACCTTGGCTCACTTGCAGCTCCAAAGCACTTTGCAGCAATGACTCCAATAATCAAACTGGAAGCAGCTGAGCAGCACCTGAAGCTCAGTGCTGCACCACCAGACTGCATCTAATACACCTGGTGAAGCTTCAAGACTTGCCAATCTTCAGGAACCGCCCCATGCCTTTGCAAAATTGTTTTCATGGAGAATTATACAGAATTACAAACCAAAATAGCCCCAGGCAAAGAAAACAGTGAGTGACCTCACGGAGGCAGCCCCAGGGCACTGCAGTTGGTGTCACTCAGTAGCTGGAAATGACTGCAATAGGAAAGGAGCTAATCGCCCTCATCCAGTTCTTCAAGTCTTGTACTGATGACGGGCTACAAAGGGACTCTGGGGACAAGGGAATCTAAGAATTTATAAATCACCTACTGTAAACACTCCAGGGAACACGCAGCCAACCCTTACAGTACGTTCATCCCTCATGAAAAGAGATCTTTGGGCATCCAAGTCCAAAGTTAGTAGGTACCTAACTGATCAGTGGTCTCACAAACCCCAGAATAAACACATGCTTCCATGGCCTACACCTTCAACAAAAATTACTAACTGACAAAACAGAATTTATTGAAATACCTTTTACATATGTGGCACCAACACCTGACCAAAAAAAGCCCTAACCAAAAAAACCACCAAAAAACCCCAAACCAAACCAGTAAGGTTCCAGTTGTTACCAATAGGTTGGGTAAAAGATCCAAAAGATATACAAGCTTGCTCATTTTAAAAAGATACACTCTAGCAACAGCAAGCATTCACAGGGTTTATTTATTTCTTCTTTTTTTTTTTTTTCTCTCCTTTTAAATGCAAACCCCAGTGTCTGAGAAATAGGCAGAGAGCTTGCTTTTGTGACCCCAGTGTGCAGAGCAGGGCGAAGATGGCTTCTTGTGGTACTATTTGAATACTAATCACAATTAGGGGGAAGATGAGTGCAACTTTACCCAGTGGGAGGATTCACAACTGCAGGCATGGTATGTGAGTAGCAACTGTGATATACTGCACTTACAACAGTGCTCGTTTCTGGAAATAAAAAAAAAATATAAAAAGACTTGTGTTAAATGTAAATTTGAATTAAAGCAACCAAAGGAAGGGGCCTCTGTGCTGGAACTGAAACATCACGTTACCAGCCAACTCACATGTGGAAACCCAGAGGTATGACTGAGTTAACCGACCACCGAGAGCAGATTTTAGAGAGGCAGAAAGGGGAACACAGGTAGAGGGTACAGGAGAGCTGTACTGCTTAATTGGAAGTGCAATTTGCACTCAAAGCAAGGCATGAAAAATAGCTTTGCTATAAATAGGAGTCTGCTATATATTGCATGAACTGCACACAGCACTGAAATCCTGAAAGGAAGCAATAGCTGCTGTTTGAGCTTAAAATCATCTCAGGGAGAGAACCTGGGCTGTGCTGAGCAAAGGGAAGAGAGGCGAAGGCAAGATAAAGGGGGTAGGCAGCATCAGTGTTGCCGTCCTTGCTGTACCCTTCTCATTCTTGGGGGAGAGGCGTATTAAGTTCACCAAAATAATTGTCATGCAAAAGCAGAAACCACACGGAACAGGAAACAATAAAAGAGAGCATTAAAGAACAGAAGCATTTCCAAATGAGCTTCTCAGATTGCTGTACAAACCTAACAGGTATATAACGAGGATTTAACAACCTACTTCTTCCACTGTAAGTCAAAGCCACTTGGCAACATCCGTATAGAAGATTTGCTCAGTAACTTCATGTGCTTTGAACAACACATACTGCCTTAAGAAATATGTATCAAACTTTCTCAGAAGCTACAGGGCATGAAATTGCAATGGGAATATCTGAAAGCAGGACGTGAGGCTACAGAACACCTCATTTTTCTAGACAGGAAAACAAAACTCTGTTTGAGAGGAATCATCAAGCTACAAGACAAAATGATTTCTGATCTAATTTAAAGGATTACCTAAAAACCTAATAATCTCCGACTGTAATTAGATAAATGGCATACTCAGATTGATGAAGCTTGTCATGTACAGCAAGGGTACATATTCCTCTTCTCTATAAAAACTGAGAAACAAGAACGCTCGACTGGAACAGTCTTCCACTGCGAAACACCAGTTAGTCAAAGCTAAGCAGCCTACAAGAGGTGCATTTTTAACACATGGATACCATTAAAGTATTTTAAATTGGCCTGAAAAGGTGTTTAGGCAAAGCACTGATTTATCTTCCTTACATTTAAAAAACCCTCTTTCTTTTCCAACCCCAATTTCTAGCTAGCGCTGTTTTCCCATCCCACCCTGAGGCACGTACTGGCAGGCTGAAAGCACGGCTCGCTGCTACAGGCTATTGCTTCAAGAAGATATTGCCATGCTGCATCTCATTCATCAGCACGTCCTGCTCATTTTAGTAAGGAGCCAGCAAGCAGCTGTGGGAACAACAACAAATGAAGACCATCCACTTAGCTGTCACCTTGACCGATTCCAGCTTCCGCTCAACTTTTACCACCTCAAATATTCTCACCTTCCTCAGGCGCTTCCTCAGAAATACAAATGCCAGATCCTGCCCTGAGCTGTCTGCAGGAGCGTTCCCATCCTCAACAGCTTTGGAGAAGAAAAGTGGCGAAAGAAGAAAAAAGTAGGCACATCAGTGCCAGCCATGGATGGCATTCTATGTACATATTCTACTAAAGCCATCACGAGAATATGTGTTATTTTCATTACAATTCTGAAAATAACAAAAAATATACAAAAAAAAGACTTTCAGTCTGTACAGTTTACGGACTTGGCACTGCTACAATCCCCTCTAAACATCCACGCATGTGACTCCAGGCTAGCTCTTTAACAATCAGGGAAAGCTCTCTGATGAAATCACCACGCAAACATTGAAGATATGTACAAAACATTATCCTTCCACTTGAAAGTTCATACACATAAGGTACACTCCAGAAACAATAAGCAAGGGCACGTTCCCATTCCTCTGCGGGACGGAGTATTTAGTTTTGTTTCAAAAACCTTAAGAATCCAAGAAGAAAAAGAAGTAACCTATCAAAAATGCTGAGATGCAAGAGAAAGAATCATACCATGAGTTACATTAGCACTACTCAGAGTTTGGATGAGACAAGACAGTATGCTAGGATGCAGAAACCGTTAACACATGCTTAATGCCATAAAGACTGAGAAAACCTGTGCTTTCAAAGTGAAGGATTGCTATTGGTATAGAAAGGCCAGAGGCTCTCTGAAACTTCAGGATCAGCAACCTGTAGTCACTTGCTTCTCGGCAAATTTTTAATTTATTGACATTGAAAACAATTGCACAGGACTCCTTACAAAATACGACATACCCAGTCACATCTGCCCAGGATGAGTATGATTCTTCAGTTTGCTTGTCCATGTTCAGACAAAATGTCAATAGCTGCAATAATAAACCGTCGCTTTGGTAGCGATGCCTTCTCTCCTGGGTACAGTACGTGGAATGATTCACAGTGGCGTAATAGCTTTGGAACCCTCTTGGGGCCAGTCACTTCTCCTAGACCTCTCCTTTAAACCACAACAGAAACCCCCAACCTCTTCCCCCTCCCCAAAACCCTAAGCATAATACATGCAGTAACAGGCTTGCAAGAGTACTTATCCCAGAAGAAACTACATTTCAGGGTACATATTATAAGATGTAATTTTAGATCGATTAATATTAAGGTGTGCTAATAACTTATGTTAATATCAAACATCTGAGAAAAAAACCCTGCATCCCTTCTCTACAATTACTCACGAAATACTATTACTATTCTTGTTATGAGAAGAAAGCTGGGGTTTTGTTCTGTTGGCCTCTCAAAAACTTGCTAAAGCACCAGCTTTTCTACATTTATTTTTTAAAATATTCATCACTGAATATGACTAATTAACTGTAATCCAGAAATTTATATCAAGTGTATAGCATGTAATGTGTTGTATTTCAAGGAATTTTTGTCTGTTTAATGATATTTCAGTGTTAGTAATTAGGCAAAAGGGGAATATTTTTTTTCAGAAATAGCAGGAATTGCTCCAAAATCCTCTTCTGGAGAGTAACAGATGTTACGCTACTGCCTGTAATCCACATTTTGCAAGAAATACAGGTTTCCTGGAATTTTATAGGGCTTATTAGTACCAACACATGCAGAATGCAACCCTCCTCTTTACCAAACTCCTGCTAGAAAATATGACCGATTTCTTGCTTGCAATTGTGACATAAAACCAATACTGATAATAAAGTTCTCCTTCCATCAAACACAAAGAACACTCCAGTTCCCAAATTCTTCTCAAGACAGAGAGTAGGGCAAGAGGCCCAAGCACCAGATGAAGAAACTGTTAGAAGGATCTAGAAAGAAGCAGTGATCACGTGGCACTAAACAGCCAAAAAAAGCAGTGGGTATATACCACTTTTTGAGAGAGAGACACGTACGACAGTGAATGGTTTGATACTTTCTCTAATTCCCTGAAGCTGTTCTCTGTCTAAGGCATGAGCGAACCCATATGTTTTACATAGGTTCTTTCTTCTTTCAGCCAGGTTGTACATAAAGGAAAATTAATGTTTATATATAAAAATATAATATTTTACAACATATTTGCTATTTCTGAAAAGTTACATATCTCATATTGTAACTCTAATACTTAGAAATCACTAGAGCTCTCAAAGTCAGCTGATTTGGGTCAATAGCATAGATTTACTTCAAAGCCGTTTAAGCATTAAAAAACCCTCTTTCAGTTACCCACAGGCAAGAGCAAATACTTAAGCATGTATTATACATATTAGACACTAAACATTGAATTTTCTTTCCACTTCTCATACTAACACAGTCAACACATTCAAAGAAATTGCACTAAAAGGATAACGTATTGCTCCACAACAGAGTGCAAACTCTCTGGCTTTCCTGTCATTTTCAAAACCGATTATGAAACAAAATCCTTCCAATTAAGGGCAATTCCCATCTAGCTTCCAGCAGCCACGCAGAGCCAAGTGCTGTGCAGCTCTCCTCACAACATGCTTGTGGAGGAATAAAACGCATTCATCTGGCCCAGCCTGCTTTTGGGTTTATTCCCAGGTTTTCCTTCTCTTTCCCCCCCTCACCATCCTCTATATTATTCTCCTCCAACATGACTTATCTTTGCATATTCTTCCCATTCCTTTCATATCTATTGCCCTTCCTTTCGTGTTCTCTCGCTTTTGTTCAATCCAAATCCTTGCACAGCTCTCTTCAAGAAAATATGAAGAAAGAACCATACCAGATCCTTTTCTCAAGTTGCAGCTCCCTGACAAAAAGGAATTGAGGTCATAGCTAATAGAAACTAAGGACCTTCTGAAAAGCAAGCACACCAAGTCCATGGAAAATGCAAGGTGTATGTCCGGAACTTGCAATGTCACCTACAGACCAAAGCGATATTCATCAATCCACTGTTTCATATCCAATCTGATCAAAATTATGAAAAACCACTGGACTGCATTAAAATGTCATATTGCCTAATGAGCCTAGTCTGAGATACTGAGAAGCTGATCTGGACCATGCACAGAACAGTTCCAGAAGCTCTGACTTATGAGACAGGCACAGATAAGATTTTTACATTCATACTGCTGGAGGCCTCATCATTTTTTGACACGTTATATTTCAAGGTACTGTTAATTCCCTCCGGTTATTCAGGGAGAAACAGTGCAGCACTGCAGTAATTCTGCCTGGTCTTTCCTAAAAGAGGCAACGAATGGGGATACTGATCCCCCAGGCTTTGCTTTTGGAGAGATGGATCTGCCATCTTTTAGTTCCCTTTGCCGTTGTAGAAGAGCACAGTGAGAAATCACAGGCGGAGATGCCAGCACGATGATGACAACTCCCTGTATACCTCTGCTGTACAGCTAACACAAAAATATCAGTGCATTTCCCTGCTCCTGGAAGAAAAGGAGCTCTCAAGCACAACATAGACAAACTAATGCTGGCAAAAAGGGAGGAAAACTGCTTTTAAAGCTCATTTCAAGTGCTATCCCCTCCCTCCTGTTGAAAATGCATAGTATCCTGTTCAGCCAACACACAATATCTCAGATGATCTCACTCTTCACGAAGCTCATCTCATGTGAATACCTTGCACCACTCATTATAATCTTGCTGGTAGCACCAGGAAGAGGCTTCAGCCATATTCTCCCCTCTAGACTGGAAGAGTGTAATTCTGAAGAACAATCGTAAGACAGCCCTGAAGGTTCATCTATTACAAGATACAACTTGCATTTCAACCGCGAGGCCACCAATTCTGGTCTTCCCATTAGCTGTAACTACTTCCAGTAGGTTCTTGGCTCCAATCACTGGAAAAAACTCATGAATCACACTTGAGCTGCAATAAAGATCACTTCCAGATCAGTTATGGCAAGCATCAAATGCTAAAGAATTGCCAACAAAGCCCCCCCCCCCACAACCCAGCTGGCCTGGCTGAAGAAAATATATTCAGAGAAGACCAAGCAAAACAAGTTCTCTCCTCTTCTACCACTGGAAAGAACAAATCTGTTTCACCTGGTGCAGCAATATTCTGTCTATCCAAGTGCCTTTCAATGCTCCAAAAACGTTTATTCAATCATCAGAAATAAAAAGATCCACACACGTCCCAAAGCAGTTCAGTAGTATGACAACATATTTGGGGAATATTCTGGTAAGTAACAGCAACTGCCTTATTACACAGGGTCAAGACAGTCTACCGTGGTTCTTGCAGGGCAGTATCGAACGTGCAAGTCTTAACTAGCCAGTTACAACCTGTAGTTCAGAAACTCCTCCTTCCACACAAACTAATACTTTCAAAAAATGTTACTAGAGTTGGTATTATAGTGCTTTGAAAAAACGTTCATTGGATTTCTCCAGAATAAATACAAAAAACTGTTAGTAAAGAGATTTTTTTCAACTGCCATCATCTTAGAGGACGTACCCTTAGCCAGCTTTGAATAGAAGGTTATTATGAATAACTCAGAAATCTGACTGTAAAGTACAGGGTGTTGAAAAAACTCCCTCAAGATATTAAAATAAAAGGAAGCCTTTCTCAGACAAATAATCCATACGGATTCAGTGATGCAGAACCAGAGAAATGTCACTCAGCCACCTCTCTAAAATAACAGGGAAAGCATTCATTAGCTGGACTTACTATTACCGTGATGCAGTTCATTAAGTATGCTGCTGTCTTCGGGCGTACAGGAAACTGTTTATAATTCTGCTGGACGTGCTCAAGCTTCCCTTTCACTAGGGTTGGAAATGAAAGAAACTTCCAGATAATGAAAGCCAAACAGCTGGCACATTCAGAAAACACTTGCATCCTAATGATGGTGGGAGAAGTAATCTCTCTCATCAGTTCATTTCATAACAATCACGTAGGTTGTGTGGTGAGATAGCAACTACAGAAACCTTTCTTCACCCCCCATCAGGCACTCAGATTTGTCTCATTTTCTGTGCCTATCTACTGACACCCCAGATGTTTGTGATCTAGAAACCAAAGAGTACATCAGCACTGCTACTACTTACTGATTTTGCATTCCCACAGGTCTGCTGAAGTTAAGTCACATTTTTCAGCGGTTATATGTAAATGTTTGCCCTAAGAAAGAAACCAAGAGTCTGACTTCCGATCCAAGAGCCACTTCAAATCGTGCAAAGCAAGCGTTAGACATCTGCTTGTGCTACCAACGATGCTCACGCTTCACACACACGTGCACAAGCCATGGCAGAGACTCTGGCGCTACCTGCCCCTCAGAAAGCACTTGGTCCTCTCCAAAGACCTGGTGTCTGGGAGAGGCGTGACTGTGCCTAGGGCGGGAGCTGCCCCAGGGGATACTGAAGGCAGTCCCAAGGGAATGCTGAGGGCAACCTGCAGAAAACACTCCAAACCCTGCACCCACACAGGGTGGTTCAGGTGCTGGTGAGCTGAAGGCACAGAAGCTCTGCTTCAGCTCTGCTACAGGCAGTAGGGCTAAGCCAGAGCTCACAACTCACTGTGATCCCACAGGAATATCAAGGAGCTGCTGCACTCAACCCAGAGGGGTAAAGCCAGTCCCCCTCAACAAGGCTATTAAGACCCAGGCCAGGATCTAAAAGAGATGGTGTTGCTGCTGAAGAGGGTTGCAAACAGAGGTTGGCAACACGCCTGGGATGCAATGCCCGCTAAGACAAAGAGCAATCCCTCTCTAAAGAGGGTGACCATCCCTACCAGGGAGAACAGCTCTTTGAACTGGCAGTGGCCTTGATGGGAAGAACAAGGAGCTCCAAGTGTCCCTCAGTGTAAGGAGTACCAGCAGACACTGCTGATACCCACGCTCCCAGCAAACATGGTGCTAGTTTGGATTTCTTGAGGGGTAGCCATCTTCGTAAGTCTTCCAAGAAAAGATTGTGAGGAAAAAGAAATGTGAGGGCTTTCTCCCCCTTTTAGGCTAGTAGAGAGTAGGATGAGCAACAGGGACAGGAACTGGAGGGGTTCACCCGAGAGCAAGCAAGCAAGCACACACCTCTGGGTCCTCATTACTGCTTTCTTATATCATTGAGGTATGTGCAGTGCCTAGGAACTGCCACAGCTGTCCCAGCTCCCATTGCAGTCTAAGACAACCCTTTAGAAGGCCTCTAACTCCTCTCGTGGCAAGGCGCAAAGGCTGTCCCCGTGGAGGAGGCAGGTGTAGCACAGTGGCTGTGGTGACTATTCAAAGCACATGCAGGAGAACAAAACATCCTTCTGCAGGGACTCTCACAGCATCCACTGTGCACATCTCAACTGAGAGTGGTCTTAGAAGACCAAAAATATCAGGCAGGCAGCAACCCAGTTAATGCAACACTGCTCTGTCTGGCTTTATTTAACAGTGGGTCCAAAAACCACTTGCAAAGGAACAGAGCAGTTTCATGTAGTGCAGAGGGGGCAAAACAGCTTTTAGCTGGGGTTAAAGCTCTCTGAACAGAGACATCTCCAAGGTATGCTACATGGAAGCATTGTGCATTGAGCTAAGTCAAGGTGAGCAAGGAAAAAGAAAGAAGTTACACTAAAAGGTAAGCAACAGGTCCGCCCATAGGATGGTTTGTGTTGCATTCTCAGGTCTCTAGTGTTGATTCAAGGCCAGAACAGTGCTAGACCTTGGATCAATCAATCATCCTGCCTCTGGAGAGCTCTGTAAGCACTAGCAGTAGCCTTGAGCTATGTCTAGTGTGCAGCTCATCAGCTGAAACAAGTGTCTACCACGGCTCATAAATTGCAATGAGGACTCCACTTTCCAACTGATGCTGGGAAATCTAGGAGATTCCTAGCTATTAAATTTTAAGTTACAGGGCCATAATTTCTTATCCTGCTCCCTACCTTTAAGGAAAGCATTGCCTATGGTATGTTCAACGTTCAAGGAAGTCAGAACCATCCAGGAACAAAGAACAGGAGTCAAGGTTAACAGAGCAGCACGTCTTCTCTACTTGTTTACAGGTACATTTGGGACAAGCAAGCACACTAGACTTTTGGCTGCGTTTCAAGCAGTGTGTGTAGCTAAAGATTCACTTGCAGAAACAAAACCAAGGCCCACTTTTGCTATTTCAAAATCAAATTGGACACTGCATGGGACTGAAGGGTCATGACCGTACAAATTAAACAAGGCTCTAATGGTCCAGCAGAAGCAGACCAGGGCATTCACATCGCATTTCCACCAGGCCCAGCATGGCACTTGGTATCAAGCTAGCACAAACTCCACCAGCTCTGAAAAAGAGAGGATTGCCAATGGAAGCAACCACATCACTTCATCAGCATACCATCTTTCTTACACCCCCTCACGTGTTAGTTTGCTGTGAAGTACGTTAGAGCATCTCACTTGTTGGGGCCTCACAACACTCATCATTTGGGCAAGTAGTAGCCCTCATGTTTTGCTCAGGACAGACAAATCTTTTGCATCCATGCACAGATGCCCTGGCAAGGATGAATCAATTCAATGTTGCACGGGATGTCTAGCAGCTCTGCTCCAGGCCCACCTTAGGAAGAGTCAACTCCACCACAAATAACAGCTTGGTGGCCACTTTACTACGTATTTGGTTCAGAAGTACGGAAACAGGGAGAGGATTTTGTCTAGCTTATTTTCCATAAGGTTCACGACTTCAGAGGTAGGTCAGGTATACAGGTAATTCACCTGTGTTTGTGACCGCAGACCAGGAATAGTAAGCTATCCAACACACCATCTACTCAGCAAGAACAGCCCTTAGCAGTTTTTTAACCCCTTTACAAAGAATATCGGCCAGCATGGTGGAGTAAGCTCATCTAGTTAGCAGTGATTTCAAAGGTACAGAACTACACTCCCTGGTCAGGATGCACCAAAGCATGCAGAAAACAGAACTTGAGACATAAGTGGTGGTGAATATAGAGTTATTCTCAATATACAGCATTTCTAAAGCAAATGCTCAGTAGGTTGAGAAGGGAACTGCTAAAACAGAGTCCCCAAAGCATCAAGTGTGCTGGAAGCTCTTTACAAAGCTGTTAAAGGAAGGATACAGTGTGAAAGTACATCGCCAAACTAAAATTAAGTGTCAGTTATTTATGAACCAAGGACGTAAATTCATGGACCAAGAACAGCTCAGTATCCCACCATCAGCTTCTGACCTGTTGTGTCAAACAGCAGCTGTTTTATTTGGCTGTTCCCTGGGCTGTGAGAGCTGTGATTATGACTGCACTCAAGGTGGGAGTACAGCGACTTGCCAAATTTTTACCATCTGCTCACTTGTAATCAAAGTCCGCTTTCCCAGGACCAGGTAGCGGGTCCAGCATGCACTCTCACAGCTCAAAACCATGGAAGCACTTTCCAATGACACCAGAAGAGTAGTAAAAACAGCGAATTCCCCTCCCTAAACCTTCCCACTGCCAAGCTCTTCTACCAGAAGACAGAAATCCCACAGCTGGGATTCAGTGAATGTGCACAACCTACAGACTGTGGCTACATCAGGAACTGCCACTTGAGGAACCCAAATTTTTCTGCAACCTAGAAGCACTCTGGCCTCATTACTTTCAGAAGCAAACTGTAATAAACCACATTTGTCCCAGTGAATCACCAGAAACTACATCTCCTCACTATTGTCACAATCCTGCTCTACTCTTTCCTCACTTCTGTGATCTAAGATAGTGTAAGATCTTAAAAATAATATGAACATTTATTTAATTTAAAATGCAAAGTGTGCTGGTATGCTGGGACGGAAAAGAGTTCTACCAAGCAATAGTAATTTTTTGGGAATGCAAAAGGTGTTGCAGCATCTCAAATGCCACATGGAAAGTCGATTCAGCTTACACAGCTTCAAAGCCAAAGCACCAGCGATATTCAAAAGAGTAAACAATTTCAGTAAAAACAGTCATAGCAGAATTTCACTTTCCAAAAGGTGTGTGATATTAAAAACCACTATAAAATTTCAAGAGACATTCCATGCTTAATAGAGCTTACAATTATTTCTGTATATTGTGATCCAAAGGTTTTATTCTTGAAATCTTGCATTTCGGTCTGGATTCTTGCACTGAAACGTTGCAGATATTTCTCCATCTAACCAACAGTTAGTATCTACCTGTGCATGAATCTGCTGCCAATTTAGCTGATAGCTACTGCTCAGTGGAAGACAAGGTCACAGAATCACAGAATCAATCAGGTTGGAAGAGCCCTCTGGGATCATCGAGTCCAACCATTGCCCTGACACCACCATGGCAACTAGACCAGGGCACTAAGTGCCATGTCCAGTCTTTTCTTAAACACCTCCAGAGATGGTGACTCCACCACCTCCCTGGGCAGCCCTTTCCAATAGCTAATGACCCTTGCTGAGAAGAAATGCTTCCTCATGTCCAACCTGAACCTCCCCTGGTGAAGCTTGAGGCTCTGTCCTCTTGTCCTATCACTAGTTGCCCGGGAGAAGAGGCTGACTCCCACTTCACTACAACCTCCCTTCAGGTAGTTGTAGACTGCACTAAGGTCACCTCGGAGCCTCCTCTTCTCCAGGCTAAACGCCCCCAGCTCCCTCAGCCGTTCCTCATAGGTCAGACCCTCCAGACCCTTCACCAGCTTGGTCGCCCTCCTCTGGACTCGCTCCAACACCTCAACATGAGTAGACCTTGAGTAGACCTCAAGGTCTACTCAGCAAAGTGGAACTTACATTAAAACAAACGGCACCGTCAAAACAAGGGCTGGAACAAAGACACACTGACTGCTGAAGCACACCCCCTGAATACCCGAAGACTGGACAGTAGTTACTATACACATATGCATACACATTCCATATGTGTGTGCATATATAGAGACAGCGAGCGCACTCTCAATTAGTTACAAGCACAACAGTAGTATGGATGTAGAACTGTGCCACCTGGAAGCACTAAAGCAAAGATTTGAACCTCAGAAATATTGTCTTCAATGCACTTCGGATCAGGTTCAGAATTATTGCAAAGGACAAGTTTCAGGTTTGATGATGCCTGCTAGCTTGCCGGCATCACCTTATCGTAACTGCAGAAGAGTACGATGTATATCCAGTTTGTGATCACCCTGTGTTGGTGAAAAGAAAAGAAAATCTTAAATATCTTCTCTACAGATGGAACAGAAAAGAGCACTTGCAGTATTTGAAGGAATACCTATGAGGAGGGCTTCTGCTCCGCCAGGACAAAGCTAACAATTTCCACATCCACTGTGGTCTCTAGAAGGAATAACCATGCTTTGGTTTTTCAGCTTATTACAACAAAGCACAGTAGCCACAGTTAACAACAGGGTAGAAATGTTGATGCTGTTCCCGTGTCTGGTCTAATTTTGGGCAGAGTTCTTCCATTAACTGTGGTTGGTTCTCTTGGGGTACAAATTGCTGCTAGTAGAAAAGAAGTGTTTGCATACAAATACCAGGAGCCTGGGTGACAAAACAGAGGAACCATTGGTGCAACCAGCTAACTTCATCTTCTTATTTCTCCAGACACGAGCAGAGAAGATATTCTCCAAAGGATTTTCTCTTTGAGAAAGAGATACAAAACCAGAAGAGCACCATATGTTAAACTGCAATATTGGTTTTGATCAAAATCACTCTGGGAAGAGCTGATCCAGTCAAATTGCATTTGACTGCAGTAATGCCATAAACCTTGAAGGAACACGTAGGTTGCTGTAGTGTTCTTAAGAGAAATAAGAACTATAGAGAAACTGTGCCACTATTGGAGAATTTAATTTTCCAGATACAAAGACCAAAGAATACTAACAGCAGTGTAATTTGTATACTCTCATACACAATTGATTCAGTGGATAACCTTTGTATCTATAAGGAATAAGGTTAATTCATACTCGATTTTGAGAGAGTTCACTCAGAGAAAATAAACTGGATTTGAATGGTAATAAGCTGATTAAACAAAATGGAAGAACAAAAGAAAACAGACTTGTAATTAAGGGTTATCAGCATTTGTTTTGAAAAAAGAAATTAAGGGGACTAACTAGAAAAACCAACTGAATTGAGGAGCTCAGCTATTCCAATATGAAGGAGGCCTAGAAATCTTCAAATCCCAGGTATCAAACCCTTCAGTAGTCCAAGAAAGGAAGAGGGAGAGACAGACTTCCGAGAAGACAGACTCACTGGTTTATTCTATATGAATGCACACCTAACAGGTAACTACCTCTGACATTAGAAGGCTTTTAATGAAAACATATGGATTTTTAAAAAGCCTAAAACCAGACACAACGAAGAGGTCAAGAAAAGAAAAAATAGTGAGAATTGGTATAACAATTTCAGGAAGTCCAAACATAGTAGCTTCCCAGTTTTGATAGCTTTACAAAGATTGTTGGGTGCTCTAAGTAGGAAAGGATCGGGAAAAGAACAACGTGGGTTCCCATGCAGCGAGATGAGTGTTTTGGGAAGGATAATCTAAGTATCAAAGGAAATTTTTGACTTTATTTTTAGAAAGGGCATTCATGTTTACTATGATATGAGAGGAAAGGGGTAAATGATGAAGAAAAAAATACGATACACAAGGGTACAAAAGAAGAAATCATAAAGCTAAATAAAAACTTTAGGGGCCATTAAGCGTCAAACCCAGAGTTTTGAAATAAACAGCACACAAAATTGAACATCACTAAGATAATTCTTTTAACTAGGATTGTGCATACAATTAAAGAGTAGGAAATAAATTATTCATGGTTAAAGTAAAAGAGAAGAATTTTCTACAAGCCTATAAAACTTCAGCAGCACAGAGACCAAGTGCGCTTCCCTTCAAGTTCCCTTCTAAAGACATGAAAGCACTGGAAAATGTGACCAAATGTATTATGGGTTTAACACAAGGTAGCTGGTGACAGACTAACCTAAGAGATTACTTCATCAGCTAACGTGCTCCAAATGCTGTAGATCTCATTAATCTGGATTTTAGCAGATATTCAGCAGTGTCACATGGGAAACTGCTAGTTAAGCTGCAACTAGCAGAGGAATTTAGAGGTAGGCAAGCATCTGGTTCAAGGGGAGACAACAGCAGAAGTCCTGAAAACTTAAATGATTATTAGGTGGTCTTAAAAATCAGTCTTGGAACTGATCTCATTAAACATTTCAACCAATAACTCTGTCACTAGTATTGGGAACGGGTTGGTAATACATAATACAGCGGGGATACAGATATCAGTAGAGAGGACATAGATATCACACAGAAATAACTAGATGCTCTGAAGAGCTGAAGTAACAGAAGTAGCACAAGATTCAATAAGACACAACTCAAGGTCATGTAGGTACAAGAAGTTTCCCGGTAAGCCGTGCACTTCCCAGTGAAAACTACAAAGGAGGAGGACCAGGGAGTTTTAGTTAATTACAAGATAATTATAAACCACGAATGTGATCCAGGTGCAAAAAGGCAAACGTGATACTCGAATCCAGAACAGACATATTTCCAACAGGAACGAGAAAGCAATGGTACCACTGAACAAAACACTGGTAATGTGTACAAATGAATGCCACATACCATTCTGATCACCACGTTAAAAGATGAATGTCAGATCAAAGAGGTACTCAAAAAAGATAGCAAAGACACTGGAAAAAAAAAGACTGTATTTACTCTGGGAATCAGGAGAAGGATCTGAGCGTCAGGAGCTCCGAATTTCCAAGGAGCACCAGTGACAGCAGAACAAAAAACCCAGCCGTGCCCTTGTTTTCAGATGGAGCTCAGTAAGTACGCCAGCGATGGCATGGTATTAAGGCTGCAGCAGCAAGAACCGCAGTTGGAGATGCAGATGGTCTTTTCCAGTCTGAAGCTCCTAATACATATTTTCAATTATGAACTTAGAGTTAATGGTGCCAAAACTGGCAACAAATGTCAGCGTTGCCACATCTCAGCCCTGAAAGTTCAATATCAATATTAAAGTACACAAATGTCCTTCACAAGTCCGCTCTTCGTGAAAACTGGCTTTTTTGTTTTCTTTCTTTTTAAAGATAGTGCTTGTGGATAAAGGACATTCATAGGCAAAAATTACTAACACACATGATTTAAAAAGTAGAAAAGAAGTTTAAAACTGGACATCTCAAACCAAAGCCTGCAGCACACAAGAAATCACTTTATACCTTCAACCCTTACAACAATTTAGCTGTACAGCAAGTAAAGACCAGAATCCAGCATGGCCACTTAATTTTCTTTTTAAGCTTAAGAGCTTAAATTTCATCCATATTGTTATTTGAAAGTATTTGTAAGCAAATGTTTCTTCAGCATAAAGACCCATCTACTGTTCCTGACAAAGATGTTATCATCAGAGAATCTCATACACCATTAAATCAGTAAGCTCATACAAAAAAGAAAGAAAAAAAATAAAGGAAAAAAAGTAAAACAAAAAAGAAAGTGTTGAGCTTTTTAAAAAACGAAAAAAGCAAAACCAAAACCAAACCTCTAACTACCCTCCCTACCTTTCGAAAGAACATTAAAAACTTGGCAGCACAATTTTACAGGCAACTGCCTTTCTGGCAAAGCTATTACACTTGAGCAAATATGACACAAGGTGACAACACAATTATTCCAACCGGTGATTTAGCACAAGTAGAAAACCATAAAGAAGATATCGAGCTCCAAACTTCTTTACAGCCTGCGTATTCACTCTCCAAGGGTAAGGTGTGAAACACAGCAACTGGGACTAACTTACTTGCTTCAGCAGCTCAGTACAAGAGCTGAGAGAGAAGCACTTCATCGTTGAGCGGAGCAGCCCTCTCATTAAATTGCACTCTTAGTTCATAGGGTTGTAACTGCAAAGCCATGTGGATTATGTTCCTGACACCTGAGCACTAACACCAAGAGATAAAATGCATCAAATAACCCCTGGCTAACCATTCTTCTGCCTCCCCGGGAAAGGAAAACCAAAAGCAATAGTCACAGTCAGGTAAGAGTAACTGAGAATTCATACACAAAGTCTCAAACTCTCTAAAGCAAGACTCAGTCCTGTAGAAGTCCACAATACATTAATATTAATACCATTAATTATTTACTATATCTCTTATACTATTAGCTTACCAGCTCCACCAGACAGCTGACTTTATAAGAAGCAATGAAACGTGGACCTAGAGTTAACCTTACACAGGAACCTGTTATCCTCTTGTTACGATAGAACACCTCAAATACAGGCTTCCTTCTTATGTATAAATATACACATTTTATCTTCAAATGATATTTGCAGTACAAGAAACTTGTTTATAATTCTCCACGTTAAATGGAATGCAATAATCAATAAAATTTATCTTTTTTTTTAACCTAAAGCAGTGTCTTTACATTGACAGTAGTATCGCAATGAACTGAGCAAGGAAAATGCAGAAATCCAGGAACAGTAATTACTAAAGTAATACAAAGCAGCCAAAGTAACACACAAGGAATCAATAAAAAAACTGCTATGCAGTAAGAAGTTAAATATAAAGGATATTTAAGGTATGGCCAAAAAAAGCTGACTTTTTTTAAAATTAAGGTCAACTGTGGTATGAGAAAAAGGGGATGAAGGAGAGCGAGGCGAATAGAAAGTACTAACGCTGCACCGAGTTTAGAGGCATATCAACAAATCAGCCACGCACAAGCCCGTCAGTTTACTAAGCCTCAACTCTAAAAACTGCACAAATCACCCAAAGTGCTGCTTGGCATGTTAGCGTGTTACCAGCACTTCTGTGAAAATAAATTCCTCTGAGGAAGAGGAGGGCAGATGTGGAAGCGATACTTCGTAACAAATGTTAATTTCCAGTACAAGTAACTGAAAAGCAAGTGTTAACATCTTTTCTGTTCCACTGCAGGGAAACCACACTGTTGTGAGAGAGAGACTGCAGCTTCACAAAGGACATTCTGCCTAAATCAAAGAAACTGTTTTTTTTACTGACTCCCCCCCACTCTAAATCTAACGGAACACGATGGGGTTTTCTAAACAGATGAATAAACTGTTACTTCTGGGGGTAATTTTAATTCCAAGGGAAAGCCAAAAGAAGAAAACCTAGCCTGATGTAGCAGTTCAATGTTTGCTGCTTTGGGTTATGCAGCAAGTTTCCCCCCTCCCCAAGTCTACACACGGAGTAACAACACCACAACCGCTCGCCACTCTCTACTTCCAAATTAAACTCGACAAACCACGGAGCAACAGCGATCCCGGCACAGCAACAACCAAAGCAACAGTAACGACAAGAAACGTACCTCCGCGGAGCAGCCCAGGCTGCACAGGAGCATCGTCCCCTCCCCGCTCCGGCTGTTCCCCCCTCAGCCCCCTCAGCCGCGCGGGGCGGGCTCGGCGGGCTGTTCCCCCTCAGCCCGGGAGCGGGGCGCTGCCCTCAGCCGCGGCCGGGCCGCCCCGGCCCCCAACGCCTCCCGCGGGGCCCCGGGGACAATTCCTGCCCCGCGTCCCGCAGCCCTTCCCGGCAGCGATGCGGTGGCTCGTTCTGCCTCCTCGGCGGCGCGGAACGCAGCCGCTTACGCTTCTTTATGAGATCAGTTACAGGGCAGGAGGAATCTCTTCAAAGCCCTTCTCAAGACAGCAGTGCTGGGGTGAAGTCTAGTTACCTGAAATAAGGGTGCCCGGTGCGACTGGCTAAAGGGTAAGATGGGAGAATGTTTTGAAAAATATTTCAGTCTTTTATTTTACCTTCATTAAATTTAAACAGCATTCACTGAAACTCCCATTTTCAACAAAGCCTGCACGGACTCACAATGCAAATCACGTGAGACTGCACAGGCATCTAATCAAGTTCATTAAAAGTTGAACGATCAATAAGGACAGGTGGGATTTCACATCGAGCATCGACCCTGTCCAGAGCCTACATCTGTATGGAGTCATAGAATCATTTTGGTTGGAAAGGACCTTTAAGAGCATCGAGTCCAACCATTAACCCAGCACTGCCAAGCCCACCACTAACCCATGTCCCTCAGCACCACATCTACATGGCTTTTGAATTCCTCCAGGGATGGGGACTGCACCACTGCCCTGGGCAGCCTGTCCCACTGCCTGACAACCCTTTCGGTGAAGAAATTGTTCCTGATCTCCAATCTAAACCTCCCCTGGGGCAACTTGAGGCCATTTCCTCTCATCCTATCACTTTTTACCTGGGAGAAGAGATCGACCCCCATCTCGCTACACCCTCCTTTCAGGCAGTTGTAGACAGTGATAAGGTCTCCCCTCAGCCTCCTTTTCTCCAGGCTAAACACCCCCAGGTCCCTCAGCTGCTCCTCATCACACTTGTGCTCCAGACCCTTCACCAGCTTCGTTGCCCTTCTCTGGACTCGCTCCAGCACCTCAAGGTCCTGCTTGTAGTGAGGGGCCCAAAACTGAACACAGGATTCAAGGTGTGGCCTCACCATTGCCGAGTACAGGGGGACGATCCCTGCCCTAGTCCTGCTGGCCACACCAGTGCTGACACAAAGTCAAGTAAGCCTGCCTGAATTTGGGCTTAGCTTTACACAGTAACATCTATGGCTGCAAGTTCTAGCATATGCAAGAGAAGGGTAATTACAGAACTTGCTGTGAAATGGAGAAAACGCTATGACACTGTTTCGGACCTTCTTCGCGAGGGATGGGCACCAGTTAAATGTGACTAGTCTGGAAATAAAAGCTGGTGGTTATCTTCTAAAAGACTTTTGTGGCAAAAGCGAAGTAAGTTCAGAGGTTCTGGGCCCATTTCCTACTGTATTGTTGTCACTATTACAAAAAAAGTGCCATTTTTTCAAAATAAGAGCATTTTTTGTCAGGGTAGAGGGTGAGACTATATAGGAGCTCACAACATAAGATTTATATGGTGAAGTAACCCCTATGAAATAATACCACAGCACATCAGTTACTGTGCTGGGAGTAAAATTGTTCATCAGCTCTTTTAAAAAAATATCCAGAATTATTGCAAAACTGTCTAATGCTACTGGTTCTCATAGACAAGCCCTACTTACCAATAAGACTTCAAATCTTCATTTCTTTCAAAAGAAACTCACAAAACTGTAATTGAGACTAATCAGAATGAGTATTTTCTTTGTCCTAGGACACCAAGAATATTACTGATACCTGAACACTGAAAACATTAAAAAAACAAGAACTAAAACCCTGTTTTTTTTATATAGTAAAACCCAGGGTAATTACTCTTTCCCAGTGTAGGTGTGTGCATTTAGTTCGTTCTACTATCTATTAGTAAGCTTTAGCTTTCCTGTGAGATACACCTGTCCATAGCATAACCACAAACATATACTTCTGTAACAGTATTCAGTGCTCACATGTTCTCAAAACGCCAAGACCCGCTCCCATTAAATCCACAGTACAGGATCTTTGAGCCAGTATTTTGCTTCCCCCAACAGCACAAGAATTCCTACAGGCAGAAAGGACTATCTGAGAGAAACTGCCGCAGAGTGAGAGAAAAGACTTGTATATTCAATATTTTATACCCTACAAGACTGTTATTGTTGTTAGTTTCAAATTTTCTCAGAACATTATCAAAAGGAACTAATTCACCTAATGGTCTACAATACTCGAGTGCTTCGCATAAGGGCATTATTTTGGAAGCATGAAAATCTAACAAAAATAACAATGCTTGACTTGAAAGGTGCTCATTAATTTCTTTACCTGTATCTTACCAATGAAGATGTTCAAAACATACCCAGGGTCATCATTTTGCAGAGGATTTCCCCCGCAATCCATTGATGAGCACACCAAAGGCTTCTTGAAATGTATTTACACAGTTACAGTGCAGCGCAGAGAAGATAAAAATACAATATTGCCAGACTCAGAGGTGTATTTTTCTGCCCTCAGGGATAAGGTGTCTGGGAAATAAATTCAGCTTTTGTACAAAGCAGGAACTAAAGTCCCATTAGAGCCTGGTTTGTTCTTCACTGACCTTATCCCCACCTACCATCTCCAGGAGAGCATACCCATCCTAGGAATGCAAGGTCAACCCACCACTGTCCAGATCTTCCCACTTATTGCAAAGCTGTTGCACGGCTCTGATTCTGCTCACAGTTCTGTGCGGATACAACAGGTTCTTCAATTTAGCCTTTTCAAATATATACTTGTATAAAGTTACTCCCCATCGTCCAGCTATTTTAAACACTTTATATGACAGGAAGATCATTGGAAATTATGGAGCTTGTCCTCCCAAAACACATTTCTGGGCATACGAAGGAGAAGAAGGTGATTGGGATCAGTCAGCCTGGATTTACCAAAGCTAAATCATGCCTGACCAACCTGACTGTGATAAAAGGACAGAAACAATAAAGTGATAAAAAGTGGATGAGGAGACAGCAGTTGTCATTTCCCTCGACCTTCTCAAGACTTGCAGCACTGTCTTCCACAACATTTATGCATCCAAGTGAGGATGGCACGGTCTAAATGGGTGAACAACTGAAAATGGGTGAACTAAAAAACTGGTTGAACGATGGGGCTCAGATGTGGCAGGAGGAGAGACAACAGGCATGAGCTAAAAAAATAATATAAGGATATAAGGAATAACTTTGCCCCAAGAGCAGGCAAGCGGTGCAGCAGGTTGCCAGTGAGGCTGTGCAGTCTCTGTCCTCGGAGGTTTTGAGGACCCGGCTGGACAAAGCCCTGAAGGGCCTGCTCTGACCCCAGAGCTGGCCCTGCTCTGAGCAGCAGGGTGGACCACGGACTTCCCAAGGTCTCTTCCAATGTAAATTTTCTATCATTCCTAGTCTTGCCTCCAAGCAAGTTACATACTCGCATAAGCAGGCAGCAATTTCTTTCATTACTGAGTAGCTGCTAAATATAGTTGAGAAATAGTAGCTACTACTTAGGAAACAAATGCTGGATCAAGTCTTGAAGTTACAAACATACCTATTTCCAGTTAAAAGCAAGACCGTAACTGTGAAAAATAGTTAAAAATACTCATGATTTTAATATTTTGTGTAGTTCAGTTGAGGCAAATGGAACTACTTGCAGCTTTCCACTGTATAGATGTCTGTATGTTTTGCAATGTAAGAAGCAACATAAGCAGCATAAGGAGGCTGTTGGAATTACACTAGACACAATACAGAATCATTTTATCTATGATCTGATGCAACATTTTTACTATCTTCCTGAAAAGCAGAAAGTTTGCTGCTCTAGAAGGCAGAAAATGCTGATGGCAACTCAATAACTGTGAGCAAACTGATCTCAGGGAGGGAGGAGAATTAAAAATTGCACCTGGCTTAGTTCTTGTCTTTTCAGTTTAGTTGGAGTAAAAGATTTGGCTGGAGTAGAAGATTTGGCTGTGCTATAATTGCCTGCAAACAGGAGTTTATAACACAATGCTGACTGCCTCTTAACTACAGTAATACCAGTAGGCCCATTAGAATGTGCCACCAGGCATCTAAAAAAGACTATCCCTCTTCCATGTGAAGAGATTTGAAGTACTAGGTGGGAAAAAAACTAAACACAGAGGCACGCTGCAAACATCTTAACTGATTCTGCTCATGCCCTTTTCGGTACTTTTGTCACCAAGAGGCAACGTGTAAAGAAACACGATCACAGCTGACTGTGGAAGGAATGGGGAAGGCTGGAACGTGTTCTGCAGAGACCTGCGATCTGCCCATCTGTTCCCAGGGAGGGATTACATCAAATCCCGTTGAGCTTTCGTAGTCACAAATCCAGGAGGAGCAGTAATTGGTTTACCGAAGTTTGTTAAGATTCATAATTTTATCACAAATTCTTCTCAAGGCAAGTTCATTCACAGTATTAATTTTTCTCCCTTTTCAACGGCTCATTTGTTCTGTAGCACTATAAATATTATGTGAATGAAAATCACAGGAAATGGCTATTCTGCGCTCCAGTGCTTTATTAAAAGATATGTTTCCCCCCCAAAAAAATCATAAAGCTAATTATATCTGCATTTACACAGCTCCTTTCAGAAAGATTATCTACGAGTCTTTATAGAGCATCAAATTACAAACCCACAGCCCTGACTATATGCAAACAATCAGATATATTCCATATGCAGCTGTGAAGACTGCCATAAACATTTATATTCATGCCGGTTCATCTGTGCTAGGATTAACGGCGTGAGAAAAGCTGGCCAAGGACACCTATTTAAAGAACCAGGAGGTTTAAGTAGATGGAACCAGCACAGTAACTTCTCATCTAAAGTACAGCACAGCTAATGACCACATATAACCTGTAATTCTTACTGCAAAGGCAACATTTTGGGCACAATCCCACCTTGTCCTGCCAAGGAAATTGTGCTTGATGTGTCAGGAGCCCTTTTGGCTGCCTTTTGACCTTCGCATTTCCCAGCTGTCTCAAGCTCCATCTCTGTGCAGACTCAGAACTCTTAGTCCCACCCAAGGCTGAGAAATGCAACATTTTCCACCTTAACCCAAGTGAAATCCAGAGACTAAGGGTGCAGATGTACCGGCTTCCTTACACATCACCTCCTACGACCTCACTCCCACATCCCGTGCCCTTCACAAAACTACTACTACAGGTTTCTATAAAAACTCAGTCAGAGAAGGGACAGAAGTGCCTATCATCCTCCACACAGGAGACGAAGCCAAACTCAAGCCCTTCAAGACAAGAAGAAAACAAGAAGATCCCACTTCTGTTTTGCAGGAAATCGCTCTGAGCACCAGGATAGTAACAATTCTGGCAGAGACACTCCTCACCTCCGCTGCTGAATCCCTGCCAGCAAAGCAGGTTTTACTGGGCTGCAAAGCCAGATTAGGAGATAACTCCTCTGTAGCCTGGTGATGAGGCTGTTTAATGTAAAATGCAGAGAAAGTCCCGAGACAGAATCCCCTTCTGCTGGCATATTTTAAACAGAAAATGTGAGTTCTGCTTAACCCTTGGAAGAAAGAGGATAAAAATCTATCCCCAAAGCTCTCCTTTCACCAGCCCTGATGGAGAGGATGCCGCCCCGGTACGCTCCTCCTACCCGGGGGTCACTGTGTTGTGGCATCTGTTGTCATGTTTAAGGCGCACAGGGTAGTGTAGCAAAGAGGGTCAGGAGCTGAGCAGGCTGCCCAGGGTGGTGTCACGGGGTGCTGAGGCTAATTGCAGCTGCTCGGGTGCAAGGTTCACAAAATCAGGCATGGTGCTGTCCCAGCACAGCTACGTGCTTTTCGGGCCAGCAAGTCATAGTGAGCCTCACTATCTCAAGCAGGATTTGGGCTAGGATCCAGGCACCCTAGAAGATGCAGATGGGTTGTTAATATTCACTTAATATTTGAAAGGGGCAGAGGAATGTAGCAAATACAGTAAATATATACACACACAAATATATATTAAAAAGTGCATAGTAAATGTGTACATTTTACTTGGTGGTGTAAGAGTTTAGCTGCTCTCAAAGCTTGGAAGCACCCTTTCGGCCATCGTAAGCGTACTCAGGTTTGGAACACCAAAGGAGATCCAGGCCCTTCAGGCAGAAGACAGTGCCAAACGACTGAAGTCACTGTCAAACAATAACTAGGAATTATAATTCTCTCCCTCTTTCTCTCTCTGTACTGGCTGTGAGAGGTGTGCCTGAAGAGCTCTCCTTGGTAACACAGCAGCGACAGCCCCCTGTAACATCCAAATGCTGTGGTCTTGGCCTAGAAATATCTCTGCAGTTCAGATGCCGATGCCCTTCAGTCGCTGTCAACAAGCAGGCAAAATAATATCAGCTTTGAAAAGAGTTTTCTTCTGGGAACAACTGTTCACCAAAGCATGAAACCAGCAGCTTCCCAACCACACCACCGTGGCCTGGCTTCCCCTCGCTACTACAGCAATGAGGATGTAAGCGGCTGAGCTGCAGATAAAGACCGTTTTATTCCTGTCCCACTTGAACCCAATTTGTTTGGGGTTGCATTCTGCTTCCTTCTCCCTAGGTGAGCTGACAGGAGGGGTAATGCACAAAAAAACCCCCACCACACTTAAATGATTTGCTCATCCTTCAGCAACAAAAGGACAGAGAAATGCAGCACACAAAATGAACGCCCTTTGTAGGAAAGGGGTATTTTATATCCAAATATTAGTTCTTACGAGAGATCTGACATCTCCTTAACCAGCTATTTTTGAAAAGCTGTAATCCTGTCTGGGAGATTTCCCTAATTCCTCCAGCACTAAACCAAAAATTGCATTAGGACTTCTTGGCATATTTGTTTCTTTCTCTAGTATCTTCTCCCATACTCTGTTCACTGTTTCCAGCTGCCACACTCAATGCATTTAATTGATTATCTGCTTTCATTACCAGAAAACTTATTCTTCAAATGGCTGTTCTTTATATATCACTCAGAGTACATTTTTTGAAAAGTGAAAGGCTCTCTTCGGAGAGACTGCTTTAAAGCCCTGCTCGAACATCAGAAAGCACTACAACATAGCATACTATACATACAGTACAACACACAGTTAGTTTAGTAAACTACTACACAATGGTTTATATTATTCTTGTTTTCACAGGTCACCACACACAGCCGTGATCAGTAATTACTACACAGTGAAGATTAAAAAAAAAACAAAAAACAAACAGTACTTTTTGCTCTCCGACCTGCATTGATTTTCCTGCAGGACACAACTGCAACCTCCGTTCCGGCATTGACACTACTGGTTGGATCCTCATGTGAATTCCACTTCAAACAAGAACCACTTATTTCAGTAGTCCTATATACCATATACCTGCAAGTTAACTGAGGACTGTGTCAACTGCACACTAGTGCCTTGTCAGTCAAGGCTAATTCCCACAGATTAGAGAAGGAAATCCTTACACTCTCCCAGGTCCTAAACCCTACTTTAGACAAGAGCGTTTTGTTTCATCCTAAATCATCTTATTAGAAAAACAAAACAACACCACAAAACCCACAGAATTGCCCATTCATTATTACTATATGCACCAAAAATATCAGAGAAGATGAACTAAGACCAATCTCGGACTGTGAATTAGTTCCCAGACCAGGTACTACCAACGCCATGCGTGTTTACCCAGATGAATTCAGTGATCATGTAGATACTTGTTGTCAGGAACAAGCCCACAACCACAAAGCCCTCTCCTCTGCTTTTCTGGTGTCCTTATGCAACTGCTCTCCAAGGACTGCTGAGCAATGTTCCTCTGAATAGGAGGTTTTGAAACTCTGTGAAAAATGGTCAGAGACAGAAAATCTAGATCATTCCTTTGTTCTTTACCACAAAATGAAGGTTTTCCTGAAATTCAGAGGTGTATTTGCCCTCCTGATTCCTCAATGCCTCTAGACAAAGGCTTGTTCCCAAAGTCAGTGAGCACCACTTGGCAGGGGTATCCATTCTCTTCCCTCAGCTCTCCCTTTTAGATTTTATCCATACCTTCTCCACTTCCTCACCTACTTCAGTTCTTCCCCTTCTCCCACTCTGTTTCTCCCTCAGAAGACAGAGATGTCTCTTAAATTATCACAGAAAGCTTCCAAGAAAAAAGATGACAGCAAAAAAAGTGCTCCTTTGCCCACCTCAAAACACACAAACTGCAAACAGCCCATCACACACACCTGCCAGAGAGAAGAATTACCCACTTTGCTCCAAGCCCTCTTTTTCTCAGGGCTGGATCAAGGGTGAGTTTCAATGCACTTTTATCAACCTTTCAAAAAAGCACCAACTGGCTTGACTCTGAGGCTGCTCTTTTGGTTCCGCCTTTGTATCAGAGCGTTTTGATTTACTTTTTCTTCTCTAGGTAAGCATGAATTTTTAGGATGACAGTCTTAAAATATAACCAGGAGTTCTCAGTTCTACAGTTCTGAGCCTCTATTAATATTAGACTCTAGCCTTTGCCATCACTTCAACACAACAGCAGCATTGCCATTTTTTACAACGCTGAGGCACATACAATAAGCGAGCAGGGAGCAAATAATTACCTTTCTAGTGCCAATGAGCTTATTGTGCACATGGCTGGAGCAGATTGACTTGAGCCAAGACAAGCAGAAAGGATGCAGGCGGTCTGGCTCCTCCACAGCGCCCATGGCAAATCACAGAGCACTGAATTTCCAGTTTTTCTGATTCCTTTCTAAAGTTGGCAGTATTTGCTTCTTAAAATGCTCTGCATAGCTGGTATTTATTTACTGTGGAAAATTCTTGATGGTTTGGATATATATCGTGCAGCAGAAAAAACGTACAATGTGTATATAAAATATTTTTCTTCACATTTCTTACCCAGTTGAGGAAGACTGTAACCACTTAACGCCTTCAACTTCACCTCTTGGATTCATTTCTATGTTAATGCGTTATTACGTGATAGACTTTGAGCAAGGGTCAAGTAGCTCTTAGAAGTAGGAACATTGTGCAGTATTGTGAAAGTTAATGGAGGCATATTTAAAGAATATTGAAAAGAACAAAGGTGGATTAAGAATACCTTTAAGTATTCCCCAAATTCATTTTTATGTTGATTCAGGTCTTACAGGAAATAAAATAAAATACTTCAGATTAACCTGAGATTTTTTTTTAGTATTATACAGAAAAGACGGATACGATTAACCTTCTACTTTAAAATCTTTTGCAGATAACCCCTTTATCCCCTTTCCATCTCCATGTGTTGCTCTCCACCCCATTCCTCATTTTTATGCTGCAGTATTCCAGAGCTGGATGAAACTCCTCCAGAGAAAAGCACAGCAGTAAGTACCATCGTTGTTTGACTGAATCAAACTACTGTTAGGAACAACCGTTTCTACAGGTAAGAAAAATTTGTTTCCAGGTATATACTGAGCCTAGCAAAGGACTAAGAGGAAGGCAGGTTCTCTTTATGCTTTGGTGATTTTCTGACTGAAACCCCACCATCTGCAACCGTTACACAGCTTGTGCTAACAGAGAACAACTGTTCAGAAACATCCTTGTTAGGCCCTCTTAGATGAGACAACAGAACGATGGAAGAACCCTGTGCCAATGCTCTACCAGCAGTGCTAGTTTTCATCATCCATTTGCCCTTATTTTTGCTTTCTCACGTCACTGTATGTATGAAGCCACTTCTACAAATTTACCTGCAGAACCGCTACAATGTCCTCTTCAAATCTCTCCTTCACTTGCATGCTGTCATTGCCAAATGCAAGTGGATAGATGGGGAACACGGTTTTGTAATACACTTTTTTTTACTCATATTTATATTTTCTCATGAAAATATAAATCAAAACGTGGTCCAGTTCTCAACAATGCCTTTTCTCTCTCCCTTCTAAATGCTAATTATGCTCACATAATTTGTCTTGATCAAAATAGCTGCCTTGCTTTAAGCTTAATCCTTTCTAATCGCTATTGTCTCCTTTCTTTCCAACTCTCCTGGTACTTTCTCTTATTGTTAACTCTTCTTTCTCCGTTCTCTGCACGAATCCTTCAACTGGTTCCAAGCCTCAATGATGCATCTCTGTTCCTCCTTCCTTGCCATCGCCCAACTTTCCAGCTCCTGACTTTACTTCCTCTGTGCCTACCCCCCACCAGTTCCTACCCCTCGCTCTTTTCCTGCTCCTGTCTCTGGAGCACCTTTTCTCTCTTGGAACCAACTCCTTCGCTGCTGTGCTGTTTCCTCCTCATGGAGTTGGATGATCCGCTTCTCCTTCTCCTCCCATCCTCCTCTTGGCTGTCCCTACCTCCTTTCTCATGCATTCTTCCTCTCACTGACTTTTCAGGGGCTCTTGGAGGACTTATTTCAGCTGTTGAGGTCTCAGCGGTCACATCCTGAATTCAGTGGAATCCACTTCTACCTTGCTGTCGTTTCTCTCCTTATCCCTCCACCGGTACTCTACTTCCCAAACACTATCATGCAATAATCAGCTGTTCCAAAACCTACAGAATTTCCAAACTTGACTGTCAGCTGTCTGTTTGCTTTTCTACACCCATGTTTTTCCACAGACAAATACACACTATCCTTCAGAGCACGCTGTTCACATATATTTCTTTCCTGGTGCGCTTCCACCTCTTGTGATTCATATCCACTGGGCAGAAGTATCTATGGAGACTAAACTCCTACCACAAGCATATGAGCTTCTGGAAGCAGCCCCGTATCTGAGCGAGGGAGGTCAGGGATCCCACATCCCTTTTTTCAGCACAGATTCCAGGTGTTTTGACAGTCTGGGTAAACAGATACAGAGAACTCATCCTGAAGAGCTGTGATTGCTGGGTAGGAGACTCAGATTTACTCCTAGAATCAACATCACGCTTCATTCCCTTCTACTGACCCAGAGTGGATCAGATGGGACCCTGATATAAAGGAAGTAATGCGCATAGTCTAGCTTGGTGAAAGTATTCTGTTTGAAAATGGTCTTCAGGGCAATGGCCTATGAGCACAAGAAGTCATTACTACGCAGCTGCTCTGCAGCTCTCAGAAATGGAACCAGTTCTGTAAGAAGCCAGAGGGACTGCTGAGCCCTCATCAGCCTCTGCCCTGTCCCCAACGCCCACCACTAGCTACCTGTTAACAGCAGCAGAATACTTTAGAAGACCATTTTCAACCATGTGTTAAAAAACAGCAGCGAAAAAGAAAGAAGAAAAATAAAAACAACCCAGCAGTGAATGAGCCTAAGTACATCGTTTATTGCTTGGTGATGTTCAGGCTTTTCACTGCCTGAGATCTGATCTTGCTACTTGAACAGAAAAAGAACAAGAACTAGAAAAAAATACACACTTGGTGTTGGCTGCCAGGTTCAAGTGTGCAGCTGATTCAGGATGCCTCTCGTCCCACCTCTTTTCTCTCCAAATAAAAAAAGTAACGGGGAGAGTAAGGAATAACCCATGAGCAGGCCATGCCCTGGGCACAAGGTGAATCAAGGCTGAAAACAGTGCTCTTCCAGAAACCAGGAATTGTATTTCCTAAGAGATATGTACAGGAAGACAAGGGTGCTGGGAAGGCTTATGGTCCCTAGTACCTCCTGCTCAACCAGTCTGAGTATGTGCCCCAGATAAATCTAATAACAACCTTGGAATGGAGTTAGCCCAGGGCACACTGGTAATCGTTTTAATGCCCTCAATATGCAGTTCAAAACAGAGGAATTGATCTAAATAATGTACTTGCTAGACTTGGTTGTAGCTATAATGGCCATGACATCAGCAGGTCAACATCAAACACAGAATAGCAAAACCAGCTCAGCTCCAAAAGCACACAGATGATCCTGCAAATTGCTCTGCTCATCTATGACACGTTGTGTCTGATAGCAGATTAAGAATAATGACAAATCATATTCAATAAACTCAAAATGTGAAACACTTGAACTATTTTGCATTCTTGCTGATAATTATAACTGATCTCAAATATCAGACTGTTACCAATCTTCATATAATGAGACAGCAGCTCATTAATGAAGAAAAATTGAGATTTTGTTTGCATTGTACTGAATTATAATTATCTGGAAATACACACTACATCGTTAGACATTCAGAAGCAAACGTAATTTTGGCGCAAAGTCAACACCTTAAACCACATTTCTTATCTCGCACCCTTTTGGCTAAGATGTCACATCTACCTTTTTGAACATCAGAGGTACATTTCATTGTCAAATAGAGGCATTAGCATCCAAGTGAATTTTCTCATCTGAGATTATTCTGTGATCTATACCTAATAATTATTTTCAAGAGAGAACAGCACTTCATTTTATCATTTATACAAGTTGGATATCCAACATTTACATTCAGTGCAACTAAACTGTATTAATTTCAAATCAGAATAATATTAGGCAGTGAAGATCCTGCCGAGTATAACTTGATACAAATAAGAAGTCATGCTTATATAAAGGAAGTATGAACACAGACCCATTCACAATAGAGGCCCTCATTTCTAAATATCCACACACTTTTTGTAAGGCAGAGGCAAGAAATATTTTCATTTCTTCAAAAACAAAAACCTCTCACAACAGTTAGTGATACACAAGCTTTTTCTTTGCAAAGCAACATGTTAAGAGTTCAGCTGGTTTTGCCTAGGGACATTTATTTATACTGGGGAGATAAACTGGTTTGGTAATTCAGGAAAAAATGTAACCACCTCTGCACCCAAATTCACTTTTACGTTGAGTGATGAAAAATTTCAATGAAGCAGTGAATTTTCAGTATGGTAAGCACTGTAGTACATTTCACCAGAGATCTACATATAATTTTGACTATAGCAGAACTTACACTGCCTCATGTGTTATTTTAAGCTGTTACATGTGATTATGACAACCTTCTTTTTTTCCTGTGAAGTGCCACATTCCCTTTGTAGAATATGACATGACAAGGACAGGTTTTTCCTCCTGCCCCCTTCCTCCTGGGAATTACCTTTGTCATAGTGGCACCCATGAGCACACTTCCTCCTTACACACACAGGTAAGTACGTCTGTTGTAATTACAGGTAGCTAACTTTTAGTCAGCATTAAAAAAAAAAAAAAAGGAAAGAAGTGTTTTCTTTCCCTTGCAAGAGCAATCAGCCTTGCCCAGGGATGATATGCTGCCTTACTGGCTCCACCAAAAACTCCGGCTGTTTTGACTGCATGACTTATATTACCTACTGCCAGTTAACTTGCTCATAGCTTTGCTGTTCATTACCTGGAACCCATCAAATTTTCTTCCACAGTGCTGTTTCATGGACCACTCGGTTTCACAAATCAAAGACAGTCATAGTGAAGAATGAAAGTTGACTTTTTCCCCCCCTGGAGACTAACAAGTTCTCTTGGGGAGGATTCAAAACTTCTGTCTTAACAACATAAAACACCGATGATCAAAACAGACTGAAACGGTATCCGGTAAAGTAAAATGAGATCAAAACCAGGACACAAATAGCTTGCCGTGGCTGGAACAGAGTAAGTCACTGTGAGCCTGGGAAGGGGGTACATGTATGTATCCCCTGAGACCTGACCAAGGCTCTCACGTTGACTCCTCCGCTTTAAGGAGCAGCTGAAAGTCTGCAGAAATTGAGTCTTCCTTCTTTTGCCAGTATGTACTATTTTTTAGGTCCTAACATGCAACGGGAATTGGTTTATGAAATCTGATGTGCAAACAACTTGGCACTCGCCCCATTCCTCACTGCCATTGCCTCCAAAATAAAAGAAAATAAAACAAACCCCTAAGAATTCCTTTGTGTTTGCAAAAAAAATGCAGTATCCTTGTGTTGGGATCTTGAAACAATCCTTTTATGACCATTAACTTTCAATCTACATCCTTTGATTTGGTACAAAAATAACATTTGTAAATCTAAGGCACTGTGTAAAAATAGTTGTAGCAATAATAATAATACTAGTAATGAGGACGGAGATCTTTTTAAACCATGAACAAATTCTGATTTTCCTCTACAATTAACTTGTGAAGAATGAGAGCATTTTGCAATACTTATGTTCATTGTTTGCTTCCTCTATTCAGCTTTCTGGATGCTATTTATAAGAGGAAAGAATGAGTCACTGTCTTGTCTTGGGATGAGCCCTCGGGTATAGTTGTATGTAATCATATAAGCTGGCACAGATAGGAACTTGGGGCAGGTGGTTTTCAGGATACAATGACAGCAACATCCACCGAGTAACAATGAAATCTCTATTCTGGGATTAAATATACCATGAGAAAGAAATACGCTTAAGAACAAGAAAGACAGAGACAGTCTTGATAAGAGAAAGGCACCCTGATAACCTTCTTGAGGACTTGAGAAAAGACCACGAGTGGCTCTGTGGCTGCTGAAGTTTTGCTAAGACAGCATTTTAACTTGGAACTTTTATTTCCCTACAGCCACTAAATGCTCACTCTTTTGAGAAAAGCTATATGGCCTAGAGAAAATTAATGCCCGTGGCTGAAAATTTCCTGTAGATTGTCTCTATTTCAGAGCTCATTTAGCTTTACCTCCCAGGAGGCCGTGAGATAAGCCAGTGTGCCTCAGCTTTTAGGACCACCTTCAGCATCAAATAAACCTGCAGCCTTAGGGCAAGGATAAGCTGTGGCCAGGATGGGTTGGGTGGGGGTTTTCAGGAAGGCTTAAAAAAAGGCTAGATCATGGGGAAAATCTCATTTGTACAAATGCCTGACAAATCAATGTCACAAATGTTCACACAGAGTCCAGATTCCTTTATTCGTTTTACCCTGAAATATTAATAAAAACAGACGGGTTTCTGATTTATAATTATTAATGCTTTCTTGAAAAGCTGCAGCTTTTAAGACCTTGCAAAAACTCACAAAAGATAAAAAGGAAACATAAACTATGTAGCTATTTATGCCATCTATTTACTTACAAAAGTAATAAATTCTGCGTACCTCGAGCAAAGAGCCAAAACACCAGACACTTCTACATGCAGTAACCCTGAATACACTGCCTTTTTTCTTCCTCTCTCTGGCCAAAACCCAACTCTGCAACAGATGGCCCCACTACTAGTGACCTTCACTTTTAGGGCAGCACCCTCTCTATCAGTCCTGCCTCTCAGTCCAGAATTTCAGAGCTCTGATAATACCCTGCACCAGCCCAGAGCAGACCCAACAGCTTGCACAACCATCACCTGATGCAACCTTAACACCACTTACAATTAACGACAGCTCGCAGGAGATGCTCATAGGAGATGCTCGTAATTCACACCATGTGTTTCATGGCACTTAGCACAAAGATAACACCTATTTTTCTTAAATCTCTACAGGGTTTTAGAAGAATTTGGAGGTATTCAGTGCTCCAGGGTTTCGGAGGCCAGTTAATAAGGATCAGCAGAATTGATTCAGCAGACTGGAAGTGCAGAATTTAAAGTTAATTTTCCTCACTTCTCTTCAGATACAAACCAGCAAGTATTAATATCCCACACAGACTCAGGGATTACAGACTCCAGCATGGCAGATTTCCTCCTTTGCTTTTATGTTCAATAGAAAAGGCTTTAGAAGCTCCAGCACTGATTCTAAAACATACTGGAAAAAAACCCATGTACATGGTACAGATTACTGAAGAGCTCCTTGTACAAAGGCACTTTATCTGCATTTTAGAATCTCCTTCCTTTGCACAATACAATCCTGAAATTGCTGCAGAATAAAATCCAGAAAAAAATCCTGAAATTGCTGCAGTCACAAAAACCTTTTACAGGGACCTTCTGCACCGACTCATTTGCTAATGTTAACTGATCTAAGCCTGGCCTCAATCTTCTTTTAATGAAAGAGAAGGAAGAGGATACTTTAACAGCTATTATTAGCTCTTAGTACCCGCCTGCAGAAAACAAAAAGGCAGAGCCCTTAATTCCCCAGGCTTTCTTACAGGCCCAATGAGATGCTTCTCAAGAAAATCAGCATATGTAAAAAAAAACCTCACAATGCCTGAAAAACAATGTGGGGTACAGTGATTCCTTCACTTCAGTATCTGTGTTGGGGAAGACCCTTAGATGAACATAAAAAAAATTGTGCTATTATTTAACATTTACACTTAGAAAACAAAATTTTAACTCTTGCAACTTTATCTGAGGCTTTGGGCCAGCTACATGGTTTCTGCTACTGCAGGTTTTTTGCACCAGTTTAAAAATCTATCTGCAACGTGAGCACCTTTGAGTTGTCCATAATCTTCGTCTGATGCAATTAATGCCCTCACCTTACACTACAGGCTAAAATGTTGCGTTGCCTTGCAGAGTTCAGAGGTTCACAGCCATGAATTCATAGCCAAGATGTGAATTCTGCGGCAGAACTCTTGTACTCACCACCGTGTTGGTTGTGGAGCACAGGACAGGTTTCATGGAGTTTATCAAAGACAAGTGAAGAAGCCAATGGCAGGGAGTGGACCAAGGACCTTCACTCGTCCTGCAGCAGACAAACGCCAGCAGAACGAATGCGGCAAAGGCTCAGAAATGAAGGAAATCTGCTCTCGTTTCTGAAAACATTGATTTCCTTATGTCTGTATTTGTGTAAATATGCAAGGAATCTGAATTTTTTTTTTTAGTAATTAGCGACAATAAACTTTTAGGTCAAATATTTGCTAAAAGGTGGCCTAAAATATTTAATGACTGTGAAAAACAGTGATTGCTTCCCTAACTGGGTAACTTGATAGTTATTACAGGCTAATTGATATATACGTAATGGATTACGCACTTAAAGTTCAGATTGCCTTGGTTAGAGAAACCAGTTACACGTGCTTCAAGTACAGCACAGATTGTGATTTCAGCTTGGCTTTACTCTCGTATTCATTATGCAGCCTGAATAACTTAGAGAAGGAGTGATTCACAGCTAAATTCACAAAGAATTTTAAATATGTAGGAATGCATGTATTTTAAGATCTAAAGAGATCTAGAGAGAGAAAAAAAATCCCTGCAACATTTTTGTGCAATGTTAATTTAGGTTTACTCTTCCTGACTTCATTCCCAATAACTTACTAAACCTCTGCTTTTCTATTTGCCTAATTAAAAGCAAATGAGAAAATAAGGAACTTTTCCACAAGCAATCCTTTACTCTTAAAAGAGGGGTGTTATTCTTACATAAAAATAATTTATTCTTGGCAGAAAAACAAGTTTTCTAAATATATTAATACCTACTGCTTATAGTTTACACTGTGAATTACAAACATCAACAATTTTCACCTAGCTGTCTCTTGGTAAAACACTAATTAAAACTAGAATCTGGAATAGGGCTGGCTGTATCTTACCATCTTGGAGTTTTTAATGCCTTTTACATTACTGAAAGCTGCTGAGGGGGAAGCATTGCTACTGTTTTCCCCGAAATAATTTCTACATTAACCCCCCAGAAGGAGGATTTATGTAAGAACAAACATAAAAACCTTACTTTATCCAAGTCATCTAAGCTTTTCTCATTTCCATATCCAAATTCATACAGGCAGCAATACAAAGAAATATGTCCTACGATTTTTGTGTCATATTTATTCTCTACACTCCCTTCCCGACGTAGCACTATATATGCATTCACGTGCGTTTCTCAGTAACACAGTTTAAATGCTAAGGGTTTATTGTTATCTATAATCAACTATGAATGTATTTATGATACAACAAACTTGTTGCTCACTTTTTACTAAAACAATTACAAGCCTTTTTGCTGTAGCACTTCCAGTAATGTTAACTCAGTATTTTCATTAGTAAACTTGTCTATAGTAAACGTGCATGGTAGACAAACTGATTTAATTACCCTGGATATTTAATAGCATTTGTTTGCGTTCATTGCTATTGAGGGTATTTTTGTAGCTGAAGTTGCTTTACAAATAATTCAAAATGCAAAAACTTGGAACAATACAAGACAGACTACAAAAATGTGTTTGGTTCACACATTTCTCTCGATGACAGATAAAGTACTGTTTTAAAGGAAGTCTCCATCTACCCACTCTGATTTGCAAAGAACTTTTCCCTCTGATATCTAAGAAAAATAATGAACTTCATAGTGTGGCAAGAAAATTAATAAATCAGGTTCAGTTTGCAGAAGAAACACTTCCATGATTTAAGAAATATTGCAAAATACCATCTCTGTAGCCCTTCCCATTTAAGGTAAATAAACTTTTACTTGATAATCTCAATGAATCGCCAGAAAAAGTAATCCTCTATGTTATGTTCCTCTAATTCACTTGGCTCATTTTAAGGAAACGCAGCCTTGAGGTTCATCCAGAAAGCACCAGCGCGCGCCAGTGTCCGGCTCCAAACATCAAACTCCCTTTCACAATGTGATGTGAGTTCTCTATCCAAACAAACTCAATCCAAAGCATGCCTCCAGTAAAGTGTCGCTGCAGTATACTGGTGGTGAGCTGATGCACGTGAGGCCTTTGGAAAGGCAGGTTTGAAACACAACTAAACAAACAAATAAGGGAAAAAAAGAACAATCCCTGCAGAGGCTAGCCAAACTACCAGGCAAACAACTATCCAAATTCCCTTACCAGAAGGCTGCTTTATGAATATTAGAATTCCAGAATTCCTCCAGAAGTTCTTCAATTTCAAGCTCCGTGCTTCTTCAACAGCAAAGAAAATCTGACCACCTACTAGGATGACTTCATTAGCAGTACGTGCCCACTGCAGGTGTTGGGGAGTTTTGAGCATGGACTGGTCTAGGTGAACTCCCCTGCACTTTAGTTTGAGTTTTACACTTCTAGACACTGAAAAGAGTTTCTGCTTCTATGTCATCTTTAACATCAACATTCGGTGCCAATAGTTTTCTTGCAAAACCGAAGAGGTGACAAGAAACAGCTGTAAGCTAGAAAAGGGGAGAAAGCAAATACAGGAAGCCAATGTCATGAAATTAGGCAACACAAGAAACCCAAGGTAACATACAACAAATTGACTGGAACACTTGCTTATTCCACCCCAAGTCCGGTTTTCTTTCGCCTGTTTAAATACGTAGTACCTGTGATACCAGGCGGTTTAGTAAAAGCAGGCCTCAGAGTAGGCCCCAAAAGGTCTACTCTGTAACCTTTAGACAGAATCAACTTTCCTTTCAGTAATTTTCCTTTCAGCTAAAATAACTGCACTTTCTGAAGCTAACGGCATGTTTTGCAGACAGGGTCTGCTTCTAGAACTGATAACGCTTAAAGTTATATCTATCACTGACTCTGGCTTGTGCTTAGTCTTAGAGAATCCAAGGTCTCTGTTAAATTCCTCACTAATTACAAAGAAGGGCCAGAGATAAACAAGGCTGTGAACAACATCTTTGTAGTGTCTTAAAAGACTTGATTCACAGCTCTGGCGCCAGGAGAGATAAACCCTGTAAGAAACAGAACAGGATCTGCTCATTAATACTAAAACCCGACGTTAAGGAGTTTTATTCCTGCTTTCGGTAACACCTGCAGCACACTTCCCCCAAGAACCATTTTCATACGGGAACACCTAAACCAATCACTCCGACTCAAACATGTCCTGCCTTGTTTGTGCATCATTTAGTTTCATATCCTTCAGGGAAAATTGCCCAAGTAGAGTCACCCTGCCAGGTGACAGCTTGCCAGCGAAAATAATTGGCGTCGTGCTTTGAGGTACACGGAGCGCGAGGCACGCGGTACTACATCATGGGTTAATAGGTAAGGCTAACAATCAAGTCACTCTAATGCTGTCAGACCGCCAGGTCAAAATATCACCATTCCTACTGGAACAGAAGATCTGGAGTTGAATGCTAAGTAATACATTTATTATGATAAAAATGCATTTATTGTGATTGATGGTATGCATGAAAAAGGCTGACTCGTGATGCTCACACTATTTTGTCCTAGAGCTGACAAGTGGTTTCAAGTCGCAGAGAGTTTAAGGATGGGGTAAAGCGATCTAACTATCTTTGCACATATGTGCATAAAAAAAAAACTATGCAAAAGTTAGTATAAAGTGTAACTTAAATTAAAAAAAATCCCCCAAATTTTCACAATGTTTTGAAAATATAAGCTGTGTTGTACATTAATGCATCCTGCCTATCATTCTGGTTTTCAAACACTTCCCACTAATGTATCCTAAAGCAAATGCTACAGTGTAAGTAAATAAGAAGTTCTGCATTTTTTCCAGCCATGCAGCAGTTCCCACACAATTTTTTTTACATTTTGCAGTAAATATTTAAGAATCAACAGTGGCAGAGCAGCTTGCCTGGTGCTAGAGTATTGACATACTCACATGCAGCAAAAATACCCAATACTTATGGATTTACTAACAGCTTGCAGGCAACCTATTGCTAAATATGCAAACCAAATAAGGAGAGGGAATTCAGAAACAGCAGTATCTAGAAAGCAGAATAAGAGCGATTCAGCTAAAAGGCAGTTTGAAGGTGAAAATCAGCTGACTACAGGGCTGAGCAGTTCTTCCAAGCAGAGCTATCAACATCTCCGTAGACAAGGAGATTATGCTGATTTTCCAGAAGGTATTTGAGAAAGACAACAGCCGTCAAATTCCTATCATTTATCCCTCATTTATAGATGTGAAGACCTTCCCAGCAGCTCGGTTTCCCTTGGAGCCTTTGGTCAGGAACTACACCCAACGCTTTTTGAAATTCAGTCACATTTCTTCGCCCACAGACTTGATGACAGCTCCAAGGAACTGCAATATGGTTGCAAGGAAGGACTCACCTTCAAAAACAAGCTTGGCAACCTGCTCAAACTTCTCCGTAGTGATAGAGATGCCAGATATTCATTCTGGTTTCCTATTCTGGCCTTATTTCCTCTGACTATTCCTTTTATGCCTCTATTATTCATCTTACTAGCTCTGTGGCCAGCTTTTTCCACCTGGCGTGCTCGCAAAAGAATTTATTAGTTCTCATGCCATCTTCAAATTGTTCTTCTAATTCTTTCTTGGCATGCCTAACTGTTTAATCTGCCAGGTATTGATCTTTTCTATTTTCTACGCGCGGACACAGCCTCAGCTTTCTGAAGACCTCTTGTATTTCTAGCAACTATCCATTCCCTGCTTCTAGATTGCTTTTGTAAAATCTAAAAGATTCCTTTTGGATTTTCTCATATCTCCTTTGATAGTTAGCATGTTCAGAACATCCCGTATGATGCCTTCAAATTGTATCCGTGCCATCTGCAAGAATTTAAGGGTTGTTTCTAACAACTTTCCATGTAAAGGTGTTCCCTTTTATTAAATTAAGCACAACAGTAGCACATATACATACACATATATATTTGTCTTTGGTTGTTTCTCTAATCAGCTTCTCTGGTTTCAGCTATGGAGGTACCCCTGCATTTTTCTGGGTCTGTTTTTACACATATTTAGTGGAGTTCTTGTTTTTCTTCAGAAATATGGAGCTTAACTTTTATTTCTTCTGAATATCTGGTAGAAAATACTCATCACTGACACCATCACATTTATACAAAAATAGATGGCTTAGCTCTTAGAAGATACGTGGTCAGTAGATGTGCGATACAGAGAAGAAAACCTGCATTCAGATTATATGCAACGTTTTTAGTGGACTATACCAGCACTATCGAAAAACCTTTGAAAGCCCAGACTCTTCAGTCTAGCGTTTGCATTCGAGAATATTACGGAGATAGTAAAAATAATGCATTTAGGCCAATAGCTTACTAAATTAAAGAGCGTAAGAAACCTTTGTGTGTTTGCAGGATGTTTCTTCGATTCTTCTTAGCAATGAATTCATGTTTTTTGATGGACAATGTATGAACACAAAGAAATAAATATGGATTAAAAGCTGCTTTCAGTAGATGAGGTTTACATAAGCAAATTTAAGTAACAAAGGCAAAATCTCAACCAACAGGCAGGTTTTATAGAAAAGATCCTTTCATTCTTGGGATCTCCCAATTCCAATTCAGTCCAGGCTCACAATGTGTTTCCATTTCTATTTATCCAAGATTCTCCTGCTTATGTGCACAGCAGTTGGGTAAGAGGAACAACTGCCTGTCATTTCAAAAGTTGCATCAAATACAATATTATGTGGTTTAACACGTCTGTGTTGACCTGTGGCAGACTAGAACACCTTGCAGTTGTTGATGAGTACAAATTCATGGAGTAAAGGTAAGTTCTGCTGTCTCACCCAGACACAATCATTCATGTACAGCCTCAAACTGATCATCTGGATCTATAGGTAACCAGTGATGCCTTGCAGGGCAGAGCAGCCAATGAACTACATAACTAAGTGAGAAGGGCAGGCTCCCTTACGCTGCGTGAATGTAGCAAAAGGTATTTCATGGCTCTAAGTCTTAAGAGTCTAAAAGAAGCCAAGACTTAACGGAAGCATGTGCTAAAGAGGGCAACTTGCTAAGATTTGACATTTCCAATCCCAATTTGCCACGTCCTCTCAAGGTGTCAATTTAGTACAACTCAACAAGAGTTTGCTCTCCATCTCTGTTTAGTTCTTGGCCTCCCAGCTGCTCCCATCAGCATGATGATTGCTGGTGCTGGCAGAAGCCCAGTTAGGAAGAAGGTAACAACAATCACATCTCATTTTTCATAATTACCCAAAACATTATACAAGGATAACAAGTGCTCACCATTATAAAGACCTCAATGACTGAAATCAGTAACTTAGAAACTTCACATTCAATTATTTTATTTTCATGAAGTAAAATTAACATTAGAAAACTATTTAGATACAGAGCTTTTCTAATTTTTTTTAAATGAAAGTTATAAAATTAAAGTCATATTACAACAGAAAGGCAATTAAGGGAAGTAACTTAGGTAAAATAATATCAGCTCTTCATTGACTGAGAATTTAAATGAAGTATTAGTCAAAGACAATATTGAAAAATAGTACCTTAAAATGATCAGCATCATCCACAAGAGCCAAATCTCAGTATCATGAAATAATTCTTTAGAAATTAATTAAAATATTCCAAATGTGCAAAGGCAAACAATTCTGCCTTTACAATATCATGGAACGTATGAAAAGCCCAGGGGCAAATGACAAGAAGCAGTTTTGTAGCTATTGATACAGACATTTCTCCAGAAAATCATTCTGCTCTTACTCGTACAGAATAGATGTTCTGCACGTTACTGACACGGCCCATGAACAGAGCCATTCTCCACCCCAAATCTTTTTTTTTTCCCTTTTCTTTTTCATTCTGTCAAGTAATGCCTTATTATCTATAAATCCTGTTTAACAGTTCTGCCAAGAATATAGCTATTAGTTCAATCAGCTAAAATTTAAATTTTGCCAGCAGCTCCTCCACAGCAACTTGCCAGTGTGATGGAAGATGTGGGAAGTCCTGACCAGAGAAGTGAAAGAGCAGTACTGTGCAAGCAGCGTGTATTTAAACATTCATACCAGTGGTATCTAAAATTTAAACTTAGATTGCACAACTTAAATGTTAGATTTGCTTACAGAAGAAGTTATGTTTTATATAAAAAGGATATATTTTATTACTATTCAGAAAGCTTTTTTTCTTTGTGCTTATATATTAAGGTCACTTTAAAAGCGGATACTTCATGTTGTAAACATTGAAGATCAGATTATTCAAAGAAAACAAGGAACACTCATGTGCTATTGAATATTCTGGGAAAATAATATGTTGCCATTCTGTACTTTCCCATGAGAGCTTATAAAAGCAGACTAACCTTTTCTTTTTTGCATTTTTATAACCCTTATCCTGTTTGTAAGTGGCTAGGCTTAATTAAAAGCAGAGCTACATCAGTGGTGGAGTATTTCGATGCACAGATTTATCATTTTCTCTGCCATTAGTCCAGTACTCGACTAGTTGTATTTGGTCTCTAGCCAAGCATCCTCATGAGGTAACTCTCAGACTGTATGTTAGTTGACAAAAAATGAATCTTCCTGGCTAAACTACTCATAATATACTCATCGCCCTCCCCTAGAGCGACCATACGTATTGCTTAATCGCAGGAAGCACTGCAGGAGCCAAAGAGCAGAAGTGTGATACAGGCACATTAGAAATGACAAGCACAGAAAACTTCATAAAGTCAGTAAAAAGGTGTCCTTAAACAGTCAAGCAATACAAATCACCTACCACACAGCACATTAATCCCCATCTTCTACTACAGTCTTTAGTTTCATGCATGAAGATTTTTCAATAACACAGTTCTGCCTCCCAAGTTGATTGTATGTATTCCTTTCACTCTCTGACTCCAGCTCATCTCCTCACCCCCACTGCTAATTGGTTTTCATGGCCAAAACACGTAGGCAGAGTTTCTTCTCTTCATCCCAGTCCTTGTCATCTCCACATGACTTTCTCCGAGTAGCGAGGCAACTCACTCTCATCAATCCAGTTCCCACTTTTCAACAACTTTTTTTCTGTTTGACCCCACTGCAAGGTGCTTTAAAAAGATTTCAGACAGCTCTGGATGAGTCTTCTCATAGTCAGTATTCCCCAAAGCTTGACTCAAGGTACCACTGCAATATGGTAATGCCATTCTGAAACGCACAGGCCCAACCTGCAGGAATCCAAGTGTGGTCTTACAGAGCATGTTTTACACTGCCAGGATAACGTTCCATCATTTATTGTCTTATCTCACGGTATAGAGCTCAAAGGTATTGTTTGTTTGATCACTGCCAGAGGAAGGAAGACTGCACAGACAGCTTTAGCTGTGCTTTTCAGTTATTATCCCAAGTGGACTTTTTTTTTTTTGATCTGCGGCATTCTCTTTTGTATTCCTGGATTTATGATGATTAAATCTTACACAGACCAGTGGAAACTTGTCCCAAAAGCTCAGATTATCCAAATAATTGTCAACATGCTCTCACTGTTACTTTCTATTTGTACCTCTGTCAATTAAGTATCAACATAGAATTTACGTTACTTTGAAACTAGGCATGATATCAAGTCATTCAAACAGAGAAGCAGCCAGAGGCACCCTGGTGAGATGGTGCTCTACCACCGCTAAATATGTCCCAGTTTAATCAAAACAAGTCCTTCATCATTTCATTACTATACTTTTTATCTTTCAATGCTTCACAATGTTTAGTCCTTGATACTTTAACAAATGAATTTCTAATCACTGTGACAGCCTTCCCATGTATCACACTGTACAGGCGTCAAGCTCTGAGTTACTGTACTGAATTGTTTCTTTCTTTAATCCCAATCTTCTACTGAACAAATCCTCTCATTTTTCAATTACAATCGTCTTATAAATTCTACTGATAAAAACATGTTCATTGCCATACAAGACAAAAGATAAATTTAAGCTATTGCTTGAGGATGCTTTGTAAGGATTCAGAACTTGTATATACTACATTTATTTGCAGCAATTGCTAATTGCTCTATTAAAACATAAATGGAGGAACAGCCACAGCAGCTCAGAGCCATGACTGTAGTTTCTTCCTAGCCATGCTGTCTGCTGGGCACCCACAGGACGAGCCCGGGGAAGAGATTAAGAACAGGAAAGCACATCGGTGTTCCTCCTAGGAATCATCTCCAGCAACTTGCTATTAAGACTTCCAGAAGCTGAGGTTATATTCTCAAGGTTACTGGCCCATGATGGGTTTTTTCCTTCATGACACCATCCAGGCACCTTCTCAAGCCCAACCTGGATGGCACCTTTCAAGACAAGGAGCTCTGCAATGCAACGACACACATGGGAGGAATGACTTTCTCTTGGTTATTTTGACCCTGGCATCTTATCTTCTAGGTTCACTGCGTGCTCCCTAACTCTTGTATTCAGGATTTTATGATTCTCTGTCATATAGCATTCAGTTTTCACTTTTCCAGACTGAAGCGGGCCAGCTTCTGCTGTCATTCCTTGTAAGCCCTTCCACACTTTTGATCATCTATGTTGCCATTGCTCTCTACCCTCAACAGATCTTCAGTAACTCTCTTTGAGTTGAGTGACTGAAACTGCACTGCACACACAGCTGACTGCCATTATGCTTTCCGTTCTTTTTCCAGTAAGTCCAACATTTAATTTCACTTCCTTGACTGTCAAAGGACACTTCGCCATAATTTTTAGCTAAAACAAAAATACCCATCATAATCCTCATGTTATTTCAGGGCAGCAGCAGTTCACTTTTATCTGCACTGGATACCATGGCATTCACTGTTTCCTCACACAGATGCCCAGGACCAAACATTTCTTCTGCAATCAGAAGATTTAGCATCGACAACAAACTTCAGAGGAGCATAAAATCCTGTGGGAATCCACAGGCAACCATCCTCTGCCCTGAAAACTATTACCTTCCATTTGTCTTTTAACAACCGCTTTGGGTCCTTGAGAACCTCCCTCTCCATCCCACAGCAGCGTGCCACTGGAATTCCCAAATTCTGGTCTGTTTTCTCCACTGGTTGTGGCCACCACTTCTTCCAGAGACTCTTGTCTTTACATTGCAAACAATTTCTGATACACTTACTGTCTTAACTTTGTTCTTTCTTATTAAAGTAGATGAACAGCAAAAAGGCAACTCCATACTAACACTACAATTAGACCACTCGTGTGCCATCACATATCACTGCCAGGCTGCATTCCCCATTGTCCTTCCATCTCCCTTCTCCGTCAACATTTTCTTCTACAACTTGAACATTTTTCTGTTCTTGGTCAAATACTTCCATCACCTTTCAAGATAATATACCTTCCTTTCAGAACACAAAGATGTTTTTCTTGTAAAATCCTGCTTTATCTCCCTTACCCACCTCTGCTTTCTCAGTTTCACAGGTTACTGTGAAATGCAGGGAGGACCTGACACGTCTTTGGTGCCAAGGGCCAAACCCATTCTTTGGTTATCAGCAGGATGGAGCCCTGTGAATGAGTATTAATAGGCTGGGACTCCTCTGCTGACCATCATGATCCATTGCCTTTTTACTGCCTTCTAGCTAGGTTTTAATTAATTATTTCAAAATATATTTTCTTCTTATATTGTTTACTGTTTTCTTTGCTAAACTTTTCCCATTTGTAGAGACATCTGACTGCGCCTCATTTATCTTTTTGTCTTCCTTCAAAATTAATATTTATAAATCAGAAATCAAACCTGTAATAACTCATTTCCATTACAATGAATACAGCCCTTTTATATTTGTCCTTCTCATCCACATGCCTGTACTTCTCATTTGCTCTTTTCTTCATGTACTTTTATTTCATCCCTTGAAACACAGTTTTAAAACTTCCTTGGAGCACTGCCTGCTCATGCATAAGTTTTGTGATTTCTGATGTAAGCCATCTGACTGTCACACCAGTGGTGTCTTCAGATCTGGCCCATACTCCAACAAAGTCAACTCCTCTCTCCCCTCACACTCTACCTTTCCTGTGTATGTTAAGGTGTGCAGCCTGTTTTGTGCATCTCCCTGCTCCCTAGTCCCTAGGAGGAGCTCTCCCAGCACCACTCCACCTCCTCTGGGGCCCAGAACATAAGAAGGACATGGAGGTGTTGGAGCGAGTCCAAAGGAGGCCACGAAGATGCTCAGAGGGCTGAAGCACCTCTGCTATGGAGACAGGCTGAGAGAGTTGGGGCTGCTGGAGAAGAGAAGGCTCCGGGGAGACCTTCTAGCAACCTTCCAGTGCCTGAAGGGGCTACAGGAACTCCAGGCCTGATAGGACAAGGAATAATGGTTTTAAACTGAAAGAGGGGAGATTGAGATGAGATATGAGGAAGAAATTCTTTCCTGTAAGGGTGGTGAGACCCTGGCCCAGGTTGCCCAGAGAAGCTGTGGCTGCCCCCTCCCTGGCAGTGTTCAAGGCCAGGTTGGATGGGGCTTGGAGCAACCTGGTCTAGTGGAAGGTGTCCCTGCCTGTGGCAGGGGGTTGGAACTGGATGGTCTTTAAGGTCCCTTCCAACCCAAACCAGTCTGTGATTCTATGATTCCTTCTGCTCTCAAAGAGCTGGTAGCAAAAACCCCTCTGGGGTGCACACCAAGAGCACCAAGAAGCCAAACTAAGCTAAAAATCAGATGATTTTGATAACGTAGCTCAGACTTTCCATTACATCTGATGGTGAGTTCCACTTTTGTTTTTGGCTGTGTATCGCTGTCTGCGCCAAACCCCCTCACTATGTGGAAATGCATTTTTTTTGCTTTCCAGTGAAGATGGAAATGTCTTCTATTAGAAGACTGTAGAATAAAATAAACAACTGGCTGTGCAGTCCTCTCTAAATCTGGTGGAAAACTATATACACTAGTCAAATAAATAAAATATCATATAAATAAGATAGAAAATGTGCTTTTAAAATTGCTATTTCCTTAATATAGAAACTATTTATCCTAAACAGACACAGAACATATATAACCCTTGCTATTATCTCAGTGCTCAATACTTGTTACATTCTGATCAAGACATCCACTCCCAAGGAAAAGGCCTCCTCCACAGCTTCAAATAGAGAATAAATCCAATTGAAAAGCAAAAATCAAGGGTCATAAGCTGTCTAGAATAGTCCCCTAGTATATGCAGCCTTCCAAGGTATAAGCTGTGCAAGGACTATTTGCCTCTCCACCTACCAGCATCCTACTAACAGCATGACTAAGATGAAAGTGTTTATCGCTCTAATGGGCCTATCACCAGCGTGATATAATGGACTTTAAAAGCCTTCCCACGCTGGTGTTTTGTGTTTTTTTTGTCAAATAGTGGAAATTCAGCACAGAATAAATTAGATGTTCTACTCACAAATAATAATAAAAATTAGGCCCTCTTTATACATCAACAGGGTAAGATTTTGTCATTAAACATCTTCCTATATCCAGAGTACAAAAGTACACCCCCTAGTCTGAACATAATTGTGGCAGTGCTAGAAAATCATGATTTGCTGAAGTGATGCTTTTTTCTTCTAATTAAAACAGAATTACATAAATGAACCCTTCCATCTGATATCCCAAACGATTTAATCATCTAACAAGAGAAACCTGAATACTATAATTATTTGCTTTCGGGGGGTCAGAAGTCCAAAAATGGATGTGGAAGCTACGCAAAAACCTGTGAGAGAAGAGCTGTGAGATTTAAAGCTGCATTTGCCAGGCGTCGTTATCCCCAGCAGAGCACTAGAAAGCCTGGGCAGAGGCGATGGTGCACTCCATAGTCAAGGGGAGGTAGACGTGACACTTAGGGAGGTAACAGATGACACTTAGGGAGGTAACAGATGAACATGTTGTGGGGTGCTCCTAATTAACTTGGCCTGCCTGAGTGATACAGCACTCTGCTGCTATAAATAAACCCATCTTTTGCCGTAATAAACTTATACAAACTTGTACATGTTTCTAGCAGCTGCCACAGGGCTGTCTCGGACGCACGTGGCATCCACAGGTCGTCAATCCCAGTGCTCACGACTTGCCTTCAACCCCTTGGAAGCTCGAGGTGGAGCTTTGGGTCTGCTCTCAGACACGAGGAGGAGGATGCAAAGTGGGAGGTGTGGGAAATCTGCATTCTCCACAGCGCCGCTCCGAGCACGTAACCTGTTTCTGAAAGGGAAGCTCAAGGGGTTTTTTTCAAATCTCTGTTTTTTTGACAGAAATAGCAGAAAGGGTGATGTTGACTCAATCCTAGGAAAGGCAAAATACAGCCATAACCAGCCAAAAAGTACTTACACTGCTATAAGCAAGCCTGCAGCTGTATTTTATTTTAATTCAAACAACTGGTAACCACAGTTAGCCTAAAAGGAGGGGAGGACTAGAGAATCTGAGGCAAAAATTACAGCATAAAAACCACCACACCACTAAGTAATATAAAAACCACTAAGACAATAAAGCAACAGGAGGCCAGTGCAATCTCAGGGCTAACAGCTAACGGGGAAAAAAAAAGCCAGAGTTTATATTTGTCTTTTACATCTAGAGAGTTTGGGATTAAATATATTGTTAAAGCAAAGATTTAGGATGCCACCAAGGAACTATTAATCTATTTTTCAATATTTAGAAGAACATGAAGAAGTATCACAATATCTCAGCATTTTTAAGCACTCATTAATGTTCAATTCTGCAAAAATGTAGCTGTTTCCAAACCTGTTTGTCCGGAACTGGTAAACGCATTGTTATCCACCAGCAAAACTGCTGCTTTCAACGGTGAGTTAAAATCAAAATATACTAAACAAAGGATTGTCCTGATGCATCCCGTTCTTTAGTGTCCAAGGGGAAGCTTCTAGGTTGATCAAGCACTTCTCAACATATTTTTAGAAGCCTTAGGTTCTATTATTTACATCATTTTTTTCCTTTGTGTGTTAAAGATGTGTTCGAATGGATCCTATCTTAACTCAATCTACTTGAATTTCCTTTGCAATGTAAACAAAGAAATCCATTAGCTGAAGACCCTAAGTCACTGGAGTGAATAAAACTGGCTATGTCAGATGAAAATCACAAGGAAACGCAAGTATTTAAAGAAATATATATATATGTCAGTGCCCAAACTCTGATTTTACTTGCATGCAGGATACCTGTCTTTCCTATTTCTCAACTCAGTTGCAGACTCTCTCGCTTTGATTCCAGCTTCAAAGAGAAATTTGGTATTTATTCTCTGAGGAAGGCAAACTGTATCATGCCTCTTTGATGTCTTGTTACATAACTAAAAAACCCAACTTTACGGGGGTAAAATTAAATATCAGCAGCAGCAGCAATCTATTTACCAAAAGCAAAGAGTTCATTAGCAGTGAGCAACGTTTGAGCTGGATTGAGCATGAAAGTGGGCAGACCTTTGTGGTATGTAAAATTAAAGTATCAAAGAATGCACTTAGGATTTTTCTTAGAGAAAGAGTTTGGTAGGTTGGACTTTCTCACCATTTCTTTCATCAAACCTGAGATCCATACTATGAACCTTACGTAGCGTAGGCCCAAATTTTTGTCTCAGTAAGAGCCAGACATACATAAAATGGAGCAATGATGTGGGTTTTTTAGTGGGGTAGAACAAATAAAGCACCAAATAATGAGCTGCTCTGATGTGTTGCCTATGTTTTGCAGTTAATGACCACAGCTTATGCCTACTCCTGTATTTTACAAACACAGAAAGTGAGAATAGAGGAGAAAAGAAGAAAAAGGCAGCTAAAGGTCTGCTCACTTTGTAAAATAAAGCTTGTGAGTGAAATCCTCAGACTGAAATCTGGGCTCTCACTGCACTGCAACGGGAAGGAGCCTCCAAGGAACACACCCCTAACTCCAGCCTGTGCCTGAGCAGATCATTTGCTGCACCGTCTCTCCGGAGTATGAAAGGGCCCTGGCACCAATATACAATTTCAAACCTGTAAACAAAGATTAGGAAGGGAATCTCCACATTTATATCTAAAAAGAAGAAACACTAAATGGTATTTGAAAAGATACAAAGTTTAATGCAGTTCATTAAAGGTTCTCCTTGGATTCACATAGCCAGGCTCTTACTCTAGGGACCTCGGGGAGGGAGGGGAATAGGTTGTTTAACCATAGCGAGAATTAAATTTTGAAAAAAACCTAACCTACCATCAGGAAATAATTTGCTTTTTTTTTAAATAGTGAGAGATATGAGGGAAAACCTCCAGATAAATACTGCTTCCATGATCAGTGTTGGACCAGGAAGATAAGCATGTTAAATATATCATGGTTGTCACTTCTCTATTAGGCCTTTAATATCCACCTGGGAGGAAGTTTGCTTTTCGAGAGACAGTCCTAGGTCTCATCCATTCACCAGTGAAGGCCAAGGCCCCCAACAACAGTCATCCTGGCACGTTTTGTTCTTCAGGTCTTTAAGGAACATAAGGCTGCTCCAGTTCCTCGGTCACCACCGGGTGCCACCCTGATCCCATCCTTTCCTTCTCCCCCCATATCAACACGTTCACAGATTAATTACCCCATGCTAGAAAAAACAATTTATTATTTACAAAAAGGCCAACCCCTGCCTTTCCCCTACGTGAGGCGGTTCGGTTTGTCTTTCAAACGTGGCAGCCACCCCATCTGTCACTTGATTTTCCCCAGAATGCTGATTTGTGAAAGTTTGGACAAATTCAGCCAGAATGAAAGGGAAACTTCAAGAGAGTCAGCATACAATGCTGCTGTAATTTAATCCTTATTCCAATATGTTCTCAGGTGTTCAACAAGAAAAATGAAAAAATAAAATACTCAGTAACAATAACAAATTAGAGAACTTAACATTAGCCTACAGGAAATTGCTCCTTGTAATTTCTAGTAAAGAATTACTAAGCACACTAAATGTCAACATCAAGAAACAATTTTCTTGATTTACTGAAACTATTTGGCTACATGTAGTTCAAGAAAGGGGTTTTTTGCCTTTTTCCTTCCTTTTTTAACCTATGTAAAGTAATTGTCATTAGTAGGAGCTCATGGATTTTACTGGTGAAGAGTGGGTCTGAAATAGCTTATTAATTAAAACTCAGCTTTCTGTTTGAGGCTTTAAATTTTCATCGCATCTTGGAAATGCTGGATAGACACATAATGAATCTAGAAAACATCAGGGCAAGAGATCAGAGCCAGTGAGAGGGAGGCAATTGGGACAAGGGAGAAGAGGAGCCGATCTAATCCAATCCTCTTCTTGCATGAACAAACCTGGGGATTGAGTTGAATATTTAGCTGCAGGACAGGTGTATAAAGAGGAAAATTACACTGTCCCATCTTTAGCTGCAGAGAAAAAAAGACCATTTCTGTGCTCATTTATATACTGGCCTTACTGCTAAGACTATTGTAATGGGAATGTATGATAATGTGTGATATGTAATGGGGATATATGATAAGCAGAGCATAGTCTTCACCTAAAGACCATTAAGAGCTTAAAACATCTGGGTCACAGTGAGCTGTCAAAACATAACAATAACCACTTGCATGCTCTGAATGCTGCAATTACAATTAGCAATGCTTTGTTTTAAATAGTATTTTTCAAACAAGAACAATGTAGCTTGTGACACTGCAGGAACTACAAAAACTGAGGTTCAGAGCAATGCTGTGATGTGCAGCGGCCCCGCAGCGGGCCAGCGCTGGCAGAGCTGGCAACTGAAACCAGTCCAAGGCCTGTCTAGCTGCTCATGCTGCCCCATCCATTAATAATCACCTGAAATAATTCATCCTGCGGGCACTTCTTAAAGCTTCGTGGCCTGAAAACCAACAGCCATGTAATTCGAGATGCAACATGGTAAGAAGCAGGTTTTTGCCAACTCGCAAAATAAATATTCTACTTCAAGAAAGAATTATTTTAAACAATACAGTCCCTGAACTACATTTTATTGTACAGAGACAGGCACACGGTATGAGAAAAATGCTGGGGAAAAATATACCACAGACACAAAATATTTTGTTACATCTCTCATAACTGTTTGTGCTGCATTCAGCTTTTTTTTTTTTTAAAGTAATTAAAATGATGCAAAAAGAAACTCAAAATAAAAAAAAAAAATTGAAGCTTGCTCTAAAAACTACGCGCCCTTGTTGACTGCCTCATAATAATTACTGAAAGAAATGTTCTGCTATGGAGAAATACAGAGGTTCTTTCATATCCGTCACAAACAACACACTCTGTGGTTCACAGGTGCAAAACTGAATAGACTGCATACATATTAAACTCCAATGCCAATGAATTGTGCAGTACAAAATTAGAGTCACAGTTTTTTGAGTTCTTTATTAAATTGAGGGAGTCAGAAGTCTCACTCCAAGAACTACGCTGAACGTATTTGTCATTTGTTAGTAGAACTACAAGCTCTTTTCCTTCCACTCTCTTTTTTTTTTTTTTTGCCAAATCATTAAATAGCTTATTTTGTGCATGAGCATTAACTTGTTTAAGTATTTTAATTTATTTAAAACTGTTACTCTGCTCAAACAGCTGGGATCACCTTGGGGTTGAAAGAGACACGTTTCTTGGATCGGCACGATACGTAGCTGTGTAACCAAGGAGGCAGGGAAAGCAATGGGACAGAGATGTTAATGTCCCAAACAAAATGCTCCAGCAAACCAACCAAAACAGGAGGATGGGTTGGGCTGAAATAACGTCACCACTTCATCAGCCCACGGGTTTATTAGGATTTGCTGTAACGGTCAGAGATAACCACACTCGCCGACACCTCCTACCCCAATTCTGTGCAGATTTTCTTCAGATGGTGAATGGACTATTTGCGATGTCACAGTCTTGTTACATTAAAAGCTCTGACAAAGATTATTCCTTAACCAACCTCGAAGGATGATGTCATTCTCCTATGACTTTGTTTATGCTGGTAATTAAACAAGCTAAATACTTTCAACTGCCTAGACCCAGTAATAAGCACGGAACCAACATACAAACTCCCCTGCTCACGCTCTTCCCTTTTACCTCCCCTCACAGCCCTCCTGCCTTCCAGCGCTGGCTTCTCCATCCTCATTCAAAGCAAACTTTCAAGAGTTTGCTTTGAGGAAGTTCAGAAGACAGACAAAGCTGATGGAACTTTAGCTTCTTTCAGATACTTCTGCCTGCAAAATCTGAATGCTTAAGACATCTCAGATTCTCCCCCAAGTATGAATATTCACATTTAAATTCTTTTTTTACTTTGCTGGAGAAAGATATCTAAGTTGGGATGGTTATAACACTGCATGCCAAGCCACCAAAGTAGGTGGCAAAAGGTATATAAAAAAGCACCTTAGTTCAGCACATGCATTTCTATACCTAATACCATTCTTCCTTAGGTCACATATGTGTAGTCTCTCTCCTGTTTATATATACACTGAGAAGGAACTTTAAGTGGCGTAACGAAATAAAATGGAAAGGACTGTAACCTCCACAATGCTCTGAATTTGGCTCATCCTTTTTTAAAGCTTCTCCTTAAAAAACAATTTTTGCTACTTCTCCGCTTAAACTTAAGATTCCAAAATTCATATTAAAAAACCCAAACAACTAAAGAAATTTATAAAAGAAAAAAAAGCAGTAAAATAGTCTTCTATATCTCAGCTGCCCAAGTAGACAGAAAGGGACCCAGCAAACATGTCTCGTATCTCAGTACTTGTCTCTCGCATCACTATCCCTTGATTTGAGGCAGTCTGAAGACATTGCTTTGTGCATTTGAGCACTACTCGTCTCCGGAGGCATGTTTAGACAAACTGATATGCAGCAAACGCCTCTTGCTAGTCTAAATCTCTGAACACCTCCTTATCTTCCCCGGCTTCCCAGTAACACGAAGATAATTCTGCACTCATCCTTCCAGGCTTTGAAGGAAACTCAAAGACACTGTAGGGTGGAGAGAAGAAGAATATTCTTGATATTCACAAAGTGTAGCAGGAGAGTAAAACCAGCTGCCCCAGAGGCTTTTGTGGAAAGATTCTGGGGCGACAACAGCCCTCAGGCCCTCCTGGCAGGGCACTGGGGGTCTGGGAGGGGAGATGAGCAGGAGGATCTCACTTGCAGAGAGTGAGATCAGCAGGAAGAACAGTATATATATAATCAAGGTATTATATTATACCTTGAAACTACGTGCTTGCTTAAATATCTGAATACTCCATGCTGTTTCTATAACTTTTTTTACAAATAGCTATTAACGGAGCACACCTGAATGGACCAGTTTCTGCCACATCGTACTTCCCAGTTTATGGAAGTTGCCACCTGTGGATGACCTGGTGTGACTACTGTGTACCCCAGGTAATTATCTTGGTGCAGGAGACCCTAACGCTTCTAAGACAACGGACAGAAATGCAGCAGCAGATGGCTGTATCCCTTCTAAGCTACCTGCTTCACCCCATAGCCATTTAGCATGAGTAATAACTCCGCAGAGTTATGAAAATATCCAGCCCCAAACTAAAACTCTGAGCATCTGCAGCTCGGCACAGCCCGGGATTTCTGTACACTTTCACATTTGATGCTGGCCTGAACATTTGCAGTCAGCAGCACCTGAAAAAAAGCTTGCAGAATGAATTGTCCAAGTAAATTATGGATCTGGAAATGTCTGTGACATTTTCATCCTAGAGACATTACTAATCTCAGATGACCTCCAAGGTTTCACCCAGCTGCCCCTCATTCCCTGCTAAGCCCGCTGCACTGCACAGCCCCTTTGAGCTGCTGCTGTTGAGAGCCCACAGGAACAAGCAATAGAATCACAGAATCAATCAGGTTGGAAGAGCCCTCTGGGATCATCGAGTCCAACCATTGCCCTGATACCACCATGGCAACTAGACCAGGGCACTAAGTGCCACGTCCTGTCTTTTCTTAAACCCCTCCAGAGATGGTGACTCCACCACCTCCCTGGGCAGCCCCTTCCAATGGCTAATGACCCTTGCTGAAAAGAAATTCTTCCTATGTCCAACCTGAACCTCCCCTGGTGAAGCTTGAGGCTGTGTCCTCTTGTCCTATCACTAGTTGCCCGGGAGAAGAGGCCGACTCCCACTCCACTACAACCTCCCTTCAGGTAGTTGTAGACTGTAGAAGCGACAAGGCCTGAGTCTCCAAAACCATGCAGTCCCTAAACTGGCCAAAACCCAGCAGGATTTGTTTCTGAGCTCAAGAGGAGCTAGAACCACTCAGCTTGCTGCTTTGCTACTAGTAAGTATTGTGCCCCTCTGGAGAAAGCAACTCTGATCTTCCATTACCGAGAACAAAGACCCACTGTCACGCAGCAGGGCAGGCTGGGCTCTCTGCTGTACGCAACAGTGTCCAACAGCTCTTGGGCTCTTCAGCCCGAGGGCAGGTAGTGCGCAGACAGGGTGCTGCTGGCAAACAACCTCCTGGGCTCTGCAGAACTTCCCCTAGAAGTACTTCAACCATCTGCTGTTCTGTCTCTGGGAGCTTAGCGAGGCTGCTCCCCCATGCCTGCACGAACCCTGGGAGCACAGGGATTCCTGCTGAATTCCTACAGCATTAAAAATGAAAGCCTTTCCTTGGAAAAAAAAAAGTAAAATCCCAAACATTTGCACAGCATCACGTGAAAGCGGGCAGGAATGATGAGCTGCGCTACTCAAATGCTGGACTTTCTTACCAGAACTTTGCCAAATGCAACTTAAGCACTTGGAGCTGCTGCTAGGAGTACTGAGAGCACGGAAAGCATGCAACCAGGCCTCTTCTCCCAGAGTAGGGACCATCAAAAGATTCCCAAATTGCAGGAAATGCCCAATTCCAGTTCGGTAATCTCCACTTAATTGTTAACGACCATAAAAGTTACCCATGTTGCAAGTACGAAGTGACAATTTCATTGGCAATCACAGCCAAGGCACCGAATACAGGAGCAGCAACTGGGGAGAGAAATCAGGGAGTGCTGCGTTCATTGGAGCCACACACAAAGGAGGGACTAAATCAGGGAGCAGAAAAGCTGACTTAAAGAAAATCAACCTTGCTGGAATTCTGCTCCCATTTAGGTAAAAATAAAACTCTCTTTGATTCTGCACAAATCAATTCAGCCAATACTCAGCTCTGAGAAATTGCTCCAAATACTTGAGTCATTCAAGTAGTCTAAGGATTATCTCAGTCTCCATCGAGGTAAACAATCCAGTAGCATTTTTAAACACCAATCAAAGAGAACTGATAGAAAAGCAGACCTTTAAAATGGTAATGAAAGAGAACGAGGTTATTGACATATAAACCCATTATATTTCAGCTCCAGTACTGGGAGCTTTTTTTATTTCTAATGATACAACTGCTGAGAATAAACGAGAGCCCAAGCAAATGTCCTGATACCTGCAGTCGCTCTGCACCCACATAGCTGAACATTTAGCAGCAAATAAGGCTTCTGGTCACATCTGCCAGGTTGTTCTTTCTGGCTATGATAGGGACACCCCTTGCCTAGAGATTCTCTACCATGCTTCCTGAATAACCTCAACTGCTATGTAGCAAATTGCATATTTAACGTATTAATTAGAGCCTTCAGCAGTGACAATAAAAGAAAAAAAGCACCAATGGTCAAGGGAGCTAGGCACTGCTGGAGCTGTTTAGCACTCTGTTTTCATATTAAACAAAGACTCCGTAAGGAATTACAGTTCCAAGAGGTCAGGAATTTAGGAGACCTGTATTTTCTTAATGCATTTTATTTCAATGCATAAGTACATACATACATACGAAATTATGAAGCTTTCTTTTGTAAAACCTAAATGAGCATATGTCAAGAAACTGATAAACGAAGACACAGGCTGGTGAAGGGTCTGGAGCACAAGTGTGATGAGGAGCGGCTGAGGGACCTGGGGGGGTTTAGTCTGGAGAAAAGGAGGCTGAGGGGAGACCTTATTGCTCTCTACAACTACCTGAAAGGAGGGTGGAGCGAGGGGAGGTCAGTCTCTTCTCCCAGGTAACAAGTGATGGGATGAGAGGAAATGGCCTTAAGTTGTGCCAGGGGAGGTTTAGATTGGAGATCAGGAACAATTTCTTCACCAAAAGGGTTGTCACGCACTGGCACAGGCTGCCCAGGGCAGTGGTGGAGTCACCATCCCTGGAGGGATTTAAAAGCCGAGTAGATGTTGTGCTGAGGGACATGGGTGAGTGGAGGGCTTGGCAGTGCTGGGTTAACGGTTGGACTTGATGATCTTAAAGGTCCTTTCCAACCAAAACGATTCTGTGATTCTATAGCTGCTGTGCATCATTCCAAGGCATCTATTATATTCTATCAATGTACACAGCCATGTCCTGTTCTCTGTTACAGGCACTTGTGCAGTCAGTATCTATGCGAGGGTACATGCACACGTGTAACATACAAACAGGCCGTGTTGGGACATCACAAGGTATCAGCTTGTTGCAACGACAGCGATGGCTTTGTAACGGACCTACTAACAGAAAACGGGCCACAAACAGCGAGTCACTACTTTGCAGCTGCCTGGTGAAGTTCTTCACGAGCTGAGTGATCAGCGAAGGGTAACTGCTTTTAATCTACCTCTCTTGTATCTTTTAATGAATTGTAATGAATTTAATCTGTCATTACATATAGGCGTGCAAAGAGAGACTTGTATAGGAAAGCCATGTGCAGGTATAACTAATGTTAAGAACAGTATATTTGTGGGAAATGTACCTCAACTGAGACAATTACCAGGGGAAAATGAGAACAAAATTAGTCCTTCCTCTGTTACCTGCAAAAATAAGTTCTGATCCAAAAATCAAACAGACTGCAATTAACAGATACTAGCTGGTTTGTCCTGCTCTGGCTTGAAGGTGATGTGTTATTAGTAGACCCTTTCAGGTCGATGCTAACACATAACAAAATTATCCACCTCTCAGCATTTACCCTCAGAAAATTTGACTACATCTGTGCAGCAATAAAAAAACCAAGACATTTCTCACCAAATACTGTGAGGGTCATCATTTGGATGAAGGCAGAGCATTCCTAACTGACAATGGGAAGCCCAGGCATGCAAACGGGGCTTCAAGGAGGCAACATAAAGCAGTACCAGAATTCGGAGGCTGATCTTCCCTGGTACTGTCAGTGCATGGGGTCAGGCAGAGGAGCAACCAAGCAGCTGAGAGAATATGCCAGTTGAGCATCTTCCAACAGCAGGTGCTACGGAAAAGACCTGGCATATGGGAAGACAATGAAGAAAGGAAGGAAAATTCTCCCAAAGGGCCTACAACTCATGAGCACAGACCTCTCTCCTGTATCTGCCTGTATCCTTAATGCACCCTCCATCTGACCTTTCTATCTTTTCATACTCCATAGTCACTTAGAGTAATTCTCCCTAGGTATTTTACACGTTCCTTACACTACTTTCTGTGACCCTAAGTCCTGTAAGAAGGCAAATGCTTCAGAGCTCCTTCCTTGTTTAAATCTCACAAATCTCATCAATAATAAAATATTTTGCTCTGACAATTTGCAATGGCTTCTTTGTACTTCAAGACTTTAATACCAAGAATGACAAATTCTTCTGTGATACACCAAATTCCCAATCGACTGGAAAATTAAGAAGAAGAATGCAAAGCTGCAGATTTATGTAAATTCATTTTCCATATCCATCATCCACAGCTAAGTTTCAAAAACTGCTAACTAATTCTGGGTGCCCACTGGTGAACAGAGCCAGCTCCAGTTATCTCTGTGGCTTTACTTGTGCCACTATGCAACTGTGATAGCTGACAAGATTTCTCTCCTTTAGGGAGTATAATTTAGGAACAAATCCACTTTGGGGAGGAATGGCCCAGTGCCGAGATACAATTCAACTAAAGCTTGAATTGCAGAGTCTATAAAACTATCTATAACTGTATCTTGAACAGGGAAAATAAATTTATGGATGTACGCAGGAGAGACACATCATGGAGATAAGTATCATATATAAATCGACAGAGGCTACATAATTACTGCGTCAGAGATCCATGATTAATGTTTCTCTTCTGTTGAGGACAGAGATACGGATACATCAAGGGTGTCTCTACAAGAGTGCTACAGTTCAGGGCAGACGTACACTTCTGAAGCGACTGTCCTCATTGTCCCGCTTTACAGCACACTGGTGAGCATTGCAGAGAGGTCTGGGAGCACAAAAACTGGATTCTTGGAGGATCAAAACTATGAAATCCAGGAATGATGCAGCCATTCCAGCTGTTGAGGGACAGCCACGTCAGGGGACCAGGCTAGAGCCAGTCTGCACAACACACGTGGGGTGGATGTCGGGTCCCCAGCACTAACTGTTTCACCCTGCAACACACTTTAGTCCATGGACAAAATCCCCCAGCGGGCTCCTCGCTGGTCCTCTGCACAGCAGCAGCCTCTGTGCCAGCACAGGGCTCTGCTAGAGGCTGCTCTTCCTCGGGGCTGGCCCTCCTTGGCCAGGGGAGGACACTGACGTTGCTCCAACCAGCTTTTATTTGCTTCACTTCAAAGATAAAACACAGTGTCTTTAAAAACATCTCACAGAAGCACACTTGGGGAAGTACAGAAGAGTGTTCTCAACACAACATAAAGCCAGGAGGTGCCCCCATTTCCTTAACTGGCTAAGCAATGGGACTGCAGGCATCTCTGCTGGGCCATACCCATGACAACTGCCAGTGAATAAAGGCTGAAAGAGCTCAATGTGATTTGATATTATTTCTCAGATTGATACCAAGCACCAGTGGGTGCAGCAAAGCTCGAACTGAAGTCTTGCCATACTCTAAAGACAACATTTCTATTTTCAGCTGGATTGCTCCAAGAAGCAAGGTTCACATAATCACACCGTGCCACTGCCTTTTTGTCCTTCCCCCAAAAGTCTTTGATAGCAGCATCGAAGCTATTAAGATGCAAATCACCTCAGGAAAGCAGGCAGCCAGATAGAGCAGAGCAAGTCCCAAAAATCCCTACACGGGGACGTGCTGCAGGTTACACTTCATGTTCATTAAACAGAAGGGAAGCCCACTGAAGAGGCAGTCGTTCCAACCCTCCGAGAGAGGGAAATGCCTTACGAGGGCACCCAGAGCCCAACCAGGAGACACAACGCTGTAAGGACACTGGGCCTCACCCGTTCTGTTACTAAGAGCAAGACTTTAAGGTTCAGAAGCATTTCTGCAGCTCATCTATAAAGATGATCTCTCCCTGAAAATGCTTTTAACAAGAAAATATTAAAAAGGGATAAATGGACAAACATTTGATGCACTGATAACTTACTGCTATAAATCTTATCACCTGTCATAAAGCAGGTAGGCTCTTAGAGAGGAATGTCATATAGTTGGTTTTGTACCCATAAAAGCTGGCAGTGACAGTCACTATATTAAAACCTGAACTTCTCCCATATTTTTTTCCCTTCCTAGTGACTGTGGAAAACAGCATTTAGCTCTAGGAGCATCTATGCAGCTATTTTAAAACATTGTATATGCCAGCACATAGCAGCACCAACAGAGACAGTCATTGCTGCAACCTTATTTTCCCGTAGTCCGATTTCACTTGCAAGACCTCTAGAGGGCAGTGAATAAAAGAAAATAAAGTATCAGAAACAGCCAGAAATGTTAAACACAAATTTAAAATTTGGGATCTCATCTAATTACTTCTTTGTATTGAAAACCTTCCAGGTAATTCTATGGATTAATGGATTACTGCAATGGGATTTTTCCAAGCCCAAATCCTGTGCTCTCTGGCAGACTTTACAGCAGTGCACTCCCCCAGCAATTTACTTTTTTAAGAGATCCCTTTCTTGCACCTAAGCTAAAACACACAGCAGGCCATGGTGCTCATGGGCAAACAAGATTTTTCTTTTTCCTATAGAAAGTCACACTAAGCCAAGAAAAAGGGAAAATCCAGTAAGTTGACCTGTTTACCCAATATCCAACAGTATAACATTAATGTTCAAGTTAATATCAAACCAGGCAGGACCTACAGCAGAAGGTGGCCTCTTAGATAATTCCTCTTCAGTTTTTATGCATGTACCGGACGCAGAATCAGGCACATTGCTAATAACCTCATTATATATTTGACCGTGGCATATACAATTAACCCATTACCGGTGTAATACATAGAATCTAGGATAAAACTTAAATTAAGCACAGCAGATAAAAACATGACAGTAGATAGAGTATGCTTTGTCTTACCTTGCACAGTAAGAGAGTATCAATCAATCCAGCACCAGTTCGTACGATTACACAATTTCAGCTATGCTTTAGTAACTTCTCATGGCATTATAAACCTTGTGCAACTCTGAAATTGGCTATGCAATTACCACAGGCAGAGCTGTCCGCACCTTAAGTTAATGCCCTGTTTATTTTTGGAATGCAGAACAGATCTGCAAATGCATCTAAAACAACCAGAAACCAAGAGTGCAACAAAATAACGCTTGAAAACTTGTGTGCTAAAACGTGATGCCAGGGCTCTGAGGGGACTAATCCACGCAAAGGCCCCATGGCTTCCACCCACTGGGGCAGGGAACAGTGAGCTGCCCGGTCCTCCGAGCGAGCCACCAGTCCTTGCTGTGCCCTCGCACTTGCTGAATGCAAACTCTCTCCAGAAGGAGAAACCAAGACCAGCAAGTCAGCAAGGCATTATCGTTCTTTCTAGACTACTGGGTGATTCATTGCTGTTATAGTCACTGCTCCCAAGAAGTCAGACACTGACAATTCACTCCTAGTTGCTGCATTTTTTTAATGTTGTTTGTGAGTTTTTATCTTTTTCCTGCCCCTCCAATCTTCTCATCCCTTTTCCATCAGTTTCCTGTTGTATCAATCTAAAAGGGCTAGAGAGCTAATGGCTGCTTTTGCAATTCTCATTTGTGAGGATAGATACACACTTACATGAACTTCTGAGCCTTCCTCATACTCCAGCAGAGTTTGCTGTAGTGTCACAGAGCGATAGCCTGTAGGAATGAAAAATGGGGAAAGTGTTATTCATGCTCTTTTAACAATGTATCTAAATAATTTTGCTATCATCTATTATATAGATATCTATATGTCACAGTAAGGTGGGGACAGCAGCATGTTGTTCTATTGATGGAGCCTGGAGGAACCTCTTCTCTCCTGGGAGAAAGCCACCTTTGGTGAGGGCACTTTACCTGTGGACTTCTCCTTTCTGTAGAAGGAAACTATAAGGCAGAGCAAGAAAGTGAGGAGAAGTCAAAAGTGAAAAGATGGGTGCAAACAAGAAAGAACAGTAAGAATATATCATGATTCAAAAAGTGAGTTCAGAAAGGAGCAAGAAGAAACAGATATGTGGCAAGGCCTTGGAGTAGTAGCTTTGGATGAAAATGGCCCTGGGCAGATCATAAATATTGTTACATCTTCATCAGTCAGTAAGATTCCTACAGCTGCATCCACCCGCAGAATGACGGTGCACATCATGAAGGAGGGTACTCTCTGTTTTTTGGGGATGAAAGCACTGCTAGCTCAGGATCTTTCAGAAGCAGCATTTTTATTGTTTTAAGCTAAACCAGGTTCCATCGCACTCTTCAGACTAGCTGGACTGTACATCCATTTGGCAGGAGGTTGCTCCTCTTTCACTATGCAGCCTTTCTACTGATCTCTCAGTTGCACCTAAGTGCTCTTCAAAAAGATTAAATCGAAGTCCACCTCTCCAACAGCTTGAGAAATTCTTCCCTCCCAACCACAAAGAATAAGAAAGGGATGAGATGTCGAATCCCCTGTTTGAGCAGGAAGGCCCGTGTCGTCCTGACTAATGACTCCCGATCAGACTCGCTCATTACAGACATAGCACGTCTCAGATGCAATCTAAATCACCTACAGGTTGCATTCTCAGAACAAGTGCAGCACTGTTACTGAGAGGAAAGAGCACATCTAAATCTGGAAATCATGAAGAGGTGTGGGAGCAGCACCCTGCCCTTCCCCGCAGTGAAGGAGGCTGAGGGGAGACCTTATCGCTCTCTACAACTACCTAATGCTAATCTTTTCTCGCAGGTAACAAGTGATAGGACGAGAGGAAACGGCCTCAAGTTGCACCAGGGGAGGTTTAGATTGGAGATCAGGGACAATTTCTTCACGGAAAGGGTTGTCAAGCACTGGCACAGGCTGCCCAGGGCAGTGGTGGAGTCCCCATCCCTGGAGGGATTTAAAAGCCGTGTAGATGTGGTGCTGAGGGACATGGGTTAGTGGTGGGCTTGGCAGTGCTGGGTTAACGGTTGGACTTGATGATCTTAAAGCTCCTTTCCAACCAAAGTGATTCTATGGTCCTATGAAGATGCACCATTATTGCAGACTGGAAGAGGAGGGGGCATATTAGAGGCACAAGGAAGAATCATCTCAATGACATGCTGGCACACAAGATCTCTTGCTCAGGTGTGAGCCAGTACCTTCCTCTCCAGGCTGACAGGCTTCAACAAAACAAACCAACCACCTAGGCAGAATTAAAGCACCCTCTACAAGCAGACTGAGGAGAGCAGCCCGACAAGCAGCAGAGAGAACTAACTTTTCTGTCTCTCCCACTGGAAACTAACTGTGTAATTGAACACAAACTAAGAAAAGCTGGATTCTTTAAAGAAACGATTTGCTTATGGTTTGCTCCTCTAGGAGTAATCCAAACACTGTGCTGAAATTCATTCCAGCATTCATGCAACAGAGGTTTTCATTTTAACCAAAGAAGTCAATATAAAAGGATACATCTCAAACACAGACACAGTTTTGCACTAACCACAAACCTACATGCAGTTACAAAACATTATCAGCATAAGTGCTTGCAGCTGAAGGCACCGTGAGCTCACAGGCTTTGCTCATCTGCCTCGCCCCTTCCAGACACTCATACTACATCCATTATCCTGTGAATGCACTATTTGGGAAGAAGAGAAGGGAAAGTCTCTGCTAGCAAGAGTGAGTATATGCTGATTTATGCTTTCTACCTGTTAATAAAAATAATTATTTAAAATTACGCAACATCAGGAGGATAACTCTGAAGAACAGAAAACAGGCAAACAAAATCATCGAAAAAATTAAGTTTAGTACATAAGTGAGGACTTCTGTGGTGCCAGCTAGAAAGCCAAGAGGCACACACGACAGCACAGGAGCCCTCCCACTCGTGCGTAGCCATCCTTCGTCCTCCCCAAAGTTAGCGCTTTTCAGACCTTGCTGGTGCTCGGCGTCCCAAGGAATAAACCCCATCTTGATCTTTATCCTCTTCTGCACAGGTCGGTATTTTTGGCTGCTGTTATTGCTCTTTGCAACATACTTTTTACTTCAAGTAATTTGCTGAGAGAGCTGCAGAAAGACAGTTTGATGCCCAAGTCACAAGTGCCTTCCTTCTCCCCAACCCTTCCCAGGCTTATTCACCTGGGAGGAGTCCCTGCCACAGAGCTCCTCTTACAGAGGAAAAGCAGCAGCTGGCAAAACTCAGAGGTATTTGCTCCACTTCATGGTCTTTCACCTCAAATTTCTTGCACAAGTGGTTATGCAGAAAATGTGGTTAAAAACAAAATACTACAGCAATAAAATTGCACAGCAGCAAAAACCCAATTTGACTAATTAGGCCACTGGCAAATTAGAAAGGCTTTTGTGAATCTACTGTTAGGATACAGAGAGGGAGGTAAGTCGCTTGAAAAGAGAAATATTTAATCCAAAGTTTTCTAAAAACAATCCCAAATCTATTTTCTTTCTCTTATTAGGCAGTACATTTAGAAGCTCCTGGTAAGCACAGCCATCATGCTCATTAACAATAGAAATAAAAACCTGGAAAATGCAAGTTAACTTAGTGGGAACAGGGGAAGGCTTCACTCCCTCCCCACCCTCAGCACTACTGCCCTAAAACTTTAATTGGAGCAAAATGAACTTCTGTCTTCATACACTATGATTTACAGTAGAAAGCAAAATCCCTGCATATTTGTGTTCAAAATTGTATGGATTCCCATGGGTACCACTGAGGAACCTGGTGATGTCCTCTGCAGGGACAAAACACTAAGAAAATCTCAGCTTATCCAAACACTGGACTATTGGTGTCCCTTTGTCTGCCCACCTTCCCCTTCAACTGCTCTTTCAGGCAGCGTCAGCGTTTTCCCTTCTCAGCCACGCAGATACTCTTTTCCTCCCTATGCTCAGTGGGGTGTGGGTATATTAAGACGGAAGCAGGGTCAAGGCTTCTGTTTTAATGATCTCAGAGCAATCACCAGGTTGCTTGGAACTTCAACAGGTCATCAAGTCCATTTCCTGCTCCAAGACATGACCAGATCTTTCTTTCATTCCTGATCCATGTTTGTTTTAAGTCTTTGGACAGACACTCAACTTCAGTGTATCCACCATTTGGGATATTCTACACTGGTCTCAGGCAACTTACTCACTCCTTGAACTGTTAATGGCCCCTGTCTCCCCAAACATCTACTACGAACCTTCCTTATTGCAATTTACACCCATTAATTTTATGCCATCCATTATGGATAAAACTAATAAACTATCTTCCTCTTTCAAGTAGCTTTTCACATAGTGGAAGACTGTTTTCAAATTTCCTTTCTTTCATATTCATACTAAATAATATCAATTTATCACTGTGGGGTGAGCAGTACAATCTGGTTGATTTTCCTGTTCTCTTCGGACTCCCCGCAGCTGGCCCACGGCTCTCCTGCAATGCCCTGCCCCGATCAGGACACAGACCCCAGCTGGGCTGCTACTGCCTCTGCGTACAGGAGAACATTTACTTTGGCCTTGTTGCAGGTTATGCTCCAGACATACCTCAGGACTATGTTTGCCTTTATTTTTTTCCCCATCACAACAGCACTTTTGATTCACATTCAGCTTTTTTCACCATCCTTTTCTCCTCCTTTCTCTTCTAACACAATCCTTAGCTGTTCCTCACTTTTTATTTGCTTCTGCTCTAGGACAATTGTTTTTGGTTTTGAGTGCTCATTCTTAGTCTATTTTTCTTCAACTAGAAAACAGAGGATAATTAAGAGAAAACATTATCATAAATCAACAGAAAGAGAACAAACCTGGCACCCAAATGAAGGCATTTCACAATTTAAACCTACAAGAATTTAACTCAGTTGCATTCAGATTTTTGTTCTTATTTTGTCATGTTAGATATTTTCCTGAACCACAAACCGTGTGGGAGACCCTGCGCACCAGATGGCACGTGAAGAAGGATGAGTACAATGTACTGCGTGTAAGAAATAGTCAAATGGGCCGGTACAGTATGGGGATGGACTTGCTCAGCACTGAAGAGAAAGACTAGGGAGGCTGCGGAGGATCACAACTAAACGCTGCAGTGTAATCCCAGAACATGGCTGGAATGTTGTCTGTGAGGAACAGGAAGAAATTCTGGCTCTGTTCTGGACTGGTGTTTCCCAGTGAGACAATCTGTCCAGTTTTGGACACTGCACTTAACATATGCAGGCGGAGGGGAGAATGTTCAACAACTACAGGAATATTAAGAGATTTGTAAAATACAACCTGTGAGCAAAGACTGCAAGCATAACAAAGATCTAATGACAATCATCACATTCACTGAAGTGTGTTACAAAGAGGAATTCTTTACAAGGGCAAGTCATTGGGAACAGCAGAAGACAGCAGATTGGCAACCCAAATACAACAGAGCCTGCAAACGAGAGACAAGCCAACCGCGATGGCCTTGCCTAGCAGAACTACCAGGAAAGCCCAGCGTGCTAGGAAACTGCAATACCACTTCACATTACATTTGCAACATTTCTCTCAAAATAAGTAAACAGAACAACCTTCTTGTTCTGCCCAAGCTGGGATTATTTACACATACCTTGATTTTAGCCCCTAGTTATATTCTGGTTTTGCTTCATTTTTTTAAATTGGCACCCAGAGCTCAGCTGCTGTTGCCCCTGACTCCACACGAGCAAGCAGCTCCTCCTGACCTGCCCAGGCTTGGCAGATGCAGGTGGCTTTCAGACCTTCCCAAAGAAGCAAGGCATTCACTTGAAACAACCCAGCTAAGGGCAAGAAAGCCCAACCCTGCTGTTGCAGTTTCCTTAATTAAACAATGACGCTGACCAAAATTTACACCCGCGTGTGAAAAAGGGAGCAAGAAATATAAATTACACTCATACTGTCATGTTGGTTCTACTCAATACTTTTTATTTAGGTGAAACTGAGAAAATGTAAGTATACAACAGTAAATTAATTTATTTTAAATCGTATTCTAAGAGCGCTAATTAACTTCCCAATGTCTCCCCCTTTCAACAGCCATCATCTAAAGTATCTAGCCTTACTTAGCTCTTCTCAGAGGGCCTGCTGAAGCTGATGGCGGGGAAATAAGGGACAATCAGGAAGATGGCAAAGGGGCAAGAAGCCAGTAGAAGGGTTAAGATGACAACAGCAGCACTGCTGGCTCCAAAAAAAAGTTAGGAACCAGCAATCTATATCCCAGGGAGGCTGACGGGCGAGATCGCTTTTATGCCTGTGAAGTTTTACCCTGTTTAACTGAGTAGTGATCCTGCCTTCCTTTATCCCAAGCATGTAAGAAAAAGTTACAATTGGTGCAGATCAGCTATATCTGCTCAGGTAAAGTTAAGGTTATCCTAAGCCCAGTGCTATATCTCACAGCGGAGCCTTCCAATGGGGCTAGCAGAAGCATGGAAACTGTAATTTTCCAATTGCTCTTTGTCGCCTTCAACAGCAATGATGTCTTTACCTATTATGTTTTTTAAAGTGTTTTCTGTTCACGAGTTCTTTTTGGTCTAGTTCACCTTTTAACATTTCAAAAGCTCCTGAGAAATCCGAAAGGAAAAAGGACAGAGGGACATGTTGAATGAGATGTTACATTAAGGACATGCATATTCAGTTTGTCTTTGTGATGGAATAGCTGCTATTATGTGTTTCTTTGGGGAAAAAAAATGAAGATGAGAGATTGGAGATTTTTCTTCTTGCATAATTTTTTTGAGATAAGTTATTTCTCATTAAAACTAATCACCTAGCTGAATCCTGGTTCCAGTCCTAGAGGAAGACATGCAATGCAGTTTTAACAAGCTGCTTACAACAGCAAGCTGTTACACATTTTAAGCAGGTGGCTTAAGTTCCTTCACTTCGATACTTCCCATTGACAATCACAATTCAGACTGTGAAAATATTCTTACAATGATGAGGTGCAGATGGCTTAGGAGATGCTCTGAAATCATGAACACACAGTTCACGGACAACTAGATTGATTGCTTCCATAGCTTGAGCACTTTTTGACCTCTGAAGCTGAGCTTGTAGAGTGGAGTTACTCCATGGGTTTATATTCAGTGGACATTATATAATCCTTAGCAACCCCTAAATCTTTTAGAGTAATTTTATATGACAAGTATTTGATATCTGATGGGTCTGTAAACTCATAACACAGCTGCAGTCTAATGTAAAGTGAGGAAATGTTCTGATTCACAATCGTTCTCTCATCACAAGGACCTCCCTCTCACCACTTCTGATGAGAGTTCTGATGGGAGTTCTGATGGACAAGTTCCCCATGAGCCAACAATGTGCCCTCATGGCCAGGAGGGCCAATGGTGTCCTGGGGTGCATTAGGAAGAGTGTGGCCAGCAGTCGAGGGAGGTTCTCCTCCCCCTCTACACGGCCCTGGTGAGGCCACACCTGAAGTAACTGTGTCCAGTTCTGGGCCCCCAAGTTCAAGAAAGACAAGGAACTACTGGAGAGAGTCCAGCGAAGGGCTACACAGATGATCAGAGGACTGGAGCATCTCTCTTATAAGGAGAGGCTGAGGGAGCTGGGTCTGATTAGTCTGGAGGAGAGCAGACTGATGTGGGATCTTATCAATGCTTACAAATACCTTAGGGGTGAGTGTCTATAGGATGGGGCCAGACTCTTCTCAGTGGTGCCCAGCAACACGACAAGGGGCAACGGGCACAAAGTGAAACGTGGGAAGTTCCATCTGAATATGAGGAGGAACTTCTCTACTGTGAGGGTGCCAGAGCCCTGGCACAGGCTGCCCAGGGAGGGTGGGGAGTCTCCTTCTCTGGAGATATTCAAACCCCACCTGGACACGACCCTGTGCAACGTGCTCTGGGTGACCCTGCTTTGGCAGGGGGTTGGACTGGATGATCTCCAGAGGTCTCTTCCAACCCCAGCCTTTCTGTGATCCTGCGAATTTCCTAGTAAGTCACTCACCCTTAACATCTGTTCCTGAATACTCAGCAACCTCTGCCTCCCTGCAGCCAGAGCAGAGCAGTCCAGCCGACACTCACCAGATGGGGAGGCCAAGGGAAGAGCAGGATGAGCTCCTTCCCTCTGAGCTGCTCACATTTATAGCCCTCCTTCTGTTCAACCAAGTCTCTCTCAAGCACTTGGCTTGAGGCTGACGAGGATGCCCTTTCCTGCGAGGCTGTCAGCAAACCTCCCCTTCTACTACACTATTAACATGCAAAGTGAAAGATTTTGAGGGATTTCCATATGGATGGAAGCTGAATTATTATAGTTTCATTTTACTTATAAATTTACAAATATGGAAATCAACTAATCCTACTGCAGCACATTATGTCTTCGTCTCTTGGTCAATCTGTTAGTTGATCATTAAACAGTTTCATTGTTACCTTTTGCAATTTAGTTGTGTTTATTTACTCATTCAAAGGCAGAAGATAAACTGTTTTCCTCACTGCATAGACTCCCTGTCAGACACTTTAGTGCCCTTTGAGACATCTTGCATTGATCCTGAAAGTAACTACCAAACTACCAAAAAGAACCTGAGTGGAAATTTTAACTTCATTAAATAAATTGGCTAACTCTTGGCACATGTTTGGACCCCAAACTCTGAATCTACATGATAGTGAAATTCAATTTAAAACCTTCCCACTAGAAATAAGCTAATATTTTAAAGACAGTATCACCCATTATAACATGAATTGTACATTTAAGCAAAATTCTGCTGATGTTAAAAAAAATCATCTTGTTTTCACATTTTACTTAAGAGTAAAAACAATGTATACATGGAAATTATCAGCAGGAGAACAAGCACATTCCTGAACATAATGTCTCTCACACATTTGCAGCTCTATGATTGCTGTACCCTCTGATTCACCTCTGAAGGCTGTTTGGACCATAATAAAGATGCACCTTTGAAAGTGCTCTAATTAGGAAGCCCGATGCCACAACCTGATCATTAAAGGCTGTGCTGAGTTTAAAATTCAAAGGCCCAGGTAGACTAGTTTCTGCTTACGAAGTAATACATCGATATAGTAAAAATGACCTGTACATAGAAAATAAGGAAGCAGCAACTTCGGGGGCTTTGATGTAGTTTGCATAGCGAAAGTACAATTAAGATATATTTTATTTCAGCCCACCAAGGTGTAGTGGCTGAAGCAGGTCTTCATGCTTATCTTCCTGTAATCTCACTGTAATTGTCTGAGCTCTGCTTGCGTTTAAAGGCTCCGTGTTGGTCCATGCTCCATGCAGCACAGGAGAATGAGATACTCTCTCACTCCATAGTACCGTTTTCTGCACAAAGGATGAAGGAGGTTTCGCCAAATTGCTGCTCACTGGAAGAAGAAGGTAAGCGTGCACTGTCTCCATACATCTGGGTGGACGAGGAAGGGAGTCTTTGCATCCTTTAAGGCAATTAATTACTGCATAGACTAAAGACGACCTAACTCAAGGTAGAGGAAAAGTGTTTAGGACAGCAACTCTTAAAACCACAGAGAAGTAATTAAGTACATTAGCTTGCTTCAAAGCTAGTTTTCCCACAAAAAGTAGTGACAAAATGTTTTAAAATCAGTTTTCTCTTTACTTTCTTGATGAAGTGCCTTCAGAGCAACTATACATCTACTGTCTTTCTGGGGATAGCACAGATACGGACTCTCATTCATTCCCCAGTTCCTAAGCCATATTGCTGAAGAAAATAAAAGAGAGTGGTGGAGGGGAGGTTCAGACACTGCCAACATTGCCCTGAATAACTAGTGACTTCCAAGGAGGTACCTCTTATTTTCAGATGGACCTCACTGGAGAGGTCACACGTTTCTCTGGAGGACAGGAACAACACATTTAGTGCATTACTCAGTCAAGAAATGAATTACTGCTCTCCCAAGCTTGGCATTTGACTTGGCTGTCAAGTGCATAACATCTAATAAAAGGCAGTGGGCTGTTTCACTCTGCTGACTTGCAGGTCTCAGAGACGGAAGGAGATGATGTTGGCTGTGCCTTGATACTTAGGACAGAGGCTTGTCAATAATTTTAAAGCAGATGAATATGCATGTACTCTGTAACACTCTTTTTCTATAAATTTAATAAAAAGTTCCAAGGTTGAGGTGGGGACAGGGGACAGATAGGATAAATAAAAGCGTGGGAATGTCCCAGGAGGGCCTAACATATATCTGGCAAATATACTAAGTACTAGACCATTTTTTTTTCTGCCATTAATAGTAGTTTCAGGACAAGGGCTAGTAAGTAATGGATCAGTCCTGGACTTCAAAGAAGCTGAGGCTAAACTAAGAACAAGGAGTGCGGGCAGTTTGCTTGTTGCTCTGGCTGGTCAGAGCAAACCACTGACCTTTCTAGCTATCAGAAAAGCGTATGACAAGATGCAGGGTCTTCAAAGGGCAGTGCTAATAAAGAAAAAAACCCTCCTTAATTTTTCTCAATTTTCTGTATCAGATGCTAGCACATCTTGATTAGAATTCACGATGACTCATGTCCAAAGGCCTGCTTCTAATCCCTAAAACACTATCAACACAGATAGCTGGTTGCAAAGACGCTTTAATGCATAGTTGGCAAACTCCCCAAATAGACATTTTTTTTTCCTCTTTATTAAATGTAGCAGATTTTCCAATATTTTAACTCTCTCTCCCTTTCCAGACCTCCACACTGGTACATAACAGCAGCCATCATTTAAATTACGCATTGATGGTGAATTTCTGTGATATATTATCCATTATGTTATATTAAACAGAGAAAAAGTGGACTCTGCTATCATAACTATTGAGACTGCTGCTCCTTCCACGTTGATTTATATCCAAATAACCAACTTCTCAACCTTGCAAATGTCAATCTGCACTGAGGCAAGAAGCTGTGAAGCTCTTAAGCAGACACTCTCCTTGGGACTGAAAGGTCAGTGTTTGTGTTATTTATTCTTACCGTGGAAATATTTTACTCTTAAGTTAGGGAGGACTTCCTCACTATCCACGGAAATAGTAATTGAAGATTTCAACCAAGAAAAGTCAAGGCTTCAGACTAAATTAAATAAAAAAAAATCAAAAGAATTAATTTTGTTAAAGTGCAGACAGAAATATATACAGAGAATAAACTCAGTAATGTAATAGCACCATACTCAAAGGAGGAGTGCCCATTTATTCAGGCAGCAAGCCCAGACTTGGCTGCCAGCTCTCCTTGGGGAAGTCAAAACTGCAAAATCCACTAAGGTCGACTCTGACTTCCACTCTTACTGGCACCTATTTTCCACCAATTTTAAATGCCTTTAAAAACATACTTTCCTTAATATTTCTCTGTCTCACTTCTTTTCCTGGGAACCCCAATAACTATTTCCCCAAGGGATGTTTTATAATTAAGTGACATTATGGCTAAGAAAACCATAAAATGGAGGTTGGGGCTACCTGTCTGTAAAACTACATAGCACAAGTAGGAGGAAAGATCTAGGTTATTGGAGGAGCATTATATTAGTTTAGATTCTGAACAGAACCTGAACAATACTGATGAAAGGCTAATGAAAACATGAGGCCAGTTTGACTATGCAAATTAGACCTGCCGTTGCATAACTGAGAATATCTGTAACCTGGATTAGCTCCAAATAATGACCCCATTTATGTGCGAAAGCATGTGTTTGTAGCATAACTATTGGTGTACACGAATGAGCGTGAAATGCATAAATAAGATATGTGGCCTATTAGCAAACTCATAATATCACATATAAGAATATAAACTGTTTAAGAAGAGATATGTAATAAACTTTAACTGCTGGTGCTGCTGGCTGGTTGGCTCCCACTGCGATGCTGTTTGAGCAACAACGTAACCAACATTTTGGTCCTTATGGCATTGTTTTAGTAGAGAAAATGTAAAAGATCACTGTGAAAATAAGGTGAGTGAAGAAACAGTAGCAATGCAGCTACTGCTGCAAAATTAATAAAAATATTCTTAGCTTCTGAAGAATAAAGCCATAATTGTTGTACCAAAGGACAGTCTTGCCCTTAAGCTTTCTTGAACGTAGTGGTCTGGCTACTAATGGGCAGCACAAGGCGAGGTCTCGACATCCTGCTCCACTCACATAAGGAAGCGTATAGCAAGGTTTGCCATAACGAGTACCAAAATCTTGTGGTGGTAGGTGTTGTGTTAAAACCAAACCAAACACTGGACACTTCCTGGTACTCCTATTCTGTACTTTGCTAAAGCGTTCCTTATAGAAGACAGCATGAATGTGCTTGAGAGCATCTAGTAGCATAGGACATGGTGGCAAAACCGATTCCCAGGACAGCCAAAATGCCAGAGAACAGAAAACAAAAAGGCACAGCCTTTTTTAAAATCAAATTAATTCAATTATACATGGTATTTTTTTTCACAGTGATATGGAAACCTTTTTTAAAAAAAGCCAGACAAATTCACTAGATAGATGGTTTCACAAATGAGCTGCATGTTAAAATAATTTCTTCATTTCACACTGGTTTTTAGCGTATGGAAATGCAAAGTCTGCTCCCTTCTCTGCTAATTAATGTGAATTGTTTGGTTTATGACATACTTTTGCCAGCCACTTCACTCTTGCATCAAAACCCTATCAGTAAACGTTTATTTAATATCACGGATTTCTAAATCAGTGCCTCTAATTTCAGTAATTTACCCCTGGAAGAATATGCAAGAGCTGAAACTTAACATATATAGGTATTTTCTTGGTAATGTATAACTGCACAGCTGTGATGCAAAAAAGCAAGCAAGGTATTAAGTGCATGGAAAATAGCACAGAAATACCATAATGCTATTATGCAAATGACTTTTATACCTTCCTATGGATAGACTGTTCATAAAAAAGGGAAAGACAATAATCAGGGAAGGAATTGCACATGAAGTTAGCCTAACTAATGACACATAGAGGGAGAGGTGAAAGAAGTCACCAAGTTAAACTGGGATTAGAGCTGGAAGCACCATTAAGGTCAATATTGCCTGGCTGCATTGTAACAACTTGGTCAGGCTACAAGTAAGTACTCGGAGTGAGGTAGGATATGCCCCATGGCCACTGGGATGGCAAAGGCCACCTGGGCTGCTGTAGGGCTACTGCTTCAGAGCACAAGAACTAGGGTTCAGGAATTCAGTCCACACCAGGGAAGCAGATTACATTTGTCAGTGAACCCACAAGGTGCTCCTGGGTTAGGGGTTAAGCTGATGAAGGTTGGGGATGCCAGGTTTTGCTAATGGGAAATGTTGCTAGTGCAGGATTGCTTTGAGGATTTCACGTGGAAGGGGCTACAGATTTACAGCCAGTGGTGGCAACAGGCATGCCCGTGGTCTAAAACTAAGAGACAGACAGCCCTGAAGGTGACAAGATTAGAGACAGACCATTTTTCTGCTACTGGAATATTCTGTAATTTCACTATAAAAACCATTTGAAAATCATCTCTTCTTTTTGTGGGAAAACGCTACACAAAGACTGGGAAGTTGCATTCATGTTCAAAAGAAGGGTAGTTGCATCTGCTGGGAAAAACACAATTTTGTCTGTCCTCAACACAAGGCTTCTGGTCCTTGGTGTCCAATGCTAAATTCTTTCTCTTCAGACAGCAGAACAGCAGGCAATTTTGACACATTAAGCTTCTGCTAATGAGTTCACAGTTTTCTATTTCATAATCAGCCCAATTAAATCAACTTTAGCTGCTAGCGTGTGTTTTCTTTCCACAGGAAAACTGTATTGGTTGTTGCTTTGACGTTAACATTCTCCTGAGTTGTGCTGTTGGCTTCTTAAAATGAACAATCCCCCGAATTAGTTCGATGTGTGACTTTTCTTAGCAAAGCACTCGCCCTGTTCTCTGCTGCCGACGATGTTCCCTGTGACTCAGCGGCACATCGTAGGGGCCACTCTCAAAAGGAGACGCTGTCTTTGTTCATGTTTCTCTGACAGTGGAACTTCCTTTGTCAAGAAACAATGTCCTTGGCTGAAAATAGCAGACCGCCAGGCTAGTGCTGTGTGTGCTCAGCAACGTGGGCATTACACTGGCAACAGAAAATATGTCTCTTGAGGATGATTCCGTAAAAAGCCTGAAGTTAGTGCTGTTCTGTAGCTGAAGCTGTTTCTGGGATGACTCTCTTTACCCATCTTTCATCACTTCGTACACTCATACCTGCAATGTCCTTCTACATCTCCTCCCTTTCCTTTCTTTATCTTCAAAATAGGCTAAAGGATTCATCTAGGATGGAGCACCCCCAAATTAATTCTTGTTACAGTACCAAAGAGGAAAAAAAAGCACTGTTCCAAAAACAAATTCTGCAAATGCAAGTCTTTGCTCTTTACTGGAGTCCTGGCATTACTTTTGCCAACGCCCAGGAGGCTGCCTGGCTCCCCTTCCCTTCCCTTCCAGCTAACCTCATCGCAAAGCTGCTCCACCAGTTGCAAATTGGTCAGAACACAGAAGCATGTTTGTTTGCTGGTTTGAACAATCGAGAACATATTATGCATTCCCTGCATTATTTATATTGGCGACTTATAAGTTGATTTTTATTTATTTATTTAAAGTTTCCATCTGTAGGTTCTGGCTACATTTCAAAATCTCCCCCTTCAATCATGTTCTCATGGACGCCTGTTCTCCCAGAACATCTGTCCTTTAGGGTCCTATTATATCTAAGCTAACAGTGACACCATTTTTCATCTTTTTATGTGTACAGTTTTCTGTTTGTTTGTCAAATCCTCAGAATCAACTCATAATATTACAGCTTCCTTTCATTGTGGAAAAGAACCCATTAGTTTCAAGTCCTCATAACTTTTTCAGTCCCGACAAAAATGTTAACACTGTATTTGCAATGACAGACCTCAGGATCAGGAAATATTTTCCACTGCTCTAAATCTGTTATAAAAAACAAGCCTATGAAAATGTGTTCGTTCAGATGACTCGGGGTCTCATATTCCTAACCTTCTTTTAATCTGCCTTTTTTGTTCTTTCATCTAACTCTTTCACTAGAGTAAGAGACGGCCATAAGATTATTTCTATAATTAAGATGCTTTACAATGGCAGAATGTACTTTGAGACTTCTAGCATCTATGCTCCAAATATTTTAGATCTTAACACATCCAACATTATCGTGCCATGAACATAATAAATTCAGCCTACTGCATCCAAGTGTCACGATCCACCTTTCTGTTAGAAGGCTTCATCCATTGAGGGGTGTCCACAGAGCAACATGAAGGTATCAGTAGACTGTGGATAAGCAGTAGTAATTTATCTCCAGCTTCCACTGCTAACTGTACCAGTAAAAACATGGCAGAATTGGTTTCTACAAGTACAAGCCTGAAGATTTGTTGCCCAATCCTGAGTATTTTTACTATAACTTTACTATTAGTATACTGTACCTTTACTATTATTATGGTTTGCCATAGGAGATGACAACAAGTGCAGGTATGTTCCAGACAGGTCTTACACTCCACATGTTTTTAATTTCTGTGTTTTACCAGTAGCTCTGATTACACTGCGATCTACACAGAGCTGATGGATTACGCACGGAACCGTAGGAATTATTGTCTCTGTTGTCCTTGTTAAGGTAGCACCAGATTTACTGCTGGCATTACAGTTCAGCTCCTGCACTGCCACCTCACGTGTGCCTGTGTGCTCCAAAGCCAGCTGTGTGCGTCCTGAGCTGGCAGGAGTGGAAGTGCAGATGCAAGAGATTTATCCTCCGAGGGCAGAGAGCTCTCCAACGACTTTCAGAGAAATGCTAAGCGCGTAGGCGTTGAATCCAGCTAACGAATTCAGCGTGTGCACCAGAACACAGGCTTGGAAAGGGCCACCTGGGTCACCGATCCCCAAGCAATCAGACAAATTCTAAAGAGCCAAGTGTCCTGCAGGATGTCATAGTCTGCCCTCTCCATTTACTGCGTGCCATAAAGCAATGTTCTTCGAAAACACACACCTTTATCAAATTATGATCTTTAGGAGATGAGCTAAAAAGTCTCAAAAATTGTAGTTTATTACAGGAAAAGTGAAGGAGGCAAAGGGAGGGTATGACTGATGTCGTAGCACTCTGAAGTGGCTGAATATGTTACATGAAAACACCCGTAAGACCATACAAGACCAGTCCAACCATGTTGGAGGAAGGAAACATCCTAGAAATCAAGTAAGCATTGAGGCAAAAAGGTCCTCCTGGACTCCTGAGGTGACTTGTGAAGTCCCAAGGTGGAGGAATCATTAAATACAGTATGTATTTAATGTGTACAACAGTAAATACCATCAAATACAGTATTAGTGTACAACAGTAAATACAACTGACACGTAGTTCAAGTCTGTTTCCTTCAAAGCTTGAGGACACCCACAAACTGGGCGCCCAGCTCCTGGTATTGCAAACTTACTGAGAACTGCAGGTGAGCTTCCACTCAGTAATCTCATCCCTCTCATAAACTTCATCTTGAAAAAAACAGTGGGTTTGTGTCCCAGCTGTGTTTGGAAAGCCCTGCTAGAATTTCACTCGTTTTAAGCTCCATAACAGCCTATGAGCCCTTCACAGGAGGGTCCGTCAAGCCCAGCAGTGTCCCCCTGACAGTAACAGCCCCAAGGAAGAGCAGAGCTATCCATCCCATGGGAGCATTTCCCAGAACTCCCACCTGACCTCCAAACACTTGCAGTTCACTCACTTCCTAAGCAAAAAGTAGTCTTTACATTTTTCAGGCTCTGTTACGCTTTCCTTCCATAACTGTGTCCTGTTGCTGTCTGCACCTATGTGAAGGGCCAGCACCCACCTCCTGCCCTAACTCAGCCTCCTCAATAACCACCACCGTGCTGAGCACTCACCACCCTCTAATTTCGCTCCCTGCCTCTGACCCTGGAAATGAGAACAATCAACAGGTCCGTGCTCCCTCTCGGCAGCCCCCAGGAGTTGTTCAGCACTCTCTCTCTTTCCCATGCCAAGGAACACTACTCTATTTAATCATTCCTTGGAAGACATCTGTGGCTCGCTTTCCATCCTCCAAACTTCCCTTGCTCCTGCTACACCTTCTTGAGATGCAGAAACAGAACTGTACACTACTCAAGGTGCAAGAGAAACATAGGTTTACACAGCAGCAACGTGACGTTTTCAGGATATTTTTGGCACCTTTCCTGTTATACTGCTTGCTTTTACAAATCATTACTGACACTAGAGTTAACATTGTCAGAGAAACATCTTTTACATTTTACAGCTCTATCTATGCCCAACATTTTGGTCACTGAGTGGCAACAGTCAGCTCAGTATTCATCGCCTCGTGTGGGATTTCTGTCTTCCTCACTCTGCATCCCCCTCCAGTGAATTTCACCTGCCACCGCCTCGCCCAGGCACTTTGTTTTGCACAATCCTGCTGCAGTTTTTCCACAGTCAGCACTCATCTTCACTGCTCTGAATAAAAGCAGCATCAGCACACTGTCATCTTTTCCACTTCATTTATCAGTTGAGTATCACAAGTTTAAGCACAGATTCTCTTGAAACCCTCCTGCTGTCACCCTCTCACTCAAAACTGATCAGTTAGTCCTACCTTCTGTTTTGTCTCTTTGGACCCATTTTTTGTTGCTGTAGAGCATTCCTTTTATCTGATGGAAGTGCCGATTCTTAAGTGTACAGTACTGAAGTACCACTTTTCTCATCCTTTTGCCTGTAATCACTAATCCTCAGAGGGTTAGATACCCATATTTCACTGGCAAGGGCCCATTTTTGGGTTCATTTGCTCCTTTTTTTACCAGAACGACATCATTTTGGCACAAATCTGGTGCTGCCACTCTGGAGGTGCAATTGTGCTAGCATGCCCCTGAAGGCACTTCTTTTTCGTCTTTCTCAGCAGTTTCAGGGTCATTCAGCTAGAGGCAGGACTGTTGAGAGATGACCCTGAAGGTAGTATGCCAGTGAACCTTCTGAACTCCTCCAAGAAGCTGACCTTGAGGACACCGAGCTCTCCTCCTAGCCGGCACACACCCACCAGTGCCACATAAGGCAGATGCTCAATATATTTTGACACACACTTTAGTAAGCTGGACCCCCACATCACGTGCTGGCTCTGCCTGTAATTCTTCTACGAGGTGGGGTGAGTTCGCCTTTGCACCAGGTTGATCTGACCCGTAGTAAGTGTCTTGCTGCACTCCTCCCTCCCGTAGCCAAAACCGTACAGTTTTATCCACCAGCAACCTCATGGGTCTCCTTGGCTTCATTATGGTTTTGTATCTGTGCCTGATCTGCGACAGCTCCACCCATCCAAGATGAGGTTTCTTACCCCAATGTAACACGACTGCTCACTTAGTGCCCAAGATCTGCGCTGGCTTGTTTCCAGGTTTTTGGTTGGTTTGGGGATTTTTGGAGGGGAGGAGGCAGATGGGCTGGTTTATATGAAGATCAGTTCCTCAGCTGCTACAGTAACCTACTTGCAGTCTGGCAACTTCCTACTCCTAATACAAGGTTAGGGTTCACACCTGCAGCCGCTTCGAACTTCATAAAACAAGGCTCAGAAGTTGATATTTAAAATCTAAGATTTTTTTTTATCAGAATTTATAGAATTTGAATACCTAGGCTCTAAACTACTCAGAGTAAATTGCAATTCTTCGGTAAGCAGGTGTTCAAGAAAATTATGCAGATTATGAAAGCTTCAGCTATGTGTTACAACCACATTTTAAGAAGTTTAACTTCCATATGCTGAATCTCTTGTTTACAGCAACCCCCTCTACTATTAGTCCCTAACAGAATGGCAGTGTGCTTATTACTATTAAATTTATCCTGTCTTTGCTACACTAATCCACAAAGCCAACAAAATTCTTCCATATAATACTTCTGTCCTTCACAGCATTACAGGAATTTTAAAACAACTGTATCAGACCTTGCGCCAAGGTTACTAAAGGAAATATTACAGCGGGCTGGTCACCACACCTGTCCCTTACAAATACGTCTAACAACTCCCCTGCTGCCTGGTAACTCACCTCTCAGTGCATCCTGGCCCAGTTCCCTCTTCTCCCAGCTCCTTATCTGCCTAAGCCAGCTTCTTATAATTCCTGTATTAATCTGCACCATCTCCACTTTAAATAATAATTTCCTTTGGGGACGGTACTGAGTGAATGCTTCCTATAAATCCAGATAGCTTAAGCCCACCGCGTTACTGTAGGCTGAGATGTTCATTATCTCAGCAAAAAGAAACATTAAGTTAGTCTGACAAAATCTCCTTCTGATCAGAATTTTGCATTTTATCCCACTTTTCACTTATGATGATGTTCTTGATTACTCTTTGTTCAAAACCTGTCCTAAGACATTACAGTGTGTTGAAATAACCTAATTTGCATGGACTTTTGAGGATTTCTTTTTTGCTCTTTTTGCATATATGTCATTATTCAACAGCCAGAGCGCATTATCTCCGTGCTGAAAAAAACATTCCATTTTTGCTAGTAGACTGCTGGTGGCCAGGGTGAAATCAGAAAAGTAACATATTCAGTTTCTATAAAGGAGGTAACTAATAAAAACGAGAGCTTTCCTATCCTTTACCCAGCCTCAACGCAGACAAACAACAAAAACCTCACAGGAGAAGGGTCAGTTAGTATTCCAGGATGATTTTACAGCTTATTACTTCAATGGTAATATTAAACCAATAGTGGAGCATTTAGAAGTGGAATGGAAACACTGCCACGATAAATGCTTTGGCAAGAATTAGTTCATGTCATTTGAGAATAACTGTGTCATTTTGTTCATTAGCTTCTTAATCTGCCAGCACTGCTGTGCTACCTTGTTCATACTTTAACTGTATTTTTCATAGAAAACAAAATATATTTTTCTTTGCTTAAGTTTACATGGCTGTCAGAGTTCAGTGCAACTTGCCAAGGAAAAGGAACCCGAAATATTTCCACCTTCTCCTATCTTGCTACTCTTTGTTTGAAGCCCTAGCTAGAAATTTACAAGTGAAAACATGACTTGAGGAAAGATAATTGTGGTCATGATACGTGTATTTCCACCAAACCCAACCACCTTGGCCCTGGGGTACAGCAGAGCTGCTGAGGTGATTGCCAGCTTGTGATCAAATCAATAATTAAACTCAGTGCCATGGAGCGTGCAGCAGCCATCACTCCAAAAGCCTCCCATGGACACATTTTCTATCGCTTCCCCACAACATTTTCTGAGTTAATATTTCAACCTTCAGTCACAAGTGTATCATGTAAGAATTATTCCCATCTATACAGACATCTCAAAAACATTGTTACTGAATTTAAAAGCAGAAAACTAAAAGATAAGGAATATAAGGGGAAAAAATTATGTAGTTTTCAGGAAGTGCAGCGGACAAAGTGGTAAATGAAACAAAACCAACTCATCCAGAGGTGAACCGAGCTTCAAGGAATGTAGGTCATTAAGGGCATTATTGGAGAGAGCATTTTGGAAATCACTTTCACCAAAAGCACACCCGTATTAAAAGGGAAACTACGGTACCTTAATTGCACTTCTCAGCCATAGCTGTTGAGATCATATGTTGATCGCCTGGAAAGCAGAAAATAGAAGATTAATAATATTGTTCATATTTTAATTACCAATTAATGAGAGCAACTAATATAACGTATTTTTCCTTTATTAAAATAGAAGTTTCAGCCTTCCAAACAAATAGAGAAGAGAATACACAGCTTTGGATATCTGCTATTTTATTCCTGATAAAGGCAGCTTCAAATAAGAAAAATAACAAGAAAACAGTGCCTGAGGTTTTCACTGAAGTAGTTTACATATTTTCATGAAAGCTGTCAACTCAAAAACCAGGAAAAATTCATAAAAACTTTTATTCTTATAAAATAGCTACCCTAAAACATATCTATCAGGCACTTATCTGTAATTTATTTGAACTCAAATATATTCTCTGCCCTTCCCCAACCTAAAATATTTAACCGTAAAATCTCCAACTGGTGCTCTACAGCCCTTTGTTAGGTGCAAAGAAGAGAAGGCTCTGGGGAGACCTTCTAGCACCTTCCAGTACCTGAAGGGGCTACAGGAAAGTTGGAGAGGGACTTCTTACAAGGGCATGGAGTGACAGGATGAGGGGGAACGGTTTTAAACTGAAAGAGGGGAGATTGAGATGAGAGATGAGGAAGAAATTCTTCCCTCTGAGCGTGGTGAGACCCTGGCCCAGGTTGCCCAGAGAAGCTGTGGCTGCCCCCTCCCTGGCAGTGTTCAAGGCCACGTTGGATGGGGCTTGGAGCAACCTGGTCTGGTGGAAGGTGTCCCTGCCCGTGGCAGGGGGGTTGGAACTAGATGATCTTTAAGGTTCCTTCCAACCCAAACCATTCCGTGATTCTATGCACAGGAGCACCTTCCTGGGATGGAGAGCACAACTGGTGGGCGTAGGAGTATTTTGGGGGCCGCTTTTCCTGCATTTACACAGGTGAGACTGTGCCATGTGGAAACTTGGAATGCCCATAAAAGTTGAGGGATTCAAGAAGCATTTGGGCCTCCAGGCACAGACTGTCAGGGTTGGAGGTTTCACCTTTCTCACAGCTCCATGGACCTCTAGCAAGCAGTGCCTTCTGGTGGGCACAGGGCAGAGACCCCAGGGCTCCTAATGGTGAGAGATCCGAGATAGCAGATGGCATTAGGAACCCACTGGGGAAACTGCTAGTAACTGGCTACGCTCCCATTTTTCCCCTCCGTGGGTATCCCTCTTGCTTCATCCTGGTAACATCTAGCACCAAACTTTTGGAAGCGTGTAAGCTTACTAGCTATCAGCCCAGTGGTAGCTATGTCAAGGAACAGTGCTGTTCAGATAGTTTACTGAGTCAATTGAGAAAGCGTGACTTCAAGTTACCCATATTCAACAGAATTAAACCCAAACCAAGACTGCAGCTCTGAATGTTTCCAGACGTCAAGGTTATACACAGCCTGATAATGCAATCTGAAGTTAAAAAGTTGTCTACGGTCTCATTTTCAGACTAGGCAGAATACACCTCAACCAAACCCATTTCCAACTGCTCCAGAAGCAAAAGGCTTGCAATGAGCAAGGCACGATGGCCTGCTGCACCTTGGGGCCAAGCTCTGCTTGCTCCATACAGTAAAAATCTCAGGGATGAAACCCAGTTTGAAACTGCATTTGAACAAGATCTTTTACTTTGGGGCAGAGGTTGTAAGTTTGCCTTCGTTTAGCCCGCACCCGGGGCTAAACAACAGCAGTTTTTCTCTCACCCAATGTCCCTTCCCCAAATGAGGAAGGGAATTGGGAAAAGGAGAGGGAGACTTGTGGGATGAAGGTAACCAGATTTAATGAAATGAAGAAGTCAATATAAATGACAACACAAAACAGACAAAAGTGTACTTACCCACAGAGCACTGGCAAGTTCCTCCAGGAATCACAACAATGAGAAAGAAGAAGAGCAGGAAAAGCCCCACCTCACCCCAGCAAACCCTCTCTTTTATAGTGAGCTTGATGTCAACGAGATAGAACACACCTGTGGGCCAGCCTGGGTCAGCTGCCCTGGATTTAACTGCTGAGGGCCCTGATCACCATGGCTGGCCACAAACCGAAACCAAATCCCAATGAAACCAGGACCAAGTTGTAATTGGTTGGCTTTAAAAATGAATCATGTAGTTGCTGGGCTCATTTCATCTCTATTTTTTCAGCAAAATCCAGGTCTTTCCTAAGCGAGCATCTGTCAGCATTATCTTCGGACAATTTCACATGAAGCAAAGACATTTTGCAGGTTGCTGCTTTCACTTTTACTTTAGTATTCATAAGTTATCTGCATAATAGGACCCAATTGTCCAGATTATGCAAAGAGCTATGACTCAATCAGTAACACAACAAAACTTATCCTCTGGGCTGTAATTGACAGCACAGAAGCTATTGGTTATACTGGAGTTAGCCAGCTTGCCGTGCTCTTAAAGCAGAAAGCAGGTATATTTAGGTACACGTGGCTTGCTTTGCAGCAACTGAAACTGTTGTTTTGTTCTGAGGTAGAATAAACACACAGTAGGTTGAGTAGTCAGATTTATAAAATAACTCTGGGCTTTTAAGGGTGATGGAAATGTATGGAAACACATGGATGTTATGCTGACTTCAAACAAAATATCACAGAAGGGGAAACATCACAGTATTTTATTAGCCTTCAAAATAACTGTTTAAGTAAAAATTGGTACGCTTCCTTAACAAGACACCATATGTGTGTGGGAGTACATAACTCTTCCCCAGAACAGGTCTCCTTGACCAAATAATTTCCTCCCTACTATATATGTATATATATACACAGAGACACACAAAAAGAAAAAAAAACACACAGTACAACCAGACAAAAATAAGGAATCTGTGATTCTGTGATTCTGTGATTCTGTAATAAACATGACACAGTTCATTACAACAAACATCTGTGTGTATTTCTGAAGACATCAAACAATCCTACCATATTTTTCAAGGAAAAAAAAGTGGTTCCAGCATACAAACATATTACTGAAACTCTCCTGAAAGAACGCTTATTCTTTCCTTTAAACCGAGCTGGTACAAAACTGGGGATGGGAGGACAGCTGCTCATCGAGCGTGTGCGCTGGTTTGTATCCAACACAGGAACGTTCTACCAACACCATGGTTACCAGTGATGCAACATTCCACCAAAATAATTATGTATTTCACCCACAAAAATCCACAGCATTAAGGCTGCAATCAGTTTATCCAGAGAATGCCCGGTCTTCCATGCATGGAGTAGAGGGAAAGGAACAAAATTAATTGCATTGCCATGGGAACAGGGTTTACTACTTGCTTTACTAAGAGATTAATGCCTATTGTCAGCAGATTTTATGATAAATGATCATCATTTTGCATTTTTGTAATGAAGATGCATCATGCTGTGTGGTGTTCACACACTGTAGAACACTTTTCCTCTAAGCATCAAGGGCTTTTAGTTCTGTATATTATTTTACCAAAAAAATAGGCTGTTGAGATCGTGATTGTTTCAGATTTTAACATTACTAGAAAAGACAGACACTTCATCTCAGAGTTTTCTACAGCGCTAGAAGATAACACCACAGCTACGGACTGTGGCTAGTACATCAGCCTGTGATTTGGTGCAAGAGGAGCAGATGAAAGCAGGCAGCGCTGTAGCCATTTCATCCACACAATCTACAATTCAGGGGTTTATTTTGGACTATTATACCCCCACCGTACATGTGGTCAAAGCTGCCTGAAGGATTAGTCACTCACTTGGACCCTCACACCTCTGTTAGGGGGAGCAGAGCATTTTGTGCCCACTGGTACAGGGCTTCTGGTTTAGTTTCCTCTACAAGGAACCTCATTCACATGCACCAAAAAACTCCGAATTGACGCAAAACACAAGAAACAAGAATGACTGAAGGATTCAATGCATGCTTCAAAGCCATGCTACTGCTCCAAAACTATTAATTATTTCTATTCCCAAGAGGAAGTGATGGGATATGTTAAGAAAAACACACTAACAAGGTAAGGGTAAGGTAAGAACGTGTTTTTATACAATTGAGTGCCCTCTCCTAGCCCTGGCCTGCAAGTATCACGTAATATCAAAATTCACCATGAAAGGCAAGAACTGGGGGATCCTTCAGCTCGCAGTGACGATGTGGTTACCTAGTAAGCAACCATTTCTTCCTTTCTTATTAATACAATAAAATATTTCCCCTAAAGGAGAAGAAAAGGCCAAGTTTGGGAAGAAGAAATGTGAAGAGGTCTCTGTTCCTGAGCTATGTCAAAACCCTGAAGGACAGGTTCAGTCTGTAGTTCTGCCCAGATGCTTCTAATTTTTCATTTTCTGAAGACTGAAGGAATTGTTGAGAAAGTACAAATGCCAGAATTTGAGTATATAAAGGATTCATTTCTGAGTTTTCCTGAAATGGGCTCCTCACCTTTTGCAACAGAGGTCTGCTGACTCTCCCAGTAAGCTGACATTAGGAGTTTGCAATGGCCAAGACCCGGGGCTTTGATCCAGTGAAGCTGGTTATATTTTAGTTAGTGTTGAAGGACTCGCTGCCTCTTTGTGCATCGGCGCTCACTCAGTTCTAATTGCCAGACCTAGCAACTACTTAGGTATGTCCTGTTAAAGACTGGTAGTATTTTGCCAAACTTTGATATAGATCCAAATGCTGACAGTTGTAGCCGGTATTAAAGAAGAAGCTGCAACCAGGTTTGGGGATGGGAACCAGGTACGTCAAGGCACACCAAACTGAAGCGAAGCAGAACTGGCCCTAAAATTCACAAAATCAAAAACACTTTGCTATAAGGTCAGGGTTTCAAACAAGGAGTCATGTGGGCAGATCAGGAAAGCAAGAGCAAGAACCTGGACTGGGCAGGAAGGTACCAGAGAACAACCAAGCCTAGACAGCAGAAGACAGACACAAGAACCAGAGGCTAGAAAGAAGGAACCCAGAGGCAAGATTGCTAACTCTGGAGCCTAGTGCCGAGGACAGGCTGCCCCACCGCGTGGTGATTGACCTGACAAGAGAAACGGCAAGGTTTAAACCCTCCCTGTTGGATGACCTCAGCCCTCCCCAGCTGTCCCCCAAGCAGGAAAGTACTTCTCATTAAGATCACTCCTTGTCCATTCCCACAACTTAAAGTACTCCTGATGTTGCTGAACATTTAGCTGGGCTGTGCCAGGCTCCACTACCACAGAACAGAAAAGATCAGTACAAAACGCTGTCATATTGCTAAGCCTGGGAAATACTACTCATGTCCAAACGACTACAGACTACCTGGGTTAGTTTTCTGTTTGGGGTGACGATGGGTTCACAGAATTGTTTTGGTTGGAAAGGACCTTTAAGATCATCAAGTCCCACTGTTAACCCAGCACTGCCAAGCCCACCACCAACCCTTGTCCCTCAGCACCACATCTACACAGCTTTTAAATCCCTCCAGGGATGGGGACTCCACCACTGCCCTGGGCAGCCTGTTCCAATGCTTGACAACCCTTTCGGTGAAGAAATTGTTCCTGATATCCAAGTTAAACCTCCCCTGGCACAAGCTGAGGCTGTTTCCTCTCATCCTATCGCTTGTTACTTGAGAGAAGCGACTGACACCCACCTTGCTACATCACCTTCACCTGAACCCCCCCTTATCTCCACAGAAGCTGCAATCTTTGTTGGCCCAGCTCTGGACACCCTTCATGTCCTCCCACGCTGCCACCAGCACCTGGTCTCACCACCAGCACCCACGCACACTGGCCTCTGCCCCTGAGAAGCACCAGCACCTCACAAAGCCACCTGCTGCTCACCGATCAGCTTCCTCCAACGCAAGTGACCTCACAGCACACACCCACCGTGTCAATTCTGCCTGCAGCTCCCGCTGAGGTCCCACCGCCTCTGCCCAGCCCTCGGCCTGGGCTGCGAGCTCCCTGCCCTCCTCTGCTGCGAGACACGCGCCACATGGCTGCTTTCACGCCACCTTCTCAGTCCACCTGCAGATTTATCACTGAGCATTTGAACAAGAACAAGATCAGAGATGCACGTGGGGTATTGTTAGGAATCTGTACAAAGGAATCTTTTCATTCATTTCTTTGGTCCTGCCTTATTTTATTTATTTCTACATGAAATTTATTTTTTTTCTCTCCAGCATCTTCTCTGAACCTCTACTTTCACTTGGCCCCTTCTCTCTTCCACTAAAATAAGTGACTCATATAAGTACTTTAAAAAATTATGTTAAAAATCAGCATGAAGAGCAATATTATCAAAGCTAAGGAGTACAAATTCACACTTTTCTTGAAGCGAGAATCCTAAATCTCTCAGGCATCTTTGAAAATTACCACCTGTATTTTAATTAAGCAAATGTTACCTATAATGATTCTTACAGTATGTACATTTTCATATATGATACCCCAGCAGACTCCATCTCTACACTTCTCTCAATGTCTGCTCTTGAATTTTTATGCATCTAAGATACACCGCGTAACGCAAGAAATTAAAGACGACTGAACAGCTCCTCAAATATTCACATAATTTACCTTCTGTAGAGACTAATCCCTGCTTTTTTTTAGCTGCTTACAAGGAAAATTCATGAACCAAAATCACTAAGTGGTGTTAGGGCGGGGGGAGCAGAATTGCTTTGCATGCAAACATTTTCTCTTCTCTCCTGGAGAAAAAATGGGTTTTGATTTTGCCTGGAGTATGTTAAGTAAAAGTTTTCATCAGAAAAAATACAAATGCAACTATAGCCTCTACAAGTAATAAAACTTATCTGTTCTAGGTTTGTAAATCAATATGCTTACGTCCTAGGAAGCAAAACTTACAGGTGGTGTTCCTAAAATCTCTTAGAAAACCACCATCTTCCAAAAGTCTCCATCAACTACTAACACTATGTACAGAATATTATTCTGGCATTTTTATTATAAGTTTTGTTGTCAACTTGGAGCAATGAAAACTTGATTTACTGCACCTCTTTTCTAGAAAATCAACTCAGTCATATTTTTCTTGGCAACAGAAAGTAAACTTGATTCAAAGTGAGTGATTTGTTTTAACATTATTTCTTGCTTTCTGTATACATTTCACATATATTTATGTCTGCCTCTGTTTATAATGCATGTAAGTGCTAGTTTCACACAGCTCATGGAACCTGCTTGACTGAACACAGGAGCAGCGATCAAATTCCAAAATTATAATCTCACTTCTGATTTTTTTTCCTGTACTGTGTGCCACACAAACTTGCTATATAACTCAACTGCATCCAAAGTACATACAAAGAATTTACTGCGTACAATAAAATAAAACCTCCAAAATAGTTTTTAAAAAGCCTTAGTGAATTTTTTCCTAAACGCAGGTCACTCAAAATTTCACAGTGCCTCAGAAAAAGGTTTGCTTATAGATCAACAGGGACTGCACGTTTATTCCAGCTATAGAATAAATGAACAAAACCACTCTGTGTGCTTGTTCCATATTCCTCATCTTTGTACCGTTTTACATGGCCTCACACCTCAGTTCCTCAGGCATTGCTTGCTTTGACCAACTGACTTGCCTTATAGCACAATGCACTTTAAAAATTGTATAAATAAAATAATCTTGACAACCAGCAGCCACATGCCATCGTACCCAGCACTTGTGGTAGAAATTGCTAGGGATACCATTACAAATCACACTGGGTGAAAAGACAGAGATATCCAACAGTTGTTCCATTTGGATATGACGGAAAAAAGCAGCATGGGTCGGAAAAATGTTGGCATGTTATCTCAAATGAAGCCCACACAGATGTCTTCTAACTTGTACACAGGTTCTCAGTGTAAGCAGAAAATCCAGCTCGAGGCATGATTCATCCCTGACACCAGCCTGCGGTGAAGCGGGGGAATACCAGGAGTAGATCCTACTCAGAGAAGTCACCGAGATGGCCTTTCTCCTATTCCTATACAGCCCACCTGTGAAACCCCTGGTCGTCTTTACAGCCAGCACATCGGGCTGTCTGTTCACGTCAGGCATCAGCTGCCAGACTCAATGTTTTTCACTTCAGCACATTTTGAAGCCCTACATGCGTGTAGGTAGTGCTGTGAGGAAGACCAGACCTCAGCTCTGCAGAAACCCCGTTCTGCCACTACATCTACCAGGAGGTGAGTGGGGAAGAGATGGGAGAGAGACAAGTCATCTCCACACAGACTCTTTCTTAACAACACTCGAGGTTATGAAGCTGGCTCTAGGACAAGCTAGTCAGCGTGGCGTCCCCGAGTCCTGAGGGGCTCTCTATGAAAGCAGAGAAATGGAGTAAAATGGAGCAAACCTGGGCAGTGAAATTTTCAGATTTTTGAAAACATGAAGTGCGTGCTGACACATACATACAAGAGATTACCCTGATTCACCACTGCAATCTGTTATATGTGCCAGCCCTGTGATGAATTGATAATTTCAACCATTGACGGTTTGAATTTAGGAACACAGTAAAGGAGAACAAAATGTTCACAGAAAACATCAGAAAAGTGTGCAGAATTTCATAACATTGAGAATGCTGCTTAGACACCTAAAGGACAAACAATGAAATACATACAAATATACAGACACTATTTATCAATAGTTTGTCTCTCCTTCAGTTTCTCTCAGCTGATCATCACCAGTTCTTACAGAAAATAATCTCCATTAGAGCCCCTCCCAGCCCTGGTTTCTCCTGGCATGCTCACAGGACCTTCCCCTGACTTCTCTTTTCTACTACCCCAGTTGCACAGCTGGTTTCCAAGACAGTATTCATCGTATACACTGACCACTTCTCCACAGACAGAGACATAACTTATAAGCTGTGAGTTTGCATATAAACTCTCTTGGGTTTTTTTAAAGTATTAAAAAAAAACCTTCACTTTCCACAGCCAAAGTTTGAAGTACCGATTCTCCAAAAAGGTATCTCCCCATGGTCTCTGGTCACACTGTACCAGGCTCCAGCCAAAAAGCATCACTAGGAGCCGAGCCAGCAGCCTACCCCCTCCTCCTCGTGTACTACATCTGCAAGAAATTGGTTGTAACCCTGCTGTGGGACTGCGTGAAGTGCCATGACCATTGCAGACCAGCAGCAGAGAAGGTCTAATATTCCTTCAGTCTCTTCTTCTGCCCTCATCTCACTCAACAGGGAAACCACATGCTTTCATAAAATTTTCTTTCCTGAGTACTCCAGGATACGGCGTTCAGCTGACACAGGAACGCTGCCTTGGTTCCTCCAGCTTCATTAGGGCCTCACAAAAATCTTATTCCTTTCAAAGGATGTCTTAAAGCATGAAACAGATGGATCCTTCAACATGTGAGATCGTCCCAGTGGTTTGACATGAGGAGAGATGTAGAAGATACCTTTTATCTTTCTTTGGCTTATTCAGGGTGAAAAGGCTTTAGCTCACTTAATACTGCCTTCTTTATAAAAGCAGAAAGCGTGGTGCCAGTCCCTTCCTATGAAATGCTCTTATTCATCAAGGAGGGAAGTTGAAGAGAAACCCAGAGAGAGAAATAAACTGCAAGTCTGTCCTCACCCAGCTCCAGCTATGCCAAGTGAAAAGCTGCCTGGGCCCACACGTCTCCCAGCCTACGTCCAGCTGCTCCTCACTGCTGTTCTGGCGGAGGCACCCACTCCTCCAGCCCTCCTGGGAGCATGGGCCACCATCTTGCTCTCCAATCTGTTTCAATCACAGTCAAACAAGTTTAAGTGACAGGTTTGTGGTTCATTTGGCAAAAAAAGGTTTCAGAAAAACCTCCTAGAAGCTACTCAGTCATGAGGTTTGTGGAGGTGGGAATGCAGTGAGAGTGGTGAGGAACAGCAGGTTGACCTTCTCAGCAAACACAGCCAAGGAGAAACTGGGTCACAGCCTTTCCACTCAGGAAAGATGGGGTACCCCGTGATGTGCATTTGACTGCATCTCAGTCCTTCAGGGAAGCTGAGTCTGCACCAGATTCAGAGGTCAAACAGATCCATGTATTCTGCAGTCACAAACTGACAGCAAGAGACGCCAAAGGCAAAAGCTGCATGAGACAGGGAAGGATTTAGGATTTCGTCTAAGCAAACACAGGGCTGCAGCTGCTCCCAGACCATAAAAATGATGTGTGGTTTCAGCCACACACTCCACAACACGAACCTGAGCAGAACCAGCAGATGGATGTTCCCAGTTACAGTCCCAGACGCAATCGCTCGCCCACACTCTGTGCTTTCCCCCAGCCTAGAGGGAGTTCTTAAATAGGGGTGACATGAACTTGTATGACATAATTACACTGAGCTGCTTAAACAAGTGCTTGCTTTTCCATGTTTGTTCATACTCAACCCTGTCCTCCTGAAACCTCCCTCCTACTCTCCATTTTAGTAAGGTTCAGGTCTGTTTGAGCAGCATATTCTGGAATAAAATCTCCCACAGTCTTTCATCCCTCAGTCTGCGGAATATTTATGGTAGCCCGTTCCAGGCTGTTTGGCTTGGTTAGCATTTCGCCCACTTACACAGAACTGTTCAAGGAAACCTTCAGCAACGTACAGATTTACGGTTCCACACACATATATTCTTAGCTCTTTTTCCTCCCTCAGCCCTCTGTCCACTGACAAACATAACTAAAGACAAAATCATAAACTCATGCTCTTTACTGCTCAAGATAATACCTTCATCTGCAAAAACTGTGGTACCTGAAAGCAAATGGGTATCGACAAGGCCATTCATGTTAAGGATCACACACGTGCAGTTACGTTACATGTATGAACTCCCACAGATCTCTCCATAGAACTACTTACACTGTAGCAAATGCATTTGCATGTTCCCATATACTCACTGTATGTCTACATACTGCACACAAGACGACATGACAGGAACTGTTGATTAATCAAAGATTAGTCATGCTGATCTATTAAAACATATAAAAAAGACCAGATTTTGCCGGAGCTATTGGAACTAGAAGTCTAAGGTATTTTGATATTTGTAACGAACTTTTTTTTAGCAGCCTGCTGACTTAAGACATTTGGGCTTCAATTTGTACTTACACAAGGTCTATTCTGCATCATTTTGGCACTTAAAGTATCATTCAACAGCAAGCTACAAACATAGTAATTTTAGGCTTTAGAGTAAATTTGAATAACCTACTTAAGAAAAAAAGTACTGTGTTTCTAGAGCTTCTGTTTGTGAGATAATCAAAATAGTCTATTTTAATTTTCAGTAGGTTCCAAAATGCCATTAAAAAACAGATATATTTAGAAGAGTTTGTACATTGCCTCATACAGAAAATCCCAAGGCCTGAGTAGTATTATAAACCTTGGCAATCTTGCTGCTAGGTGTTCTCAGACACTGCTAAAACTTGTTTCAAATTACTGTAATGTATTTGGTCTTAATCAGAGTTGATCCCAGGTCTGAAAAAGTTCAAAAATATTTCTGTATCTCCTACTGCCACCAGCCCCTGTAGCCCTGCACTTTGATACCATGTATTTTCCTACTTAATGCACAATGATAAATGAATACCGGCGGGATTTCCAGAACTGGTGAACCATCCAATCCAGCAAATCATTTAAGCATGCAAATAGTTTCATATATTTCCTGACATTCCTGCAAATGAGAACAGAATTGGAGCTGTAGCATTAATACATCACACTCGAATTAAAGCTTAGCAACGCATGAGTTGTTCAGATTTGTATTCAAATACGACAAACAAGTGTCCAGTCCAGATGGGGTCTTGAAGCTGACATTAAGTTTTACTTTTTAGATTTTTCCCTCTATACTATAAGTTTGGGTTCAAGGACTTTGCTTCAACACTCCCTTAAGAATATCCAGCTTAAAAAAAAACACATTTCTCATTAAAGGAGTCTTCTGAATTGAAAAATTGTAAAGAATGCTCTTCTTGCCCCATTTCCATTTTTGCAATTATCTTATATAAATATTAATTGCAGCAAACTCTTTAAGAAATGGCTTACATAAGCAGCTTTTTAGTTGATGCATTATCACTGTTGTTTTAAAATGTTTATGTGACTTGTTTATGTTACTTTGTTAATTTTATTGTAATTTAGTGTTAATTAATAGCTCTGTGGTTAGAAAGTGTTTCATCAGTTACAACTCTTAATTATGCCACAGCATTGTTAAATAAAACAATATGCTATTGGGATTAAATCGAATTAATTAATCTGCTGTCCTCTTTTATGGGTAATTTATTGCACGATAAAAGCAGTTGTGAAATTGTTTTCATGGCAACTCGTCTAAAAAGACTTTGCATATATTCTTTCTTACCTTAACTATAAACTGTCACTGATTTCAAGGGTTTTCTACAGAGCACCATGAGAATCATAACTGTCTCAAAAATAGCACACAGTCATGGAAATTTAGCAATGGGGCGACCTTGTTTCTGCAGTAATGCTGGAACAGAGGACCGGCGTACTCAGCTCCAGTTAGTAACTGGCTAACCAAGAAGCCTGTCCCCAGGAGTGGCCAACAACCCTCTGCTTTAGGACTCAGTGAGCCAAAGCTTGTACCTTTGCCTGGTGAGGTCATGGGAGAGTTTTTCATCTGTGAAGTTGTCAAATTCCATCTTGAATCCACCCAAGCTTTTGCCATCTGCCACGCTCGGTGGCAGCGAGGTCCACGCACTAACCGCTGTATGGGAAAGTGCTCCATTTGCTTGCTTTAAAACTGCTACTGGATAATTCCATTTAATACATCGTAATCCTACTTCTTGTATTATGAGAAAGAACGAATAAATTGCCTGTCACCACTTTTCCCCACTTTGGAGCTTATATCCCTCCAGGAGGTCCACGCCTCGGCTGCATCTCTCAGGCTGAGCAGTCCAAATCTGTTCAGTGTCTCCTCACATGATGCCACTCCATCCAATTACCCCTCTTTAGGCCTTTTTTAGTCCTATTAGTTATGCATAGCCATTCATTCTCTGTTTGGTATTGCCTAGCACTTATCATGCCTAAATTAAACCTTAATTATTTCAGATCTTTTCTTCATGTGTCAACATCATTTAAAATTCTAATTCTGTCCTTGTCGAAATGCTTTCGAATCTTTCTGAAGCTGCTGTGTCTGCGACTTTCCAATTCTAGTCTTTAGGATATCACACAAGTCAGTGGAGAAAAAAAAATTACAAATGACAGTCTCATGTTTAATATTTGTCAGAAGCTCACGAGAGACTTGAAAACACTTCCCTGTGTGACAGCACGCACGCAAAAAACAATGGTTCCACATTCAGCCCTGACCATGTTACTGGTGACTTACCCTAGGTTATAACTCCAGTGTTCGCTTACGAGAACAGCCTGCGGTAAACTTTTAAAAGAGCACCTTAACTTGAAATAAACTACAATCCTTGCTCTGTCCCCACCTACTAAACCAGTTATTTATGCAACGAAATTTCCCTTGTCGGTCCTCTGGGACCTCTCCGGTCACCCGTCAGTCTCAGGGATGGGTCACGGCCAATGGTTCAGAGACTGTTGTGGCCAGTTCCTCAGATGCTTTAGGTTGAATTTCATTAGTCTGGTGACTTGAATACAAATCATCTTTCCAATTATTTTTCTAACTTTATCTATTCCTCCTCGGACCCTTGCATTATCTCCTTAAATTAGTGAAGAACCTCTGATTATATTTCCAGTACTTCTCGCAATGAGAGGAAGCATTTAATTAAATATTTGTAGAATATAGTATTCAATACTTCATCTTGTGGAAAATGAGTGCCGTGAATTTTACTCTTACCTGGTAACAAAACTAAATTTAAGAATAGCTTAAGATAGATATTTTACTGAATGGAGTGTGAAAATATTCACACTCCAAGTCCCAAAGGCTGGTTCATCTCTTCTGACTCTCATCATTTTATGTTAAATGGATGGATACCATCTTGCATCACAGCTCTCTGACAGACTGCCAGAGATGGTGCAAAACCACCGCAGTTGTTGGAGAGAAAAAGCTGGAAAAAGAAGCTATTCAGCTCTAAAGCCTAACACAAGGCTTTTGAGATGGCTGAGCTGGTATGACTTCTCAGCACCATCTCATGTATTTGTTTAATAGTTGCTAGGGTGATACCTTTGTCCTAATCTTTATTTTAGATTTTCCCTCCCCACGAGGTATTTGCAGAGATGAAGTTTTATGCCTGAACACAAGCACCTCGGTATAATTTATCCCTTTACTGATTATTTACCTTCGCAGTCCACAGGGCTTTACTGCAGTGGTGCCTTAACAGAATTCACACGCAAATTCTGGAAAACAAAAGGCTGAAGATCACTCAACAAAAACAAGGTTGGGACTGGCTTTACGTGGAAGTCTCTGTGATGTGCAACCTCTTTACATCACCAATTACAGCATGTTTTATACTTGAGGCATTACTGAGCTGATTTTTTTTTCCCAGGACTCTTCTGCCTCCTAAACCTACTGGTTCTGGGTTTTTGTGTTTTCTGTAGAATAAGGAATTAGTAAAGTTTTGCTCCTGTCTAAGCAAGAAGCTGTCACATGAGAGGGCAGGAAGGGTGGTACCAAAGGACACCAAGTGCTGTAATTATATGAAATCTGTATAGATGTCATGAGGGCGCCTTGTGATTGCTCATTGAGAGGGAGGAACACAGCTGGGTTCTGGGCTGGTTCCCTTTGCCTCTGAAGCACAGGAGGAGGAAGAATGCCTAATGCTGCAGAAAAGCAGACAGCAGACTTGAATCTGAAAGGGGACCTCCCTGGTGATGCTCAGCAGCATGGACAGAAACTCCCTACATGACTTAGGCAAACATAAATGCATGAGAAAAATATGCTCTCCAAAGAAAACCTCTGCCTAGCGCCTACATGTGCCTGGGGGGCGGCTCAGGGGAGACACATATAAATTTGTGCAGCTCAGCTGTGACCTCCCATCTTGCTCCCAGACATCTTCTGGGGGTTTAAGCATAGACCCACTCGGGCTGTTACAAACCTCTAGGATCAAAGCAATCAGCTAATTGCTCATTTCAGAAATTCACTGCCCACAAATGAACACGTTGGTGTGACATTTTAACTTACTGACTAAATACTAAGACTGTTAAAAGCACTTTGTCAAAAAAAGTGCATCTTTCCTCTTCTGGGGAACTTCACTGCTACAGTGCTTCCTTATTTAGCAGGTAATGTTAGGTCAAGACTTAGCACTAATATCTTCTAGTCCATACAGAACCATGTTTGTATTTTTGTCCTCAGTTGGTAGGTGTTATATGTTTCAGTACTTTCCTGATGGTTATGTAGCAACTAAAGGTTAAAAAGACAACTGCTAGGGCTTTAAGAGATCTTTTTGCTGTTACTCTCCTATTTTTGCCTTTATATTCAGTTGTTATAAATGTTTCATTTGACATAAAGGAGCACAGCTCGCTTCAGTCGAGTGATACGTGTCAATCTTGAAAGACAGCTATTGAAGCCGTTCAGTCTGAGCCCTCCTGGTACCACAACTCTGCCCATACAGGGCTACCTTCAACATGTGCACATACCAGGGGTGAAACTGCTGATCAGGTCCCAGCTGTTAGCCCCTCTCCCCACACCCTCCCATGCAAGGCTGCTACCTTTCACTACTCCTCCTCGCACATACACACTTTGGTTAGAGCTCATGGGATTAAGGATCACCTCCTTTCTTCTTCCCTGGAAAGCAGGAGGGAATAACCCCAGAGTTCTCCACAACTCACAGAGCTCAGTAAAGAAGGTGAAAGGTGCTTCTACACCTTTCTCAGCACAGACTCAAAAGGCACATTCATCCAAAAACTAGAAGACTACAGGGAGGCAGCATGGTTTTAAAGGTCGAGAAAAAGAAAAGCAAAGAAATCAAAACAAAGGAGCAAGGAGAAAAGACGTGACATATGAAGAGCAGAGCAGACGCTAGGGAGGAACGCACCACAAAGTAGGTGGTTTCCAAAGAATAACCTGACATTACACTCAAATGTAGCCACCCATTGATAGATCACTCATCTCCATCATGGTAATTATTCAGAAGCAGTTTAGAACTTGCCATCACCACTAACAGCTATTTAAATTTGGGATGCACAGCAGAGGCTGCATAATATTGTACCTGTCCTGTCCCTTATTTAGTACAAAAGTAGCCATTTTTTCTGTGAAAATTCACATGTAAAAACAAATCTGTAAGAGTAGCCTGCAAGTGTTTTAAGCTTCAAAAATCTGTTTCTGTAAAAGCCTAACAATGGTCCTGCATTTCTTCATACTACAAGAAAAAAGAAAAGTCACAGCTCAAGCAAGTTAACAGGGTAATGTGTGATAGAAAGGGCTCCTGGCTGTCAGGAGGGAACCTCACAACTGAAAAGCAAGAGAAAAATAAGGCATAGTGAAAGGAGAATTAAAGCAGCGTTGTTTAGACTTTCCTTTCTAAAATTGCAGAGTTATGCTGAAGTATTTAGACCTATCACAGGAACACAGCCACCCACGCATTCTCCCAATGCATGCAACATGCCACACTGTCTTACAGAAGCAGCTGAATGAAGTCTGCTAAGACAGAGAAAACATGCCTTCATTTCAAGGAGAATTTCCAGAAAACCAGACTCAGATAGCTCTAAGGTATTCTTACACCAAAAAAAGAGGCCCCAACAGTTTGTGAAACATCCCTCCTACGTGTGCTGGGAGCATGAAACTGCTGAAACGGCTCTGCCACCTTCACTGCTGCAACAGTCCCTCGCCTGGAGGTTCCTTCCCTAACCTAGCAAAAGGGGTCAAGTAAGAAATCCTTGCCCATCTTCATGTAAAATACATCTCAATGTGTCAGCTTTTAGTGATGTGGCAGATTTCACACAGCTGCAGACAGAGATGATGGCTCTCTCTGGTAACCCCAGGTTGAAGAATAAAAAATTAACACCCGATAAGAAGTTTTTGCTCCGATTGCCTGACAGTGGCCGAAAGGCAGTTCAGACTAACAACCTATTTTACAGCTGTAAGTGTAATCCACTTGTATTTTCCCTCTCTTCATTTCCAGCAGGTCAGCAGATGCTTGTGCCTCCAAAATATCAATCTTAGCAGTCACCTGGCTAGCTTGACACTACCAGTAAAAAATAAAATAATCATAAAAAAATCTTACATTCCTCAAACGCACCAACCTCGTCCAAAGAGGGTTTTTTTATTTATTCATTTTGTTTTAAACACAGATACTAAAGGCGGCAACATCTCAGAGATCCCCACTCGGGACAGAGTTACTGACAGCATCAGAAGAGACCCAACATTGAACATGCAGTGTTTAGAAAAAGAGTGATTTGATCTCGTCAGATCAACTTTGAAACCGCCTTCTGTAGCACCCAGCGCGAGCTTGCCCTTCAGGCAGGGTTTTACAGGCTGTCACGGCTTTCCTTTGATTGCTGCTGTAGCTGAAATACATAGCTTTAGTACGAAGGGATTATCTGTTATCCTGCCCTTTGGGAGAACCCTCATACTGTGACAAAGACTTTTCTCTGCTTAATCTCTTAAATTTCACAAAACTAACAAAGTACAGCACATCTAGCATTACTTTTTTTTTCTAATGCCCCTCAGGCCCTCGAGGGCTAAGCAATCATTGAATGGTATTTAACATCATCACATCTGAATCTTGATTTATTGATAAAGTGAAGTTTGATGACATTTTGGCTTCATAATCTGAATTGCCTAGTGTCACACTGCTCAATATGGCCTTTCTCTACTGTACTTTAGGGGAAAGAACAAAGTCAGAAGGGACTAGATGACAGCCCTGGAAATAAAAAACCCATCCTGCACTTCAGGATCAATTGATTTTGAGTATCCCCTGTCAAGCCTTACCCACAAGGATTACCCCTTGGTATCAACAGAACCATTTAATCCCCGCTGTGATTTGGTATATTCTCTCCTGGCTCAGACAAATCTTCACCAGCAGCTACTTTTTCCTGAGAGACTTAATATCCTGCTAGTAAAAGGACGTTAGTCTGTTTGAACACAGATCATACAAACTGGAGTTCTTTGAAGAACAGAAGCAGGGGAAAACCCAGAGGGTTTCTGCTGGGCTACGTGGCCCATCCTCAGGCTAGTGAGACCTTCGAAGCCCAAGGGCACAAAGGAGAAGTCAGGGCATTGCTTGTCCGGAGTGTTGCTGGCAAGTTTTGGTCATTTATCTTCACAGAGGTAGCAAGTCCAAAGAAAGCAGGAAGCACAGGTCCTGGACCCTCCAGTGGGATATGGGTTTGTGGGAGATGTTTGTGCAGCCAAGAACCATCATATGCTGCCATCAAGAATTTTAATTTATTTTAAAGACAAGAACAACTGAAGACCAAAAGGTCGTCATATTGTATAATTAATTAGGGTCATATTAAATAAAGCACTAAAACTAAAAGCAAACAAAACTCTTCTCCTCCCACTTCAATTCCCTTGCTCTTGGATTCAAACACACATACAAATACAGGAGGTTATACCCCATTCATGTTCTCTGACTACAAGAATATGCTGCAATGCAGAACTTGAGAAGTCACCACCAATACTTCCCTTTTACCAGGAGCACTTCCAGGGGCAAAAAGCACGCATTCGTACATAGAAAGTGACTTCTTTGTATCCTCCCAGCAATGCCAACTCACAGGCAAACAGCTGTATGCACTAATGAGGATTATAAGGAGTAGAGCTTCTTCTTCAAGGAAATATAATGTTGTGTGCCAAGTGCTTCCTTCTGAACATGCTGTTTCTGCAAGTGCAAAGCTGAGGAAGTAATATAAAAGACCGCTTGAATGTTAAAATAGAGAATTGGAAAGAAAGAGCCAAAACAGTGTTACAGAATGTAATATCTGTGAGAATATCTCCATTGTCAACAGGTTCACTAGGTTACACATTTCTGCTGACCGAAAAATACAGGGTTCACTTGGTGCAACTCTACAGCCAGGGTCAAACCGAAGAAAAGGCGATCTCCCAACAGTCCCATCTGTCCATAAACCCCACAAATCTAGTCATCTTAAAGGAACAAAGGCAGCAATTCTCACACACACAACTCTACACTGAAGGCAGAATTCACACCAACAGAAATGACTGGGCAGCACGCAGGAAGAACAGCAAAGATCAGCTGTATGCTCAGTGCCTGCTTTGCTACTGCACAAAATCACCTCCATATATAGTCACCTCCCAATTTTGTTTTGCTTTAGTTTTCAGTGGTTAAAAAGACCAAAGAACAGTATCTTGCCGACAGCCCTTCTAACCCAGCACACTCTTAGACGAAATGTAAACCACTAATAGTACCGCTGAAGGGTGAAAGAGCATCTTGCCATCTCTGCAAAGATGTTAAAAATCAGAGAGACAGCAGAATACTGCCAGAGGGCACAATATAAACCAGGAGCCACTATCTGAATGTGCCTGGAGATCTTGAGCACAAAGACAGACAGGCAGGCAGATGTGCTGGAGGACACGGGGCTCATGTATCCTCTATCCAGAGGCCGAGGGTCCTGTATAATCACAGTCCAACTCAGGTCTCGGTCCCTGATCCTCACAGAGGTCCCCTTTGGCACAGTGTGTGCTTTTCTTACCTCTGATCAGGCCAGGAGAAGACTAGTGAACCTGAAACACCAAATCAGAAGGGGATTAACATAAACAGAAAGGACTTAGATCTGCTCACATATTATTCCAGTCTGGCGAAGAAGAGAGAAATAGGGGAAACTATCCATTGACTTTACAAGACAAGGCTTCTTAATTTTTTAAGATAGTTACCATGCTTTTTCTGCTTCTTTGCTTGCATTCTACAGAGCTAGTTGTACAAAGGAAATGTTTTTGTTTCAAGGCATTTTTGTACTAGTATTTCATTTGCAACGTTTGCATGCCAAGCAGAGAAACGATATAAAGCACTAGGCAAAAGAGGGCCGGTGCCTGCCCATCCCTACGCCAGAGAAACAGATGGATGCACCCAGCCAGATCGTAAGTCTACTGTACCACTTCATAAATAATTTTCTTGAGGATTCCTGATACCTGTATGAATCTCATGAATGTTACGGGGTTTTTTTAAAAGTTACTTTCTTCCAATTGTTACAATTTGGTGGGTAGTAATCCGAGTGTTAAATTCTCTGATCTTCCCTGTTAGTAGAATGCTAAAAAAATAAGATTTTTTGCCCTGCTACTAGATAACTAGGAGGAGAAACAACTTTTCCTTTATTTCCAGTGGGCATCACATCAGTGTTACTTGATGTCCAGTTTTGTCCTTGTTGATGCCAGCAACATCCTCAAAATACAAATGCATTTGTAGAGGTCAGACTTAAGTTCATCCACAAGAAGAGAAGCCTCCCTCAATCGATGGCACATGACAAAGAATGTCTACAAGAGAGTCATTAGATAAGATTTTCTGTCCTTTTTTTCTGCCCATTTATTACAGGATTTCATTCCAGAAACGTAACTATCTTAATTGTTAATATGCTTGTTATTTTCTAAATAAAGTTCTATTTATTTTGTAATAATAGAAGCAGGAAAACAACTAGGAAAGGAAATGGCAAGTCCCAGTGGATAAAAGGATGAACAAGAGGAATTTTAACAAGAAAACTATATGAGAAAATCTGATTTTTTTTTTAATTCAAGAGTGAATATAAATTCAAAGCATAATAAAAACTGAATGCTTGTTTGAGGAAGAAGGAAAACCAATGAAAGAAAGCAATCATGTAGAAAACAACCCCTTCCAATGGCAATTACAGCTCTACTCCAAACAGGCAGCCAGTGTTTGAGACTTTGCGCAAGCTAGAGTTTTGTCTCGGCGTTATCATCTGCTCTCACTCAAAAACACAACCACTGCTCCAGCCAAATCATCAAATTGCTGATGCCTCCGTCTTGGAAATGCAGTTGAAGATGAAGAGAGGAATTACTTCTGAAGCATGAAGCTGAAGGAAGTATGAATATCTGTGGCAAACTCGGGCAGAGTTAGCTCAGAGGGCGAATACGCAGGTTGCAGTTTTTCCCCTCCTAGCTGCTTTGCCTGTATCTGGATTCAGAACATGTTCAGAACAAATGCTGTATTTTTTTTTTTGTACCAATTAGATGTTCAGCAAAGCATATTTTTATACTAATTCCATTCCTTTCATGCATCCCCCTTTAATTGAACTCATTTGTGTGCAGTGCGACTTTTCTGCTATCTATGAGAACTGTAATTTCTTCTTATGCCACATTGGGGGAAACTGCTTTATGATCCAACTGGGCTAATTTATTTTCTTTCAATGAATTCTTTATTGTTAACAAACATGATGCTCACGCTACTTAAAAGTTAAATAATATTGAGTATATTATATACAGCATTTTATTATCTATATGTGATATACAGTATTTTTTCATATTTATCCTTGGAAAAACAGAACCTCTGATACCACCCCTATCAAAATTTAACAATGCAGTACTACGACCCTTGTGCAGTCCTTTTTCCTCTCCTCACACCTAATAAAATAAAAAATGAAATCAAATGCAGAGAAAGATTTCCTTAGCTGAATGGGAGAGTCTTCCCAGAAAAGGTAACTGAGGTAACAGTAAGTAGAATAGTCACAAAGAAGGACAATTTTTCTGTGAAGTCTCTCTTTCACCAAATCACAGTGTGACTCTAAGCCTTTGCTACTGGCAAGGAGTAATTATTTTAAAGCTGGTGAGGTTTTGTAACAGCATTAATTTCCACGGACATTTGAGTGTCATACAGACATTTTAATTAAAAAAAAATTTCAAAATTACTTTAAAGTCTGGATGATTTTGGTGTTTTCATTCTAGAGACCACAGTTAAACATACTTGTTCCTTTCACTAAGGGGCATTTTTCTCCATCCTCTTGATCGTTCAGAAACGCTTGCCAGGATTTCAGTCCCACCCTTAGGTCCCTGCAGCCTCTCAGCACGTGGCGTCTGGGTGCCTTACACAAGCCCTTTACAACTACTGCTCTCCCACCTCTTCTCCCATGGAGCTTCCAAAGGTCCAACCTCCCCTCTGTGCCACAGCACGAGTACTTGTAACACACCTTCCAAGGGAATCAAGCCCAGCCCTAGTCCAGATCCTTGGGGAACTTCATTGCTTCCCTCCCGCAGATGCCAGAACTGCCGTGGTCCCTCACCCCCCGTTTCCTACGTACATGCCTGACCTTGCTGAAGGGCCCCAGTGTGCTCACACAAAACAGTTGGTGTGCAGCCACTTGGGGTGAATCCTGTGAAACTGCTGCATATGGTATCAGAAGAGATTTAATTAATAAACCTAAACAACAGCTTAAGTCATAGTCTACAGCAAAGAGGCACAATCAACATAAAGATTATTTAACTAATAAAGGCTGATGTTTCTGCTGCCTTATCTGCATCTGCCTTGTCTGCTTCCCCATCAGCAAGGAAATCTAACGCTTTACATGGGCACGTTCATGATTAGTACACAAAACCTTTTAGGCTAAGGGTATACGTTACTCCTGTTTCCATCTGAAACAGAAAATCTCGATGCATATTTACTGAGTCAAAGTGGTCTCAACATAAAAGAACTTAAATTCTTCCCACATCTCAAATAACATTACGTGATATTTTTTTCCTGTAAGTCATCATGTAGTGGAATTGGAAACCAAGCGTACAGCGGGGATACCTCGGGGATTTTCACACTATTTGTTTTGTAACGAAGGAATACATTATAGTCAGGAAGCAATTCAGGCTGCTTCTCCTCACTAATTCACAGGGAAAAATACTCATTTCATTTTTCAGTGAAACAGAATACTCACTGCCCACATGCCACACAAAAGTAATTTTACGAAACGCCTATAACTGGTATTGAAGACAGACACATACTGGCTTTCAAAATCCAGCAAACAACCTGAGCTGTGAGCGGCTGAACAAATTTCACCGTAAATTTCAACCTTCTCAGCAGACAATGATTCGATCCTTGTTACATCTATGTGCAGGCTGCCAGAACTGGCAATTTGAAATAATGTTAATTAATAGTTTTAATTAAACCATGAAAAATACAACCGCATTAAGTGTGCTGATAGACCAAGCTGGAAACAGAGATGGATTCACACATAAAATGCTGCAAGGTATGATTGCATACTATGATTATTAAAGCTTACAAATCAGGTACAACTATAAAACCATCACTGAGAATAATTACAAGCCTGAACCAAACAAGTAATTTCATTCTCATACCATGAAAGCTCTTCTATTAATCTGTTTCTTATCAAGAACTTATCTAAAAGAGGCTGCACTAAGAAAATGACACTCAAAATATCTAAAAATACAGATTTTTTTTTTAAACACAAACCTAAAAAGACCAAAAAGATCTTGAATAAAATTGTATGTATTTTGAAAAAAATTTGAAAAAACTTCAGAACCACAACAACAATGAAAAAACCAAAGAACTGATACTACCAATGTCCTCACAAGGCCAAATGCTGGGGGAACAAATCCAAGCTGTCCGTAGGAAATAGTGTAGGTATCACAAAAGGAAAACGGGTAGCCTTCCTCACTGAAAAATGTGATTTCTACAAGTGCCTTTCCTAGACAAAAAGAAATGTTATTAAACTGTTCCCTCTCTCTGCTACTGTATTCCTTCTACCATGGACACATACGAGTATCAAACTCAAACACGCTCACGTGAATTTTCCTCCGTGGACGTGAAAATGTGCCTCACGTGCTCAACCAGCCTTCACGTTATTCTGTCCCACCTCTCTGAAGACTAATGCAAGTAAAACAAATTCCTTTTTCCTGCTCTCACAAGCTTTCTACACAACACGTGTACATCTCGTTAGACCACACCAACTCACAGCAGGATAAAATTAACAACTTCTAGAGGGGAACAATCATCTTGGCTCATTGATGTGGATTATGCTAAATTACACGAGCACACTGCACCTGTATCTGCCCACGTGATGCCTCCATTTTTCAGGCAAGGTACTCTAAAAATGCAAATACTGTCTGATGTATGAAGGACAGTGGCAATCACAGTGATCCCTTGCTAACCCAGCCATGCTTCTGTGTCCCCTGGAAGCAGTGACAACCAAAGTACCGTTTCAGCAGCACAAAAGCAACCCCGTTCCTCCATGCACCATACGCCAAAGGCTTCTGTATTTATCTTGGTTCTCCAAATTCTCCAGGTTCCCTCTTCAAGATATGCCTCCTGCATTTTTGCATTTCTTTGGTATTTTCTACTTTAGAACCTACCGAAAATGTAATTCAGGGTTTGTTTTTTACACTCAGTATGCCTAACACTCACCTTCTCAGCTTGGCATAAGGCCTCGCAGAATTTAAATTATTTCTTTATACAGCACTGAACATTTTCCATGTTTCTTCAAATGATGAGCCAAATTGAAACACAGGTTCCACACAGCATGCAAACATGATATTAGTTTGTAAGGTGGAGATGCAGAGCAAACCTCCCCAAATCAAAATTGTATCTTAACAGTGAGATAAAAACAAGCCCATATTCAAATTACAACTTTAAAGTACATTCCTGCATAAACAGCATGAGCTTTGAAATGAGCAAAACTGCCATGCACATTATACCAGCTGGCAAGGTGCGTTCTTTACACAGGTATAACATTCTGATACAGAAATACTGTGAGTTTCTGGCAAAAAAAACCCAAAACCCTCACAAAACCCCCAAACTATTCCTCAGTAGCTTGAGCCTTACAATTCAGATTAGAGTTCAGTTTTAAAACATTTGACACAGGTATAACACGCACCATAGTGGTGTTGTAAACTTACAGATGCAATTTCATACCCTTCTTCCTCCGCACAATCCCACAGCGTTAGATTTAATGTCATCGACTTGCACCAGCGCAGGGGCAGCTTGTGTGGGAGAATATTTGCAAGGTAGATGGGAAGACAAACATAACTCACATTCAGGCAAACGTGACAGCTTTACATTTCCGATGGCTACTCTCTATTATGCTTTACGTGTCTCTCTCTGGAGTAACAGAGAATACCTCCTACCACTGTCCTCGCTGCTCTTCTGAGCACTCAGACGAGCGCCACTGCCCTCCACGTCGGCTCCTGTTCTCAGGCTCTGGTTGAGCCTCCTGCAGCTGAGCCGTCAGCAAGCCCAGGCCTGGTGCCTCTGTGCTGGTGCAGAACAGAGTTGTACGCTTGCGGTATCACGAGCGTAAATGTGATCACATCACACATTTCCTGGGATAACCTGCGACTGTGCTTCAACTTACATTTTTTGTCCCACCCATCATACAAGAAAAGACATGATTTTCAGTAGAAGAACTGGTTTCTGCATATGCAAGATGACTTGTGTCAGAAAGGTGCAACCTAAAAACTTTTCTCAATTGGGGAAATTTTCCTGTATTTGTTTTTAAGATAGAAGTGCTGTTATCTGAGCCTGATGATACGTAACAGCCTTCTACTATTCAAAACATAGACTTACTTTGAAGACTGAATAGTTCAAAACACTGTATTTGCTTCTGACTGAATTTATGAGTATGTTTTCCAAGCAACATGTGGGAGGTAAGCACACCAACTGATGATTAAGCATGCTATAACCTTTGGGCATATATCCTTATGGCCCTCCAAATCATTTCTCCATGGTCTGTGTGGGAAGAAGCCTTACCTATCCTCTAGGGTTAACACTGCAGTGTGAATAACAGTAATAATGTGATTTACACTTAAATAATTCCTGTATGAAGAAAAAAAAAAGCATATTTTAAATTTAAAAATAATAGTTTGTCCAGGGAAATGACCTACAATTGGCAAATACATTATGAAACCCAGAAGCGGTATTTTGCAATGGTGCTCCACAGCTGCAATGCTTTGCACCTAATCTTTTAAAATACATGAGAATAATACACCAACAAAGGTATCCCTGACTAGCAAAAAGGAGGTGAAAGAGGTCGTAAGTGTAAGGACTCAGCTTAGTACCAATATCGCTGGGTATTCTGATGAATGATACTGGTGCATTCAGCATGTTTTATGGGAGGGAACTATTTGGGTAAATGAGTAAATATGGGGATGACCGTGAGCTAGCACCTGCTGTGACACACAGAAAGGCAGACATAATCTTATGATGTATGAGGAAAAGATATAAAGAGAAATGATATCATTGTACTGGCTACACATACTCTGAAATGCTGCACTTGTATTGGAAGAGGAATACAGGAAGCTATTGAAAAGACGGGAAAAGTGCGCCTCTATTAAAGAGCATCACAAGTCCGATGCTGGATACGGCTGCTGGCTATAAATATTCCCGGACTAAATAGCACAGCAGAGGAGGTGCTACTCAAACTCACCTTTTCTGTTTGCTTCACACAGTAACAAATGGCTATAAAGCAGGAATGATTCCACTGAGGCTGGAAAGGAGAAAGCTAACCACTTAGGGCTAAATTTACAGGTACCAGAGGGAAAGATTTCACAAACCAGGAGCTAAAGGAGAAAATAAACAAGTTTAAGATACACCATGATAGTTTTATGAACGGCAGACCCAAGCAGTCTCCCACCACCCTGTCTGCACAGTTGGTAGGCATCCTTTGAAACTTTTTTTTCCACCTCAGGTGCTGGAGCAGGAGAACACCTTTCACTGCTGAACCTGCAAAGATAATGCTATCTGCTCTGCTGCTTGGGAATAGACTGAGGTCAGACATTAATTGTGTATCCTCTCAACACCAACAAAATCAAATAGATCTTTATGCCCAGAGCTGACCTCAATTTAATTCTCATCAATAACCTATGAGTGAAAATAAGTAATGTCACCACCTACCTAGTCCCAGGATCCCTAGATTCCCTTTTGCACATACTACTTCTACACCCAACTTCTCCTGTGCATGCAAGAGCCTTTACCAACCCGAACCAAAACGAGGTGTAAGAGCTGGGGTAAAAATAAGAAGATAAAAGGAGAAGACACCAGGATCTATAAGTAACTACAGTGGCTATAATAATTATGCAATATGTATAGTACCTACTTCTTACCACTGTAAAAGAGAGAGATGTTTACACACGTGTTTTCACAAAGGTAGACTATAAAATGCAATTTGAATGGTTTCACATCTGCTTCAAAGATTTGGACAGAAGAAACTTCAAAAGATAAGGATACATCATTCTGAAAATGAAACTGCTACCCAAAGTCACGTTAATGTAGTTCATTCTCGCCTGCAGAAATGAACACATAACTCACAGTGGTTGACTCCTAGAGAGGAACGCCGTAAAATTTTCGATATCTTGCAGGGCAAATGTCTGCATGGGCAAGATAGTGTGGAATTATGGTATACATGAACCTTAAGCAACCTTCCCGTTGGTGATATTTAATTACCTGCCACACAACTATGGCTGTCCACACCATAAAAATGCATTGATCTGCTGAGCTTCAAGTGGACAGAGGTCAGTCAGGATCTTTGCAAAGATATGAAGGGCAAGCCTCCTTAGACAGCAAACATTTTACAGCCAGCAAAACCATTAAATATATTTAAGTATTATCACAACTTAATAGCTATGAAGCAATGGGTTTCCAACCAGTTAATGCATGCGATCAAATGAAAAACTGAAGTCAAAGCATCCTTAATTTTATAATGCTGTATGTTGTATGGTCTTAAAACCCCAGGAAATCTAAGAATGGTTCCATAATGTAATGAAAGAACCAAGAGGATGTGTGCACTCAGTCTTCACAGCTTCACCTTTTTCCCTCTGTTCACACTTGCAGGTAGTCACAATCAGCTCCACAAAAGTTTTCACATTACCAAGGACTGCAAAACAAGGTTCCACTTTCTATTTTCTCTTATGTATTTTTCAAGTAAGATGTTGAAAATATAGTTCATTAGAAATAAAAGGATGTACGTGTGGGCTATTTTCGTTAAAAAACATGTCAGTGAGTTCACACAAGATGTTACCACTGTATCAAGAAGTATCAAAGACTATTGTGTGGATTAGTCAATGCTTGCATGGCAATTTTATTTATGTATTTATATATCCATGATATAAAACAAGGTTATACGAATGTGAAAAATCACATCTTTTCTCAGAGCACTTAATTTCCAGCAAATTAAACATGGCACTACTGATAACTTACATAACAAGTAAACTTGATGTGAAATAATCCAGGGTTTTCACAGCCTTCGGGAACAATTATGTTAAATATATGGTGATTTAAATGATTGAGTTTCTTCAAGCATATCTTCATAACCCTTTCCCCACCTTCCTGGCCTCAAAGTCTTCTGCTAGTGGCCTACATACAAAAAACATAAAAACTTGCTTGTTCGCTCTGGCAACTGGAAGCCTCACCACATTTCCTGCGGAGAGATACGGCTGACTGCAGGATGCTGTTGTGATTTCTCTATTAAGGAACTCTGGAAAAAACCTCGCAGTGAGCAGAAGGCAGGGTAGCTGCAAGTTAATGCAATGCTGTCACACTTTTTCTTTGTGTCTGGCTGTAAGAAAAAGCCGTTGGACACCAGCATTATACTCTAAAGTGCTCCCTCTGCCATCTCTTTTCCTGCAGCAGCACATTCATTTCCTTTAGGATTGGAAAAGGGAGAGTAGAGATTCCATCCCTATCCTTGCTGTGATGCTATATCTTCTTCTGTGACCTCATAGAGGGTTGAAGGAAGTTCTGAATCGAGGACTAACTTAGAAAAGTAACCTTCATGTTCCTTCTCAGTTCATGAAAATGTATCTTAGGGTTTGTTGTGGGGCTACTTTTTTTCCTCCAGCACACACAGCAAAGAAACTTCTTGAAATTTCCACATCACCTTCACCACTGCTAAAAAAACAGGATTAGCATTTCTCTGTGTCTGCTGGAGTCAGACTGATATCAAACAAAGATTCAGCACCCTTTGGGTTTCAACCAATAGCCCAGCAGTTTGAATAACTTCTGAGGTTATGATGCAGTGTATGTGATGAGTGGAATTAGCCACAAAGCGTAGTGACTGCTCCCTGCGTATACTCAAATTTTCTTACAGTTGGAATAAGGCAGTTAGAGAGATGGTAAACACAGTAAACTACCCCAATGAACTGCCTCTCCGCCACGCCTTGCCTTGTGTACCAACCCAACCTTGAAAGAGAGGTTGAGGGACCACTGGCACTTCTCTGCTGCAATACTGATGCAATTCCTCTGGTCCCAGTGGTTCACGAAGGCAGGCTTTTCACAGGCGTGCAAACCACATGTATCATTGCACCTCACCAGTGCTGACTCTGCTCACCCAGGGGAATGTAAGAATGATGGGGACAGTTATCTTCACCATGTGGTTCAACAGCCAGCGATAAACTGCTTCCACCTTTAAACTGACGTGGATTACACTTCTTAGGGATACACAGAAATTTGGCACTGTTTTTCCCAACGGAGGATTTGTTACTAATCTGCTATCTGCATCTAGAAAGACCCTGAAATCTTAACATGTCCTTTGGGTGAAAACCAAATCACCTCCCCTGTTCCCTGTTGCTCTCAAGCTCATTTTCCATTTTGAAGCACAGTAAGCTTGGATCTCCGCAGTAAGCCCATCTAGTCAGCAGGGGATTCCTGGTGGTAGCAAAAGTACTCATGACTGACAAAGCTGCTGGTTTACTAAGACTAATGAATCCATACTGCTTCCTCAACCATGATATTCCATCAGCTTTTCCTAACCCACTTCAGCCCATTAAGTCCTGTGGATTTTTTGACTAGACATTTGCAGTAAGAATCTTTCCCTCCTATTCCATGTTACAGGCACCAGATCATTCCTAAGCTGTGTTTTCAGACACCACTGGCAGCACTGGGCTTCCAGGCAGCCACTCCAGGAAGCCACCAAGGGCAGCTAGTCGCCAGTTTCTCCAGTTACTCTCTACAGCTACACACCATTGTAATGAGAATGAGATGCTATTCAGGGGCCTTATGGGGTTGCCTACGATGAGGTTTCAAAAGTCAGTAGCTTTTGTATTTTGGATTCCTCATTGAATAGATAGACAAACAGACAACAACCATCAAGATGTGAAATTAGACAGAAATACAATTTAGGAAAAATATTTAGAAATGAAGATGCTCTGTGTAAGGTTATGAAATGTGGGTGTCAGGCCAGGTGATGAAGAATATTTGTTTGCATACAGCTGACTTCCAGGGCTGCTGTTCAGTAGAAGGCACACGGAGCTTTGGCCAGCAATGCAAATTTGCACCCAGTTTGATGAACAACCTGCCTATTCAATCAGTAACAGTTGTTGTTCTACATCTAAACTTCTTTTAGTATAGAGAAATCATCATCACCAAAGAGATGAAACTAGTCTTATCCTGGTCTTATTTAATACTATTAATATTGCATATTCAAGGGACTGACTGGGCCATACGGAAAGAAATGCAAATAGGCACGAGTGTTCCCAGCTGACCTGTAGTGTTTCAGGGTCATGGTTTGACCTCTTCGCTCTACAACTTGGATGCACTTAAACATAGCTTATTCACAGTCCAAATCCTGACCATAACTTTTCATTTTGATAACCCTACTCTACAACATCAGGACTGACACATCAGTGACATACACAGGAGATTTCATAGAATCACAGACTGGTTTGGGTTGGAAGGGACCTTAAAGGTCATCTAGTTCCAACCCCCCTGCCATGGGCAGGGACACCTTCCACTAGACCAGGTTGCTCCAAGCCCCATCCAGTCTGGCCTTGAACGCTTCAGATACTGCTGTATTGTACAAAAAGCAAAAATTTTAGTAAAGTCAATGTAAATGGCAGAAGAAAAAGGAATAGATAGCCAGAAAAGCAGCCTGCCATTACACTCCTTGGTTGTGGATGTGAAAGTGCCATAAACACACTAACTCAGCCTTCTGCTAAAGTCAGGAAGCTCAATGCACATGTTTGTGACATGACAAGCATGCTTTTCTGGCCTTAGAGCAGGCCGGTCAGACCTTCTAGAGTTAAGAAATACCCCGGGACCCCAGTGACGCAGTTACATACCAGTGTAGTAAAGTAATCCCAGTTACTTCAGATGCAACTATGTCCTGAGAGAAGAGGTGATTGCTTCTGGTCCCAAATGCAAACTGTCAACAGAAGCACCTCCTTTCCTGTCTGGCCTGACAACCGATCCACAGAACAGGCTGCAGTGGAGAAACTCACCTTTTTGTAGTATTTGTTGATTTCTGATAGAGCCAGTTACAGTAATATATCCCCTTTACAGGGAAATACATACATAAGTGACTCTTACTGCAGTGTGTAAGCATGAGGAGCTCTCAGGTTCTGAGGTGGATTTTCAAGTTACCACTGCTACACCCCGTGCTGTTTAGCCAGCAGTTTCTCCACAACCCATCCTGATGGAGGCTTTGGAGTCACTGAGCCTCTGTTCTTCCTCCGCTCTGTGGAAAAGACTCAAGGTATTGTCTGTCCCTCTTTAATATTCAGAGATCACCAAATAATTGAGGTTTGATGAGACCTGGAGATCATCACCACCTTTTAGACAGTGGAACAACATCAGAAGGCAAAGTTGGGCTTCTTGGCCATCTGTTTTTGTTACACACGAGCACACCCATTGCTTTGCAAGGACAGAAGATAAAAATAGTGATCATAATGTATTTCTGCCCATGTGTATATTTTAACAATGGTGCCTGTAAAGTGAGACAATGTCTTTTAAATAAACATGTCAGCAGGTGATGACCTCCATTCTGAATGATCACAATTTAGTGGTGCCAGAAAGCTTTCTGAACTTGACTGTTCGGCTTTTCAATTCTGACATTTTCCACATAACCGTTAGATTGCAACTACCCTGGCTGCAATATAATGTGCCTAAAATTACACTCTTCAGCAAAACTCACACCAAACAGTCTTATTATGTGTCATTACCATAGTCAGCATGTCATTCCTACCTGTATACATGTTCTCTGTGAGATTGCATGTAAAATTGGTCACTTCCCTCAGTAAAATTAGTTCTAGATAGCTGGAATAAGAACCAAGAAACCATATTTTATTTCTGTAGTATACACAAAATCTCCTCCAAGCACAGACTGATCCTCTAGCATTGCTAAATTCTTACCTTAGACAGTTTTGTTTGGCCTCAAAGATTTACATATTCTCTTCAGCAAGTACAACATTAAATACGACCTTTGTTTCAGCTTCATAGGCTCCTGTCCTTCCGAGACACTGCTTTTCTCAAGAGTTAAATCTGGGGGGCCAAGGGCAATTCCTAGATCCCAGGTGCACACCCTGCACACAACTGGATTCAGTTCTCTTCCCAGTCCAGTTCCCTTTACAAGCAAAGTCAAGAGCACGCAGGGAGGTACAGGGTGCTCAGAAAGGCTCTCCAGGCTACACCGTCAAGGGACCAGGAGCGTGGGGCACACCATGAAGTCTAGACAGCGTGTCTTAGCATCAATAAGTACTCCATGTCTAAAGAGAGTCTCACTACTGTTTAATTCTTGCTTAGTAACTGAAATACAAATTACCTTGTGCATTTGCTCCTTCTTACCAGCAACAATTGTCTTCCCAAAGAGACAGAATTCTCATTTAAAACTTTCCAAATGCTTGTCTCTCCACACATTTCTGGAGTGCTCTAGCAGTAACGTGGTCCGTGGTGATCTGCCCTTCACCCATCCTTTCTACTCCTATGTCTCGACCTGCACTGCTCTTCTTTCTGCTGTCAGCCTTGGCCCTGTGCAGCGTATTGAAATGGCAGCCACCACCAACTCCTAACTACAGTAGATACACAAACCCAGAGCTCATAAGGGAAGGCAGCGGGTCCAAAACTCTCGTTCAGATTGAATGACAAATGCCAAAAGCCACCTGGATTTTAACGCTCTGCCCCAAGAGCACAGTGCAAGTGCTCCAGCACTGAAGAACAGCTTCCTGCTGGCCCAGCAGGGGCTGAGAAGGGCAGGAAGGAAAAGATCAGGGACCCACCAAGCTTCAGTGGTTTCTGCCACAACCCATCCATCTTCCCCTTTTGTCAGCCAAGCGCTTCAAGAAGTGTTCCCATGCTCCATTAAGCCAGATAGAATCGGCCTGGAATTGACCCGCTAATGCAAAGAAATCATATTATTCTAAAAGGTACAATTTGTTACAGGATTGTACACAGGCTGGCAAACCGTCCAGCGCAAGAAAAATGACACCCCAGCTAATCAACTATGCCCACTTATTGAATGGGCTCCATCTAGGCTGTGCAACACTGAACAGAGGAAAATAAAATGGTGCCATAAGACACCAGCAGCTCGCAGTACGTTTGCACACGTAGCAGCATGAGGTCCTTAAAATGGTTTAAATAGCACATACTGACAGCACATAATTGTGCCGGCGTGTGCATGAATGTGTTACACTGAACCTTTGGACTCTCAAGCAGAAGCCTTTTACTTGCTATCTGTATCAGTAAGGGCTGGTAAATTTTGGTAACTCTGGGATTAAACAAAATCGAAATCCTCCTTTTAAAAGAGAAGGGAGGTGGAACCACAAATTAGGAAGCTGATCATGTGTGCTTTGCACATAGCCTGTTTAGGCTGGGAAACCCAGGTGTCTGGGGCCCAGAAAGAAGGTGGCAATCATCCTGGCTGGAGGAAAGGCGCCAGCAGTGCAGGAAGACCCTGGAAATAGGGGGAGATCCGTGTGGACAAGCGTCATGGGTTGCCCAGGGACCTTGGCTGGCAACTCTCAAGGCTGGTAACTGAGCAACTGCAGAGCATGAACAAACATGAGGTTGAGGTGTTGGAGCGCGTCCAGAGGAGAGCGACCAAGCTGGTGAAGGGTCTGGAGGGTCTGACCTATGAGGAACAGCTGAGGGAACTGGGGTTGTTTAGCCTGGAGAAGAGGAGGCTCCGAGGTGACCTTAGTGCAGTCTACAACTACCTGAAGGGAGGTTGTAGTGAAGTGGGAGTCGGCCTCTTCTCCCAGGCAACCAGTGATAGGACAAGAGGACACAGCCTCAAGCTTCGCCAGGGGAGGTTCAGGTTGGACATTAGGAAGCATTTATTTTCAGAAAGGGTCATTAGCCATTGGAAGGGGCTGCCCGGGGAGGTGGTGGAGTCACCATCTCTGGAGGGGTTTAAGAAAAGCCTGGACATGGCACTTAGTGCCATGGTCTAGTTGACAGGGTGGTGTCAGGGCAACGGTTGGACTCGATGATCCCAGAGGTCTCTTCCAACCTGGTTGATTCTGTGATTCTGTGAAAGAGGACTTCCTGCCCAACCTCCCCAGCCAGCAACGATCTGCCTGATGGGAAGGAAAGTCAAGAGCTAATAAACATGATACTGGGCTGAGGTTGGCTCACAGGGGTGTGTGAGATAATCAAGTAGGGCAAAAGCTCTAATCTCGTTAGGTTCTTAAATAAATCCCAGTAGCCAGATACCTTATGGGCTGCTGTTTAACTTGTGATGTGTCCGAATGCAGATTTGTTCCTCCTTGCCACTTCACACTAGGTACAGCATCATAAGCCTGATCGCTCTCCCAGATGCTAGAGAAGGGACAAGCTACCATCTGACAGCGAAGAGGAGCCACACGCTCAGACTGACCCTCACTCTGGGACTGCCTGCAGCAGCATGACTCCCAGGGATGCACAAAAGACAAAGCATCAGCCCTGAATCCTTAGACTGCAATGAGTCCCTCCTCCTTTCCCACCCTAACAGACCAGCTTTCCTGCTTCTAGAGTCTCCTCCTTCTCTCCCGACCCTTTGTAGCTGGCACAGCTCTTCTGTGCAAGAACTGCATGTGATCTGTGTTTCTCCCTACCAATCTGCAGCTCCAGCTTTGAGGAAAGAGTATGTCCAGAAACTTATGACTCCTGTGCTCGCTTGTAATCCTGCTCCAAAATTGCTTCCTCCTCTTTCAGTGCCATTATTATTAATGCCAGTGGAATCAGAAAGAGCATAAACGCACTGAAACAAGTGGGAAGAACCAGTAGCACTGGAGGCAACAAGGCTGGACCTAACACTAAATGCAACATCACTGAGTACTAGCACGACTATTTCCATGGACAACAAATTTCTGTTCTTTTCCAGGGGGCAGGGGTGTAGTCAATACTTTCAGTACCTCTCAAGGAGCAATGGCAGCTTCACTCATATTAAAAGCAATGGCAACTGTAAAGTAACTGGGGAAGGAGACAACTGGGGATAAGCTTCATAAAAAAATAGAAGGCATGAAAAAAATTTTGCACACAAAAGACCAACCATTATTATTTGTCATTGGTTCAGCACTCCAGAAACCCAAATATCGTTATTTATAAACAAATATTTTGCTTAGCAAAGCTATATATGATGCAGTAAATTATAATAACTTCTCTTAAACTGTAATTTCAACTCTTGTCTCAGAATACATTGTAGTAAGAAATAACTACCCTGTCAGGATAATGCTCATGTAGCTTTTAAAGAACCAATATAACAGCCTATAGAAACACAAGTTTAACTCCAAGTTAGTTGTTATAATTCTTACCAAGACTTGTCAGAATCAGCAACTCTTCCAAATGAAAGGCAATTAATAACCAAGTTTACCAACCAAAAAACCAAAAAAAACCAAACCTAAAACACTGCAAAAAAATTGAAAAAAAGAAAAACTATTGGCAATGTCCCTTTCAACTTGAAGACAGTAAAATCTAAGCTCAAGTGTCAGAAACTATCAATAAACAAGCTCATACCAGCGAGTTACAGCCATTTCAGCTTTATTACTTATTTAGAGAATATTCATCTTCAGGAAGCCACACTAGACAGACACTATTTCCCATTCTACTCCAAACTAATTCTCACATCTTATCTTCTCCTGGATGTACTGGGACAGAAAAATGTGAATGTAGAAAAGGCTGATTTATAGAAACACAAGCATTTTTAAAATCTACTAAGCTTAGTACTTGCTATTAGTTTCAAAAATAGCATCTCTGTATAAGAGTGCTAGCCACAGGAAAGATAAAACATTTACAGAAACTGTAAAATACAAATCTGTCTTTTTATTACATCCATCTTAAATTTGCCTACTTTATTTATGCTTTGTGGTTTTCCCCAATCCATCAGCAGGTTGTAGTGTCCTTACTCTTCCTTGTGTTTAGGAAGACTGACGAAGTTAGCAGGGTTTTTTTGTAAAAAAAAAAAAGAAAAGATTTTAAGGGAGATTAACAGGGTCTGTGTGGTCTACAATATTACTGCACAAAAGACTGAGACAAAGCTAACTGCTGCAAAAGGAACATCACATTTGACTGGTTTGGTAAAATACTCGTAAGTGTTAACGTAACGACAAAGACAACTTTCTCTTCAAGTGACTGTAGGGTAAAAAAGTATTACGGCTAGAAATGACTTGCCTCCTGTTGTAGGTTTTGCTATTCAGATCTGTCCTTCCTTGAAAAGATGCCACCTTGCTGCCTCACTTACGAGTGCTTATTGCAATCTCGCATTTGTTTTCATTCAACTTCCTCTCACTTTAAAAAAATCTCAGTTGTTCTTACAATGATCCATACTTTTAATTAAATAAATTAGTAATATTTTTGAGGCTTGAAATGAACACAAGACACTTCAGCATTTTCTCAGAAGGCTAGAAGAAACTTCACTTTTCCACATAAACGGAAAAAAAAAAATCATCTATTGTTCATTTTTGTTTCTTGTACAGAACCTTTCAAACTCTGACCAAAATCGACCTCTTCTGTATTTCTACATGTAAAATGAAGGCAGAATATGGGCCTGGGGTGATGACATCCATGTCCCCAACACCTTCTTGTTCAGGGCACTTCAGGAATCTCTCGTCTCTTCTTGGAGTTTCAACTCATTAACAAGTTAATATGACAACATTTTTTAGCTCAGTTGTTATCCCACAGGGTGAGCCCTTGGACCTCACCATCTTTTCTTATCTGAAGGGTCTCTGTGACCTCCCTCACACGCTGCCTGGGACAACGGACTGCTGCTGGCAGGATGAGCGATATGCCCTCGGCGGGATTTCAGTGCCTGCTGAGAAGAGGTCAGAAGAGAAACCCAGCCACACGCTCAGAGCCAGCATCACCAGCTGCTGTTTAAGGAAAGGCCAGAAGTTCTTGCTGCCCTTGCAGCCCACAGGAACAGCAAATACATCTCCTCAGCATCACCTAAGTCCAAAGGTAAGGAGACAGCCTTTAATTGCACACAGCTGTTTGCTGAGAAGTCTTTTCGCAGCAGCCACTGAGAATTCCATGTGGTAAATCAAAAATTATCTTTTCCCCAAAGGAAGAAAATGAGTATTGGATCCAAACACTAGAGATGTTCCACTCAGTCTAGAAACAAATGATTTCTGGAGCCTTCTGACACTATCTCCTTGCCATCTATCACAATGGTAAGGCCACCAAGGAGTAAATTAAGCAAAGGCTAAAACTGCACCTGCAGTCAAATATTGAGGAAACATGGGCAGAAAGGACTTAGAGCTATGAGTACGCTTACAAAACCAGTTACAAAATCAGCTTTTATATAGCCTTTAAAACTAATGATACAGCTATGTTATAACTCAACTCCACAATTCACAACCCGTACGGACTGCTGCAGAAATAACGTATCCCTTTCTTTGAACACACCCAGAAGAAATTAGAGCTCAGATCCTGTCCAAACTGCACTACATGGTCACTCCTGGAGACAGGAGCCAGCTTTGGCACCCTGCTCATGCAACAACTTGACCATTTCTGTAGATGCCATCATGGTATAACATAATAAATAGCAAGATCACATCACACATGGGGAGAGTGATGGGACTAATGGATATCCAGGTCTTTGTAGGAGGAGACACCTAAGCGTCAGCCAGCTTGGGACACTGCACATTCTCCAAGAAAGTGCAAGGTGAGCCGAGGTCAGGGGGTTCACGGGTCTGCCAGCTCCCCAAATCCACTGTTAAGGCCCAAGGACATGCATGAACAATCTGGCACATGCTATTAGGAAGAAAGGCATAAGGGAAGAAATTTTCTTTTGCATTCCTGAAGAGAAACTGATGATCATATTTGCTAG